>NW_027493352.1:0-320073 GCF_021521415.1 Bidens hawaiensis
ACCCTAATTCTGCACACCCTTGCATAGAGTTACATAATCATGCACAAATTACATAGTATATAACTAATTACGCACAGTGATTTACGTAATTTTAATTTGATTACTCAATATTTTGATAATGATATATCTAAGGCAACATAGTAATTGTTGAATTTTGTACTAAAACTGAAAATATTTTTTTAAAGTTTTATCAACCATAGAAGATGTATACTAAAACACATAGTTGATCGCCAACTCAAAAAACAATTGGCAAAATTAAAACACATATAACATTATAAAACTGTGAAGTTGATTGACCAATAATCACCAATCAACATTCCTAATCTTTAACCCATTTCTACCAATAGTCACCACAAGAACACAACCCATCTTTAAAATGATGAAACCGGTTCACATCTCTAACCACAATCTCCCTTCCATATATCCTAGAAACAAACTTCATTACCGTATGACAATCTCCACAAATCCTTAGATTCTTCATCACGCGCACAACCTCACCCGAACCCATGCTCAAAATCCCGAAAGCCACCGCCAACTTCACGCTATGACTGCCTAAACTCTGCTCCCGCTCCTCGTCACTAACATCATGTAACGCAAACCGCGTTTCCGCCACATAACCCAACGCTTTCATTTTCTCCGGTAGCACCTCCAAAAACTTATAAATCTCATCTGACATCGGGTGAGATTTATCGCCTCCAACAAACATATGCAACTTACCGTTTAATTCAATCCAACTACATCCCGGGTTCTTCTTCACGCCTCGGGTTTTTAACAAATCTCTAATATTGTTAACTTCCCGCCACATTCCCGCTTCAGCATACATATTTGAAAGAACGACGTAATTCCCACTGTTTTCGGGTTCCAAATCAAATAACTTTTTAGCCGAGATTTCAGCAATGTTGAGATTTCTATGCGTTTTACTAGCGGAAAATAACGCGCCCCATATGCTGGCTCCGGGTGGCATTGGCATCTTTGAAGTGACATCGTATGCTTCGGTTAACCGACCGCATCGTCCCAAAAGGTCAACAATGCATGCGTAATGTTCGTGAGTTGGTTCAATGTTGTATTCTGTTTTTATTGATTTAAAATAGTTTAGTCCTGTGTCGACCAGACCCGAATGGCTGCAACCGGATAACAAGCCGCTGAATGTAATGGCATCCGGTTCGACCCCGGCTCCTATCATGTCGTTGAATGTTGAGACAGATTGGATACCGTGCCCATGAGACGCGTATGCACTGATCATCGTGTTCCATGTGACTAGATTTCTTTTATTAATTGGGATTTTTCGGAAACATATTTGGGAGTCGGTGAGTGAGCCGCATTTGGCGTACATAGCTGCTAGTGCAGTTTGCACGGACGTGTTCGAATTAAGCCCGATGCTAGTGGCGTAATCGTGAATCTTTCGGCCTCGGTCAAGGTCAGAAGACTGTGGACAGGCTGGAAGGATACTCATTATCGTCACCCAATTCGGTTTCACGTTTGCTAAATCACTTGTCATTTCATCAAACAACTTGAAAGCGTGACTCGCCAAACCGTTCTGCGTGTACCCAGAGATCATAGCCGTCCACGACACAATGTTCTTATTATCCAACATCCTCGAAAACAAATCTTCAGCAACACTAACCATCCCATACTTCATACACCCCGCAATCAGCGCATTCCAAGACGAAACATCCCTCACAGGCATTTCATCAAACACCTTGCGTGCATCCCCTAACTTGGCACACTTGACATAAAAATCGATCAACGAGGTCCGGACGTAGAAATCAAACTCCAACCCAGTTCTCAAACCCTTCCCGTGAACACATTCACCCACCCAAACATCACCTAAATCAGCACAACTTTTCAAAACAAAAGGAAACGTAAAATAATCGCCCCGAAAACTGACAGAATCCATCTCTTTAAAAATACAAACACTTTTAGCCGACATCCCATACACAGCACATGCTCTAATAATCGAATTGTACAAAAGGGTTGACGCATTATGGCGAATTGAATTGAATAAACTTATAGCGGAATCAATATCACCTGAGCTAGCGTACATTGCGACCATCTTGGCACCGAGAAATGAGGTGGGCTTGAGTCCGCGAATAATGAAATGGGCGTGGATTTGTTGGCCTAATTTTAAGAGGTTTAAGCCGGTTAAGAACTGGAAAATGGGTGCGTATGATGGTGGTAACGGTAATGGAGATTGAAAACGAAGTGGGTGTAAAAGTGTTGTCAAGACTGAGTTTCGAGAGGTTAAATTCCTCCATTTCATTGACAGAGAGATGGTCTACAAAATATATTAAAACTCAAAGCTGCAAAAACTACTGTGCTGCGGGATCAAGAACGATATATAAACAAAAAAATTAGAAAGAAATGTAACTAAAAAAATGTATTATGCGCATCCGGGGAATCGAACCCCGGTCAGTACCGTGGGAGGGTACTATGATACCACTACACTAGATGCGCTTGTTGATTGCTGTTATAAAAGTAAATATATTTGATAGCTTTTATCGTAAATATATCGCATAATCAATTTTATCTATCTATAATATATATAAACGAAGACATAAAAATCCTATGTGGTAGCTCCCCCCTTTTTTTGGAGTCACCAGATTTGCTTGATTTTTAAATGGAGGCTTCTCATGCATTTGACCCGAATTCATGGGTATGGGTGTTACCAAACCCAGATATTCCTTAAACGGGTTATAACATCTCATTAAATTAAAAAATATTCTCACCAAATTATTTATGTAAAAATCCTATAAAATAGGATATAATAAAAAATAATATTTTATTTTATTTTAAAAAAGATGTATATATTATTTAAATTAAAAAAGCAATTTTATAGTAAAAATAAACGAATCTTGAGTCTCATTAAACCATAAGTATATTATTAACTTTCATAAATATTATTTATAATTAAAAAACCAATTTCATGTTAAAAAAAATAAACGGGTCTTAGGTCTCATCAAAACCATATAGCTTTTAAACCGGGTTATAACATATCATTTATTTGTGAAAGAATTTATCATCAAACCATAAGTATATTATTAACTTTATAAAATAAAAATATAAATTAAAAAAATAAATAAATATTAAAACAAACAATAAAAAACAACCTTGCGGGTGTTGTTTGCTCCCCCTTTTTTTAGAGTCATCAGATTTGCTTCATTTTTAAATTAAGGCTTCTCATGCATTTGACCCGAATTCACGGGTATAGATCTTACCAAACCCAGATATTCCTTAAATGGGTTATAAAATCTCATTAAATTAAAAATTATTCTCACCAAATTATTGATGTGAAAATCTTATAAAATAGGATATACTAAAAATTATCATATGATTTTTATTTAAATATTATTTATAATTAAGAAACAACTTTATAGTAAAAAAAAAATAAACGGGTCTTGTGAAACCTTTTTATCAACAAACTTTCAAACCCAAATAACTTTTAAACCGAGTTATAATATCTTAGTTATTTATGAAACCTTTTTATCATCAAACTTTAAGTATTTTATTAAATTTCATTACAATAAATAAAATTAAACCCAATAAAGTATATAAATATTAAAAACGAGTATTATAAAACTGCCCCCGTAATACGGGGGATAAAAACTAGTAATATATATAAACGAACCCAAAAATCCTATGTGTCGCGATGTGGTCGCTCCCCCATTTTTTGGAGTCACCAGATTTGCTTGATTTTTAAATGAGGGCTTCTCATGCATTTGACCCAAATTCACGGGTATGGGTCTTATCAAACCCATATATTTCTTAAACGGATTATAACATTTCATTAAATTAAAAACTAACCTCACCAAATATTTGATATACTAATCCTATAAAGTAGGGATATACTAAAAATTAATATATGATTTATTTAAATATATATATATATATATATATATATATATTATTTATAATTAAAAAATTAATTTGTATAAAAAATAAACGCGTCATTGATCTCATCAAACCCATATAGCTTTTAAATCGGGTTATATCATCTTACTAGTTTTTATCCCCCGTATTACGGGGGTTGTGTTTCTTTTTCGTGTCTAATATTAATATTTTTTTTTTGCATTTTTATATTATGTATTATAAAAAAGTTAATAATATACTTAGGGTTTAATGATGAAATAGTTTCACAAATAAATGACATGTTATAACCCGTTTAAAAGCTATGGGTTTGGTAAGACCCATGACCCACTTATATTTTTTAGTATAAAATTGTTTCTTATTATAAATACTATATTTTTCTTAAAAATTTGGATATTAATATTTAGTATATCTATACTTTATAAGATTTACATATCAAATACTTGGTGATATTTATTTTTAAAACAGTGAGATGTTATAACTCGTTTAAGGTTATTTAGGTATGATGAGACTCATACCGTGAATTCGGGTCAAATGCACTTGAAGTCTTCATTAATAAATAAAACAATATGGTGGCTTGAGTAAATGTAAGATACAATCATAAAGCTTTTAAATGTTTCGTTTATTTACGGGGGTTGTTTTATATTATTTGTTTCTAATATTTATTTATGTTTTAATTTTTTATATTTTTTTATTGTATGAAAGTTAATAATATACTTATGGTTTAATGATAAATTGTTTCACAAATAAATGAGATGTTATAACTCGGTTTAAAAGCTATATGGTTTGATGAGACCTCAGACCCGTTTATTTTTTTTTACTATAAAATTGTTTTATTAATTATAAATAATATATATATCTTTTTTTTAATAAATCATATATTAATTTTTAGTATATCCTTACTTTATAGGATTTTTATATCAAATATTTGGTGGGATTAGTTTTTTTTTATTTAATGAGATGTTATAACTCGTTTAAGAAATATATGGGTTTGATTAGACCCAAACCCATGAATTTGGGTCAAATGCATGAGAAACCTCCATTTAAAAATCAAGGAAATCTGGTGACTCCAAAAAACGGGGGAGGGACCACATCGCGACACATAGGATTTTATTGTTTTTGTTTATATATATTATAGATTTATTTGTGAAACAATTTTTCATCAAACATAAGTATATTATTAACTTTCATACAATATAAAAGATAAAAATTCAAAAAATAAATAAATATTAGAAACAAATAATATAAAACAATTCTCGTAATACGGTGGATAAAAACTAGTTAATATATATATTAAAAAGGAGATTTTCCTCCACTCACAAAGTTACATTCAATATTTTAATATTTCATTAATTATAACCACTAAAATTAGTTGCTATAATTTCATAAATAAAAATGATGGTTTATATTTTCTTTTTGTTTAAACTAATTAAAATATTTAACAAACTATATTTTTAAATATTAAATTTGGACAAGTGTCGGGTTTACATGTTTTATTTGTCGGTTAAAAGATTTTCTTAAACTTTTCTTTCATATTTTTATAGTGCGTCTTTATAATAACTGAAACTTTTTTCATGATTTAAAAATATTCCATCGTCGCATTGTTTTTATATCCGTGTTTCAACATTTAACGTTTGATACCTCGCATTTAAACTTTTATTTTGCTTACTAATTATTGCATACAAATTTTTGTTTGTCCCCCTAATACGAACCGAATTTATGTTGGTTCGCAAATAGACTGATTTCAAGTCGAATTACAATGAGTTTATGGTTTAACTTTTTTATGTTTGATTTAATGGTCCCGTCGCGAAGCACGGGGTCCTAAATCCTAGTTTTATCTAACATCAAGATATTTGCAAAGGAGTTAATTTTTTGGAATGACTAATTCACGCACTCTATAATCATATTTTAAATTATATTGTCCAACATGGGACAAGAAAGCTCGTGGTGGGGTGGGATTTGGGAACCCCACTTTGTGCGCTTCTTGAACACTAGGCTGAAAGTTCTTTGGTATGTGAGATTATCAGGTATTATATTAAAATAGTGTTTACATTGATACATATGATAAACAGGTAATAAACTACACTGCTAGCCCTTTTTAACGGCGAAACTACGTCGTTAAGTAGTATACAAAATTACATATAAGTTTATAACTCAACCCTCATGAATCACCCTCATGTCTTAAAGATCTTTGGTGTAATGAACAAGTACATATGAATACAACGGAGTGGTTAACATGGAGATTAAAAGGGTGTTTGAGATTGCTTATTTTTATCAACTTATTGGTTATGAACTTTTTGAAAAGTAATAAAGTGTTTGAGATTGCTTTTGGTGTAATAGGGAAAAGTTAATAAGTTACACTTTTGTTACTTATTGAAAAGTTATAAGGAGGTAAAATAAGAAATCCCAGACACCCCCTAGCTTTTAGTTTTTTGGTTAAGGGGTATTACGCTTGAGTGAACATTAGGGTTAGAAAACATGGTGGCCAGGTATCCCGCCTTTATTTTATATAAATATGTGACGTAAATTTCAGTGATGAAGTCGGGAGCTTTTTTCTATTAGTTCGAGATTGTTTGATGCTTGGATTTATTACTATCTTACATCAAAGTTCTTGGGTTAGGACGGGTCGGGTCACACAAAAAAATGCAATATTATCGTTGGTCAGCTATCTTAAAAATCACCAATAACTCCTAAATGCACAAATTCAACACAATTAACACATAATTCTAAACATAAACATATAATTCTAATCAAATATAAATATAAACATAAACAATCAAACAAAATCAACCTTGGCTTTTTACCGATATTGTATTTGAAAATCGAAAACAAAGATGGATGGCTATTGATAATTTAGGGATTATGAGGGTTGCAATCTACACTATTTGGTGGAGGGTCATCGATGGCGCTGGAGTCGATGGCCGACTACTCACCTGGAGTTTGATCACGGAAGGGATGTAAGCGGAAAGGCAATCGATCGAACTTGTTGTTTTTCTCTTTTTTAATTGTTTTTGAATTTCACATTTTACTATAATTGCCCAATTCAAATAAATTTAGTATTTAGTGGGTATAAACATGATTTGGTCAAGGATGTCCTTTGTGACGTGTTAAAATGGGTGGGAATCTCAGAAAAAAAAAGAGGCTCCTGCTTGTCGGATCCGCATGAAGGAAGGTCTAATCTCCGACCAGCGGGCATCCTTATGTTTGGATTGCGGGGTGGGGGGGAGCATGCTTGTGTGGACCTTACTGGGGTGTCCCCTCTTGTGGGGCTTAGGGACACCGGGTTTGTTGCTAGAAGGTTGGGCTAAAGGCATAAACAGGAAAAATTGCTAAGCACGAGAAGGCGTGTGTGGAGAATCAACATGTCTTCATTTCTTTTTCTTTTGATACATTTGGGTCTCTTTCCCCCGATGCTGCCACGTTTTTAAAAAGAGTTCAACGGGTCGTGCACAGTAACTCAACGACACCGAAAAACGATAACTTTGTTTTCAGTAGGATCGGTTTTGTCATTCAAAAGAGGGTGGCGGCGCAGCTTGTTGCCCGCTTACCTGCCTCTATAATGTAATTGGATCTTTTTTTTTAATTAAATGAAATCCGTTGGTATAAAGATTTTTTGATTTTACTAAAATTTACATAATCCATGGTTCAAATACTTTTTTAAAATGATTTTGGATTCGCTCACAGGAAAATAACAAGTTCATTATCTAAATGTGGTACTATATGTGTATATGAACTGAAAATAAAGGGTTTTGTTAACCACACCCCACACCGCACAAGACACAACGTATAGCTTAAACCGGGCGGTTTCATTGACGTGACTGATTTGATCGACGACATCGACGTCGTCGGATGATTTGATTGGCTAACGCTGTCGTTGACCACATTTACGCCACGTTTAGACCTTAATGTGGCGTATAGTTCTCTCAATTATTTAGGTTGGTTCCCAGACTTGTATATATTAGCATGCAAACCTAAATATGCATATATAGAAAGTGTTAAAATTACCAACTAAAGAAAATGTCGTGGTTGTTCGACAGTTATATTCCGAGCCCGCCGAGGACAAATGATGAGTCAAGTATTCCGGATTTGAATCAGGCGCCGCCGGGGTTTGTAGATTATGACGGGGGGGGGGGGTGGCGTTACCAAATTTGAACCAGGTATCGTCACATGTTTATTTGGTTAATTTACCCGTCGTCATTAATCTATGTAATTAGATTTGTTAACAATATATTTTGTTAGGAATATTTTGTGCATGACCATCCGCATTGGGATGTGGGGCCTAGCAGCAGTTCGTACTTGTCACAGCCCGAACATGATTACAGTAAGCCGTCATACCATTTATCAGGAGACCCGCATTACGTTGCCCAGCCTTCGTACCATTTTAATACCGAAAAGCCGTATTCATGTAGTCAACGTTCGTACCCATTACAAGTAGGTGACGCGTATCGGTCACAACCAGAACCAGACCGCATTCTTGAAACCCCTCACGAGACTATTGACGAAAGATTACGGAAGACATAATTCTGGTTACAAAGATCATGACGACGATGGTGATAATTACATTTGCGAGGCTAGGGTGTCATATAAAACGGATAACGTACGAGACCATATGTTTTGTTTAATAAAAATATTTTGTAATTAGTAGTAGTTTGAACTTGTTTTAAATTTGACGTTATAACTGTTTCAGTTATTTTCATCCTGTGAGGAGCTGGAGGAGTGGGCGAAGAAAAGAGGTCGCGAGCATGGGTGTGTTGTTGTTGTCCAGCGGTCTAAGCCAAAACTCACCTTCACAATCAGGCGTACATGCAGTATAAAGAAGGGCTGTCCATTTAAGCTAAAAGGAAGGCACAACCGTGTTGGTAATTTTTGGAAGCTTGAGGTCGTAAACGAGACGCACAACCACGACCCGTTCGTCTTTAAGGAGGGTCACGCGTATCTAAGGAGAATATCCGACGAGATGGTTGATATGGTTTCGGGGTTACACGCGGATGGCCTGAAGACGCAAAAAATAGCTCAACTGTTACGCCAACGGTTTCCAGGAGCTTGCGTTATTGACAAGGACATACACAATCTTATAGAGAAGTGGCGAAAAGAAAATAGATTTGGCGATACCCCAATGCAGGTTCACGATTTTGAATTTGATTTGATGCAATGGATGTTTAAAAAAATATATTAATGTCAAATAAAACCGGTTGCATGTATTTGAAAGATTCATGTTTAATAACGGGTTCGTTTATCACACACGGGAGAACCCTGCCACAAACCGCGTAGAGGACGTATTTTTTTGTCATGACACGTTGTATAAAATGTGGCGTGCGTTCCCCCATGTGTTGTTGATTGACACCACGTACAACACCAAGATGTACAAGTGGCCGTTTGTTCAGTATATTGGCGTGACGTCGACGTTGAAGTCATTTTGTACCGCGCACGCGGTTCTACTTAGAGAACGCTAGACAGATTTCACATGGGCCCTCGGGCACCTCAAAGGTATGCTCGAGGATTCTAGTGAGCCGCGCGTCATAGTCACCGACAGAGACACCGCCCTGATGAATTCTTGTAAACAAGTATTCCCGAATGCTACCAGAAACCTATGCCTGTGGCACATACGTGAGAATATAAAGAAAAAGTGGAAGGGTATATATGACAGCAAGGGAAGAGAAGATTTTGCTCTATTATGGTTGGTCTTGTGTGAGTCTCCCACGTTCGATGATTACGAATATAACTGCTTAAAGTTGCAAGAAATGTTATGCAATATTGGGAAAGAAAGTAAGTCCTTCTCATTATTAATATACAATAAGTGTTAATCTAGTAGTAAATTTTATAACTTTATTTTTGTTTCCTTTTCAGAGGTATGGGACTATATCCATCATAGCTGGTTGTTACGAGACAAGGAAAAGTTTGTGTCTTGCTGGATGGATGATCGGTTAAACTTCGGCGAGACTACAACAAACCAAGTCGAGAGTCAGCACGCGAACTTGAAAAGGCACCTTAACGGGGCTAACAACACCCTCCACGCACTTGCAGCTTATGCCCTTGAGCTTATAAAAGCCCAGAAGGTCCAAATCGGAGCAATATTTGAACAGTCCCGGATTAGGTTGAAGAAAGACCATAACCTCCAGGTTTTTTACATGCTACATTATAAAGTGTCGATTAAGGCTCTTACGCTACTAGAAAAGGAGTATGGAAAGCTTGAAAAGATGACCGAGTCCGGACATACGTGCCGGCACCAGTTGCGAACGTCTATGGGGTTGTCATGTGCTTGTGAGTTGGAGCGTCACCTTAATACGGGCGTACCTATTCCACTAAAATCGATAGACCCGTTCTGGAGGAAGCTTGACTTTGATCCAATGGTCGCACAGGTAGAAGAAGAAGACTTCGAGGCAGAAATGGAAGAGCTTAAACAGACGGTTTTGATACGTCAAGATCCAAAACAGAAAAGAAGTCTTTTATCGAAGATTTGGTTCGTTCTTCCCGGCAACTCAAATAAAAAAGAGCTAGAGAAACGGGAGGACCCTCGCGGGCGTCCAAATTTAAACCAGCAAACAAAAAGGGTGGAGGCCGCGAGGCACAGCTCGTATATCCCTTCCTCGTACCCTACTTCGTCCTCACATAACATTGAGCAAACCCCCTCATTCTTGGAGCGTTCGCGGTCGCAGTCCCATTCAGAGCATAAAATGCCCCCTCCTAAACCTTCAAAACGGTCGTCTAAGAAAAAGGAGACTGGAGCTGCCATAGGTTTTCCTTTAGTGGTTTATCCGAAAGATGTTGATGCAGTAAATCGGTATAAGGGCCTTGTTCCCAGCGGGAGTTACCCTTACATCTCAAGGATCATAGACGTAAAGCCTGACGGTAACTGCGGTTTTCGGGCAATTGAAGAGGGTTTAGGAATCGATCAAAAGAGTTGGAGGGAGGTTAGGGTTGCTATGATGAATGAGATGGATAGGAACCCAGATTGGTGGAGGGCAAGATTAAATACGGAGCAACCGGAGTTTTTTGAGAGGGCCCGTAGCCAGTTAGATTTTTTTGAAACGGTTCAAGATGCGCTTCGCAACCGTTGGTTTCAGTTACCCGCCCATGGATACGTCGTTTCTCAAGCATTTAATTGCGTTCTGATACTTCTTGATACGCATAGCAGCCAGACCTTTTTCCAGATGAGAGAGGGACCAGATCGGTTTAGTAATCATCTGGTACTGGCCATTGCTAATGTTACAGATACTCATTGGTTATATATACAACTTGAAGGGGATTTCCCGGTGCCTTTTCCGGTTCGTACTTGGGCGAGATTTGCAAAAGAAGAGGCTTAAGGATGGAGGGCCGTGTATGAAAATCGTATAAACAAGTACGCTAGAATCATGTTAAGTTGGCGAGTCGAATGTGATACAGTTGATTTAAACGATTGATTGTATATTTAAATCGATGTATCACAGCCACATATTATACGCACGTTGCGATTAAGTTAACATAAAAATATGTAATTTTATGTACTAATGTAACACCAATCAAGGAGCTATTACATTCAGATATATGCACCGTGTTGATAATGAAATAAAGAAACTGTTTGGTCTACAAGTAGTGTTGATATGGATTACAGAGTTGTCAAAAAATAGCATCCACATATCCACCATTAGTTCTCTTCCCACCCGTTTTAGAATGTTCGACGGGTATAATATTCTTGTAAATAACATCCACACCTAGTTTGTTTGAAATGTTTTGTATTTCTTTTGGTGAAAATTGGTGAATTAGTTTGGGAGGGAGGTGCCATACACTGTTGTTTTTGGTGATATATGGTTTATGAGCTAGTGGGTGGGGGGAGAGGGGGTTGAGATACTTTAAATCTAGTGGCTTTGTATTTAACAAAAAAAAATTTATATCCGCCACGTTAAGAAGTATACATGACGGTTTTGTTCCATTATTTTCCGACATGTCATGAATCTTGCAGTACTAATAACCCCACGTATAGTCCTTTACGTGACGGTAGGGTTCCAATATTTTTTCCCCCTCTTTCCATCTATTATTCCATCTCAAGCGACCGATTCCCCTCTTCCCCGTATTATTTTATCTTCCGGCGACTGATTGACGGATGTTTCAATCCAAGTCTAGTCAACACTCCTCTGGGTCATCTTCCAAGCCTTCCCGTGCAGATGAACTTTGTGTGAGATGCTGATGTGGAGCCATCACATGTTACCGGATATCCAGGACCGATTCAAACCCTGCTCGTCGATTCTTGTGCTATGTAAGTGTTTAATTCCTAACGAATTAGGGTTCTAGTCTGTTAATCGACGCTGATTCCTTTAACTTGCCTTAGGTCAATTTTAGGGTTTAGTGTTCTTAGTCTGTTAATCGAATTAGAGGTTTTTGTTTGTTGATATATTAAGTACTTTACAGAAGGGGAGTTGTGGATGGCTAAAATGGGCCGAAGATCCCACATGCCCTAGTTGTGAAAAGGTAATTCAAGCAATGGTGAATATGATGAACAAGAAAGATGAGTTTGCAAGAATGAAAACCAAAGAAGTAACAAGCTTGAAGATGTTGCTAGCAATTAGTTGGTTTTTGTTCTTTGTTTATGTTTGTGTTTATTGATTAGTTGTTAACATCTTATTTGTAGTATGGGATAATGTATTCTTTGTTGTTGTTGTTGTTTAATGTTTAGAGTTTCATGTTTCATCTATTTACTTTCCACATTATCAGTCATGTTGCAGCCATGATGAAAATGAGAAGGATCAAATTGAGGATGTTGAGAATGTTGTGAATGTAGTTCATTTTGACAATGAAGCAAATCAAATGGAAGATAAAGAATGTCAATTGAGAGAAGATGAGTTGATGGCTTTTTTTTGGTGCAAGAGGATGAATTATTTAGAACAAGTGAAGAGCATGAAATGGATCCGGGTGATAATTATGACCCTGAGGTTTTGAAAGCAGCTTTCGACTACACTAGTGAGCCGGAGGGAGATTACTATCATGATCCATATGAAAATGATCCAGTGTGGGACTCTGACTGGTCAAATGATGATTGTCATTGGAAGTAGTATTGTACTAGGTTTGAGATGCTTTATTAAGTGTGTTTAGTGAATATAAACCGTTTGCAAACAGGGTTTAGTGAAACGAAATGGTCGTGAGAAAAAATGAATTTCTAATTTTTTAATTAATAATGATTTTTTGTCTTTTACTCCACGTGACAAATGTTATTGTGTAATGTGTTGTTAATACAATATATATATACACTGTATTCTAATAATAAATGGCGATAAATATGACCTCGTTTCAAGATGCCACCTTTACGTAGTATATAATGTTACTGTAATATTTAAAATGTGAAATATAATAATGTTGCTATAACCTACAATTACATGAGAATTAATGAATGTCTACAAAGTAAACACACATAACAAAAAAACAATGTATGCATGTTTCAAACAAATTAAACATTGACATAGACATTGCAGTAACAAAATAGCATCTACACATGACAGAGACAAACAACAATTTCTTCAATTTTGAAATCCGCCTGCAATTTCTAGTCAACAAGTAATAGTACTAGCACACACCAGTACGTTACTCCTAGGTGGGCTTGGATGTTCTCAACATGCCTTTTACTTCCTTTTTGGGTTTTTGCGGGACTATTGGGATTTATGAAGGGGGCCGTCTAGGCACGTTCATCCCTTAGTTTTATATTGATTTTAATAAAGACTCCAAAATAGCATCTACACAGCCACCAATATCCGCTGGACAACCGCCGTAAAGTTGACCGACGAGACCGTATTATATATTAATAATAATGTACTCCAAAATAGCATTCACACGGCCACAATTTTATCGTTTATTTCACGCCGAAATTTCTGTGGCTGTGTAGATGCTATTTTCGGACTACATTGTTATTATTTTGTAGGGTATTATCGTGTTGAATGGGTGGATTGGTGTAGTGGTATTATCGTGTTATTGAGCCTATAGATTATCGGTTGTTATATAGTTGGTCTCTTGCTCCCCTATCCGCCACGTTAAGGCCTTTAAGCGGGGTATAAGAGTAACTCGAAATCTACAAAGTCTGTAAAGGCTGCAGCAGGAGCGTCTAGCAAGCTGTTGTAACATGTCGTCCTACACCGCTGGGTTACAAACCTAACGCAACGTATACGACCTCCAAATTTTGTCTACAAAACCCTCTCCGAATTACCATTCGTTCAACCACACCCTCATTCATGTTTTTCATATTTTCATAAACCCTTTCACATTGTTTCATGTGGACGACGTTCCTCTCACGACACCCAAATTGCTCGAAACAACAACTTGTTTTACTCATGGGGTCGGTTACTATTAAAACTCATTGTTGGCTGTATAAATGTTATTTTGGAGTGACATGCAAGGGTGGGGTTGTCGTGGCCCGATGGAAATGTTAGGTACCCCTCATCGTAAATCTAAACAGTACCGTTGCACTGTGGCCACCATTGAATGATGGAGGGAAGAGTTTACGCCTTTCGACAGACGGGTTCCATTGGACATCTAAAAGAACCACCCGAGAGGCGCCGTAAAGATGAATGAATTCCTATAAATGAACATTTTCATGTATGTCAACAACATTTATAAACGTAATATTATGTTGTGTAAATGCTATTTTTTGAACGTAATATTTTTAGTGTGTTCTTATGTAATTTGTTATGATCATGATCTAATATTTAAAGTTTTTAAATTACAAAATATAATAAAAGTGTTACAATAAACAACTAAATGAGACGTTGTCATCGCCTCCAACTTCAAAATAGCATGTACACAAATTCAAACTAGCAATTTTTCAAGTTGCATATATGTTGAGATGCTGATTTAAATTGAGTGACAAAATGTACTTAACCGCAACGTATAGATCTTAACGTTGCGTATATATGGTCAATTAGTCTCCGACATGTCAGGAATTTTCCAGTACTAAAAGCCTGTCTGATGTACGTTTAACCTCACGATAAGTATCTAACGCGACGTATAGAATGTTAACATAATTTATGCACCCCGAATTTTGTGTGTAACATATATACCAACATGACCATTACATCCAACACACCAAAAAATCCGCAAAATATGGACAAAAATAACGACGGCTTTTTCTGTTCTCAACCGGCTCCAAAATATGCAAGATTCACGGGCAAACTTTGGAGGCGTGTTAGGAGGCCGTCTATCGTAGACGTTTCAGGCACGTCGTCAACTACTCATTCGGGAGGTCCAGAAGAAGTAGATCCTGTCGAACGCCCTCAACAAACAAAGATATTTGCGGTTGAAGTTGAAGAGTCTAGGAGTTGGTCGAAGGATGCCGTTGATTTTTGTAACAACGGGGATGCACCGTTTTGCCATACTCGTTTCATCACCAAACCTTTAGATCGTAACTTTTGGGGTGCGCTGCTGGGTTTCGAGTCCAACGGGTGTTTGTCATCTGTTGTGAGTGACTATTTTAATTTAAATTATATCACAACAAATTATATAGAACATGTATTATTGTTACATATTATTTTTATATCACGAAATTGTACAGCATGTTGAAGCGTGGACACTTAGAATAATGCGTGTTAGACAGTCAAGGCTATTAAAATATCCAAGCGAAGAACAACGTTGGACGGTGTTGCCTCCTGATTTCTACGTTCATATGAAAGATGCGAACTCGTTAGCTGCTAGGGAGATGGCCGGTGATAAAGAACCACACCCTCCATTTTGGGAGGATGATTACGTTTATCTCCCATTATGGATTCAACAATCGGACTGGCTACTCGTTCGTATTGATATGCGGACCATGGTAATTACCCAATATTGGACCGACACGAGGTGGAGGAATGAAAAACGACGTTATGTTACATTGAGATGATAAGTTTGTTTTTCGCGTGGTTTCTTGATGCTATTAACTATTGGACCAGGTCTAGTCATCACATGAAGTATGACATGTCTATTGGTTTAGTTGAGGTAAATGTTCCTCAGGATAACGGTAATGTTTCTACTGCCGGGGTTCTTGTTTGCATGATGATGGAAAACCTTGTTAGAAACAAATCTCTGCTGATAGAAGGTGACGTTGAAGCGGCCTGTGTTAGATACCGTTATCACATGACAAACCAACTGTATAGATGGCGTTGTATTTGATTGTAGTATTATGTTCACATTTTATTGACTTACGTTTACCACCCCCATTCACAAACCCACCTTAAACCAATGTTCAATTATATAAGTTTTTAATTGTTTTTTATTAATAATTGTTGTGTTTTTTTATTAAAAGTGTTTAAAAATATAAAAAATAATTTCTTTATTTAAAAATAATTATATTTGTGGTGATGAAAATATGGATGGGTATGGCGAGTCTTCTAGTTGCTTTAATAACTTATAATGTAATTTTTAGTTGAACATCCTCTACGTATAGTTTTGAAAGCGGCGTATAACGATATTGGAATCACAAAGAATCTAAGTTTGTGCAAACTTACGACGCATAAATACGTGGCATTAGGCACTTAACGCGGTGTACTGTGACACCCATATTTTGTCTACAAAACCCCACTTGGATTCACCATTTTTTCTAACACTAAACATTTTTGTCTACAAACACACCCTCCGATTCACTATTTTTTCTAACACAAAACTTGAACATAAAACACACCCTACTCCATGTTTATCATAAAACCCTCCTCCATGTTTTCCCTATACAACATTTTTCTCAGCACCCCAAAATTTTTCAGAACACCTTCTTGTTTTACTCATGAAGTCGGTTACTATTAAAGCCAAATGTTGGCCGTGTAGACGCTATTTTGGAGTTACATGTGGTGGTGAGGGTTGTCGTGGCCCAACGTAGCAGCCAAATTGAGGTGGTCGTAGATCTCAACTAGTAATGCTACCAACGGAGGAGACCTGTCTATCGTACTTCTTCTCCTCGGTCGTGCCAGCCGTCATCTACTAGTGTTCCGACAGACTGGTCAACGGAGGAGACCTGCTTAACGTACTTCTCCTCCTCGGTCCTGCCAGCCGTCATCATCTACTAGTGTTCCAATAGACGGGTTCCACACGACATTCAAAAGAACCACCCGAAAGCGTAGAAGAACCTTTCGTAGATGTCAACAAGAATTTTAGATAACTTTCAAATGTATTTGAAATTTGAAAATTTAGACACCTTTCAAATGTTTAAAAGCTATTTTTGAATGTAATATTGGTAGGGTGTTATTAATAATTTAAAATTAAAGTTACGTATTTGAAACCGATCATCATGTGTTCCTGTGTAATGTATTATAATTATAATTTAATATTTAAATTACAAATATAATAAAAGTAATGTTATCAACATGCCTTCAATCTCACTCTCGGGACTATCAGTGACCTATAAACATATTCATCATTCTCGTGTTTGAAGAAAGGCTCCAAAATAACGTTACATTGCGAAAAAAATCTTAATGTGTATTATTTTCTTCTCTTGCAAATAGTAGTAATAAAAAACTAAGAATTAAATATTGTAAATTTGTAACCGTCAAATGAAAATTGAAATGTTCGTATTAGTCGCCCCGGTATGTCTATTACGCGGTGTTTATGGGTAACATTGAAATCCACAAACTCTGCAAAATCAGCATACACTGAAAAGCCTATTCACTCTGCAAAGCATGCAAATAGTAATGACGGCCCTAACCGCAGCGTTTAGTCCATTACGTTGCGTATGTAGGTCACGTGGAAATCCCCAAACTCTGAAGAATCTGCGTACACTGCATGCAAATAGTACTAACATGATCTCCACGTATAGTTATTAACGGCCCGTATAGTTCACAAACATTATTCACTCTCTTAGGATCCCAAAAAAATCGTGTATAAAACCCCAAACCCCCTATCACAACAAACCAAACACTTCTAACATGTTTTTTCAAGTAACTCTCACGCTAAGAAACTATCCAAATAAAGATGAATATTTTATCAAAATTATCTCACCAATCAATTTATCATCGTCGGTCATTCTCAATTGTGGTGGGTGTGTAGATATTATTTTCAAGTTCATTGTACTTCAGATTTGATGACAGTGAAGACGAGGACGGTTGTCGTGAGAAGTCTTTCAAAATATGTACAACAACATACTATTACAAGTGGGATATATGTTGGGTGATTTGTATTATAAAACACCCATCGTTGAAATGTTCAATCAGTTGGGTGCGGAGTCGTGACAGTACCGAAATGCTATCAGTGACGCATTACAATGTTATGACCTATTGGTATTTGAATTTAATATTTATAATGTAATATTTGGTGTTGTGTATATGCTATTTTTTAATGTATCATTTATATTAGAAATTCAAAAGTTAATAAAATCGTCTCATTTCGATATGTTAATAATATATATATATATATACATTGTATACTAATACTAAATGGCGATGAATATCTCCTTGTTTCAAACGTTTCGTATTTTACGTAATATACAATGATTATGTAATCTTTAAAATATGAAATATAATAATAGTGTTACACAAGTTACGATTACATTCAAGCGAACGAGCGAGTAATTACAAACTAGTCCTAAGATTTTTAAAATAGCATCAACACAACAAGGACATTAACAATAATTGCTTCAACTGTCGAAATCCTCCTGTAACCTTTTTTTCAACGATTAATAGTAATGACACACACCAGTCATTACTCCTTGCTGACCGAATTCCAAAATCCCTTAATCCTTATGGGGATTTTCGGGAGTGTTGGGATTAATGAAGGGGGCCCTCTAGGCATGTTCATCCCCCTCGTTTTATATTGATTTTAATAAAGACTCCAAAATAGCATCTACACAGCCACCAATATCCGCTGGACCAACCACGTTAAATTTGCCGACGAGACTGTATTCTATATTAATAATAATGGACTCCAAAATAGCATTCCCACAACCACAATTATCTTCTTAATTTCAGACCGAATTTATCGTGGTTGTGCAGATGCTATTTTCGGGCTTCATCGTTATTAGTTTCCGGGGTAATTTATTGATGAGACGGACTTAAATCCTAGACCGATGGGACCGTTTTCTATATTAATAATAACGGACTCCAAAATAGCATTCACACAGCCACAATTATCTTGTTTATTTCAAATGAAATTTTCAGGGCTGTGTAGATGCTATTTTCGGGCTCCATTGTTATTATTTTGCAAAGTATTACCGTGATGTATGGGTGGGGGATTAACAATTTTTTGTTGTAAGGAGCCTATAGATATCGCATGTTTATATAGTGGTTTATGTGGTCTTCTATACGCTGTGGTACGGCCTTAAAGGTGCGTATTAAGGACTCGAAATCCCATAAAGCTGTAAAAGGTTGTCAAACACTGCAGGAGGAGCGTGTTCACCGACTCGGTAAGCATTTACTGCGGCGTATAAGGGTCACGCGCATACCTAGAAAATCTTAATACGCATGCAAAGATCTAGAGAATATGATAAAGCATGCGTGTTAAACTCCGCCGCGTTACGTGCATTATGGGGCGTATACTGTCTAGATTTTTATTGTCTCATTATGATAAAGCATGCATGAAGATATGAATCTGGAGTTGTGCAATTTCACCCTGTCTATAAACGGTATGTGAAGCACTTAACGGGGCGAATGGATAGACCCAAATTTTGTCTACAAATACCCATTATGGTTCACCATTTTTTCTAAAGACAATAACGTTGTCTACAGAAACCCACTCCGTTTCACCATGTTTTCTAACAAAATACATTATAATAAAACACACCCCACCTCCATGTTTATCATAAACTCCTCCACCATGTTTCCTCTTGACAACATTTCTCTCACGACCACCACATTTCTCAAAACACCTACATATTTTACTCATGGAGTTGGTTACTATTAAAACCAAATGTTGGTTGTGTAGACGCTATTTTGGATTGGTATGCGGGGGTGGGGGTTTTCGTGGCCCAGTGTAGCAGCCAAATTGAGGTCGTCCTAAATCTCAACGGTGCCGGTTACAGGTACTATAGATTCCATTGAATGATGGAGGGAAGAGTTGAGATATTAACCACCTCAAAAAAATTAAAATCATGAATGATGGACCCACATGGGGTTCATAAATTTATATCGTGATTTTTTATGAAAAACTGGGAACCTGAAATGCTACCAACGGAGAAGACCTGTCTATTGTACTTATCCTCCGAAGCCGTGCCAGTTGTCATCTACTGGTGTATCACCGGTTAATAGTTTGTCTTTCAATAGACGGGTTCCACACGACATTCAAAAGAACCACCCAAGAAGAGGCATAAAGATTAATCTGTTTAGAAGAACATTTCGTAGATGTCAACAACATTTTTAGATAACTTTTAAATGTATTTGAAATTGGGGAGAATTTTGGTTGTGTAACTGCTAATTTTTGAATGTAATATTGTTTGGGTGTTATCAATAATATAAAATTACAACTACGTTTGTGGTAGCAAACCATGAAATGATATTATGATGATGATCTTATGATATGATGATGATGATATGATATGATGATGATAATATGTTGATGATGATGCTATGATAATATGATGATCATGATGATATGATGATGATGATAATATGATGATGATATGATGATGATATGATATTATGATGATTTTAATGATATGATATGATATGATGATGATGATATGATGATGATGATGATGATATGATCATTATGATGATGATGATATGATATGATGATGATATATGATATGATCATTATTTTTTATATTTTTAAACACTTTTAATAAAAAAAACTCAACAATTATTAATAAAAAAATTTATAAGTTATATTTATTTAATAAAAAATAATGAAGTTTGGTTTGCTAATGAGGATGAAAAGTTTGGTTTGGTTGGATCGGGTTGGTTGGTTTGTGAATGAGGATAGTCTAAGAAATGATAATAATAACAATAGTGCTAACATTTTTAAAACAAATTAGACAGCTCATAATGCTAACATCTAATCTTTAAATTACAAAATATAATAAAAGTGTGTTACAATAAACAATTACTAGAGAATAACTACTTACATACTAACAAAATTAAAATAATAACAATAGTGCTAACATTTTTAAAACAAATTAGACAGGTCATAGACGTTGCTGTTAAAACTTCAAAATAGCATATACACAGTATGGAGATAACGGCCACTACTCCAATTTATGATGATAATGATAAGATGATGATATGATGATGATAAGATGATGATATGATATTATGATGATGATGATGATTATGATGATGATATGATGATGGTATGATAATGATATTATGATGATGATGATGATGATGATGATGATAAGATGATGATATGATAATGATATTATGATGATAAGATGATGATGATGATGATATGATACTAATATTATGATGATGATGATATTATCATGATATGATGATGATGATATGATCACATTAGATAAAACTAGTACAACAATATTCTTTAAAATTTATAAACGATTATATTAGATAAAACTAGTACAATAATATTTCTAAAATATTATAGTTTAAAATAGCATCTACACAGCTTTGTCCTGCTGCCTTTTTTTCTTGATAGTCAAGTATTGGTGGTGATATCGAACTCTTTTCATGCTTCTTTTCTTGTTGTTCTTCTACAAAGTGAATGCCACCACTTTATAATCCTTATGATAGCGGTTTTATCTCCATTATTGATAATAATGGAGTTCAATGTGAACTACAAAATAACATCTATACAGCCAACGTAACCTCTTTAGCCGAACAATTTTCAGGGGCATAACCATAATGTGATAAATCAGGATGTCGTTACTATTTGCACACTTGGCATTTTCCCTCATCACCCTTCGTTAATACTCACGAAATGAAATATAGAGTTGTGGTGATCAAAATATGGATGGATAGGGTCTTCTTGGGGTTGCGGAGGTCATTTTATAATGGATTTTTGGTTGACCGGAAATCGCCCCTTATAGGACTATAAGCGGCGTATAATGGTAATGCAATCACACTAAAATATGTGTAAATATCTCTAACCTCCGCGTTAGGTCCTTAACACCGCGTTTAAAGGTAAAGTGGAAATCTACAAACTCTGAAAAGCCTGTAAACCTCCTATTCACTCTGAAAATAATTTGTTAACCGCGTCGTATAGTCATTAACGTGGGGTATATATGTCTATATAAACAACTACCATCAACCATTTACACAAACATATTAGTCTACCTCAAACATGTTTCCTATCAAGGATATTTCATTCTCGAGCTACAAATTATACAAAAAACCACGATCATACAAAAATCATCATTTATGCAATTATTATTAAAACCATATGTTGGTTTTGTAGACGCTATTTTGTTGTGACATGCAGTCGTAGGGGTGGCCGTGGCTAGGTGAAACTCTTAACTAGTCCACCATAATAAATCCCATAAGGGCCGATTGCAGGCACAGTAAACTCCATTCAACCCTAAAGCGGGGAACACCACACACGAACCAGCTCAAACTACCTACTACTTCACGAATATGAACCGGGGCTCTTAATGAATTCGGTGCCACCTCACTTCACGAATCATGAAGTGATGTCACATGGAATGCTACCATCGTAGAGCCATTTTGAGCAGATTCACATAGGAAAATTACATTATAACCCATATTATACAACTGGATATCCATTTAGCATACCCGAATCAACATTCCGTTTTTGATACCCGATTCAATAATTGATTTGTTTGATGAAATTGTTCGTTTAATTGGTCTAATTGATCTTTTGTAACTCACATTTAGAGTAAATTTAGTCAAATGTCGGCTGAAATGTCACACCCTAACCGATGACGGGAAAGTCACAAACGTTTTTATATATAAGGATTTATTATATAAAATCATTATTTTGATTTTTGAAAAATGTATAGTTAATTGTGTTATTATCTTTATTTGTAAGAAACTATTGGAATTTCACATTCTAATTTTCACTAACGTAAGAACAATTATGTTATTGTGTAGGAACAATTGTGTTACTATGTAGGATGTGCGTGGGTTTGTGTAAGAAATTTAATAGGATGTTTATGTATACGAGTATAATGATATGTGATAGTTTGATATGCTATACGTTATTTAAAGGATGTGTACATAGGTTAATATATTTAATTTGTGTAGGTTATTATAAATATATATATATATATGTAGGTTATTAGTATGATAAGTGTAGGATGTTAAATGTATAAGTAAATCTAAATGTAGGATCATGAGATAACGAAAAGATATTTATCTTTTTTAAATTTAATTAACAATAAATTAATTAAAAAAAAACATAATATAATTATATTTAGTCATTATTCATATTTAGTCGGGTTAAACGGTATTTACAAAGTCGGGTTTTAGTGGAATAATTCATATTTAGTCATTATTATTATAGATATGATTAATTGTGGCTTAAAAGAAATAAAAACATAAGTCTCCAACAAAAACGGGGTGTAGAGGGGTCGAACCCGCGACCTCTACCCACAAAGTTTCAAGTGTTAACCAGCAGGTCATAAGGCAACGTGCATAAAGAATCGGTTTCCATAATTAATATACAAAGGAAGTTCATCTCAAAATTTGTTTCATAAACCGTTATTATAAAAAACGGGGTCCAGAGGGGTCGAACCCGCGACCTCTACCCACAAAGTATCAAGTGTTAACCAGCAGGCCATAAGGCGACGTGCATTAACAATCTGTTTCGATAATTAATATACAACGGAAGTTCATCTCAAAATTTTTCATAAACCATTTCAATAAAAAAACGGGGTGCACAGGGGTCGAACCCGCGACCTCCACTCCCAAAGTATCAAGTGTAAACCAGCAGGCCATAAGGCGACGTGCATCAACAATCTGTTTCGATAATTAATATACAACGGAAGTTCATCTCAAAATTTGTTTCATAAACTATTTCAATAAAAAACGGGGTGCACAGGGGTCGAACCCGTGACCACCACCCCCAAAGTATCAAGTGTTAACCAGCAGGACATAAGGCGACGCGCATTATGAGATAGTTTCTATATTTAATATACAAAACATGTTCATCTCAAAATTTATTAAATAAACCCAAGAATTTGATTTGATATAAACTATTATTCACACACACCGTCTCCTACAACACAAACCGCCACACAGTCTCATTGAACGCGATTCCGGTACCATTGAACAATCACGGCCATCAACGACAACCGAAGTGAACAACGAACACACCGCGGCACATTATCAACAGGTACGTCAATTGGTTTTGAAGGTTAATCGGGTTAGGGTTTGATAATCAAGTTATTTATGTTAATCGGTTAGGGTTTGATAATCAAGTTATATAGGTTTACTTGATCGGGTTATTTTAGGGTTTGTTAATCAGGTTATATAGGTTTGATAATCATGCCTTTTAATATATATATGATAAACAGATGGACATCCTAGAGGAAGACATCCTCTACCAGTAAGAGGAGGATGAGGAGGTTGAGCAGCGGCCACGACGGAGGCGGCAGACAGAACAGCCGCCAAAACCTATTGAAGAGGATGATGTGTTGGTGGGTTACCCACACACGCAGTTTGTTCTTGGGACACTCGCGCACGACCGGTACATTCAACTCCGATTGATGAAGCCTATGCCGAATACCATTTTAAGCCTCAGTTTTATGGAGTCAGTTGGCGCGGACAGAAGGATGTTAGAGTATGTCGGGACGGACACGCCGTGGATGAGGATGTTTACGATGAACTACCCCGCACACCGGGAGCTTACGCTAGAGGTTTATTCAACATTCCGTTTCAGGTGTTTTTCTTTTTACTTACTATGTCTAACTTTGTTTACCGCCTACACATTACTTTAATATATTCATAACAAATTGTTTATTTTATTTCAGGCCACGGGAGGCGGGGAGGCCAGAGGTGCAGATGAGAGATCAGAACCCAGAGGGTCGGGCGTGGGAGGTTTCCTTCAAGATGTTTGGGGTCGACCGGTACTTTTCATTGGAGGAGTTCGCCGTGGCGATCAGCTTTTACACCGAGGAGGAGGTCCGTCACCCGATCTACACCGCGAGCGTCCACGAGACCCCGGACGATTATCTGCGTGTTTGGTGGGGCGCGATTGCGAGTAAGCCTTTCCCATCCGGTAGCCAAGCAAAAGCCTCCTGCATCATTGACCGTTGTACAAGTACGTTAACCTATGTTACTTTACATTACGTTACATTGTAATATATTACGTTACATTATATTATATTTACCTTATATTATATGTCGTTGTGCAGGTACCTACACAGGCTGATAGCCTCGTCAGTACAAGGTAGATATCAGGGTGCTGACCACTGCAAACTCTCATACTTGTTTTTTTGCGGTGCCTTCTGACGGGGATCCATTGCAACCTCGCCCATGGCTTCGCCGACTACATCGCCACATACCAGCACAGGCAGGGACGAGGATCGTTGCTTGGTGGCCCCTACGTGATGCGCATCGCGCATCATTTGGGACTTCAAACACAGCTAGCTACTCTTACGATCCCGACAGTATCCCCCCGCGAGCTCGCCCGTTCTAGCACCCAGGGCATGCGTATTGTTCTCAAGTTTATAGAACCCGACGGGAGAAGAGTAGACCGTCTCATTACGGACTTCAACAATCCACCGTACATACCGGTGCCATTAGTCGAGCCTCCACCATTGATTGCCCCGGAGGTGCACGTCGACGACAACCACAAAGAGCAATCGGGGGATGAGGACAGAGGGGAGGATGAGGCGGTGGATGGAGCGGCATATGGAGCGGAGCAGGTTCAGGTTACTTTTATAACTCGTTTAGATTTATTTGTTTCATCTAAATATTAACGTTTAATTATCATTTTAATGTCAGCCACGGGTGCCGCAGCACGCACCGCGCACCTATCGCGCTGTGCGTTTAGACCACGCCACGGATGCACGCTTACGGAGACTAGAGGACGCGGTAGTGTAGATATTGATTTACATTACTTTGTTATATTCTATCAAACATTAATATTTTCTATGTTATGAACTTGTTATGAACTTTTATACTTTGTATCACATGGTTTTATGCTTTTTATGCTTTTTAATATTGTAAGGTTACAATTATTAAAATCCAACCAACTAGTAAGATAAACATGATCATAATATTAGTTTAACTACATAATAAACTTATGAAAATTGAGTTCAAAGAAGATGTATTTTCCAAACCAAAAGAAAACGAGGAGAGCTTGGATTCCAAAACACCAAAAATCAAACCAAAATGAAGATGTATATTTCATTTAATATTTTTTTAAACAAATAGCCAACACCTCATATTATAGACTAAAATCACTTATTTAATTATATATTTATTTAAATATATATCATTTTTTATCATAAAAATCAAAATCCTATAATTAAAACAAATATATATTTAAATCAAAATCTTATAATTAACAACTTAGGATAATATTAGTAATATTAATATTAATGATAATAATATAATGATGACTGAACGATGAGATGATAGTTTGGTTGACGTGATCATGATTTGATTGATTGAGGATTCACCGCCACGATTAGTCCTTACCGTGGCGTCAGGTATGGTTTTCTAACCACACCGGTGATGTGGTTAGAAAAGCCCAAAATAAATTGGATTTGGAGAACCTATTTTGACGAACCTGTACTACACTAGTACACTGTGTTATGTTATCTTCATAAGTCAAATGTCATTATATGGGTAAAGGCCCACCAGTAGCATATCCATGATAAATAAGACTTGCAAATCAAACAAGATCTTCGTGAATGAGTAAGATGGCATTTGGTATATAGTAATAACATAAGAGAATGAAATTACTTATTTTTAGGAAATTAAACAGTGGTGTTATGGAATGGAATAAACGATTACACAATAAATTTCATTTCATCAAAATCATTCATTCTTATTCTATTCTTTTTGTTCATTTCATTCCTCTTTCACCCTACTCTTTCGATAACACCACTTCACAACCACCAACACCTAACCGCCACTACCGGCATCGCCGCCACTACTATCGCCACGACAAGCTGACTACCACCACCGACGTCGCTACCGCCTTCACCATCGCCACCACCACCATTACCATCCACCACCACCATTGCCGCCACAACCACCATCGTCACCACCACTACTATAGTCGTCACCATCTGACTGCTAGTGCTACCAAAGTCGGGCCACCACCACCTGATACAAAAAAAACATCATTTGTAATAAAAAAAAGTTATTTAACTTTTTTTTTAGATAATAAGAGAAATTTAGTTACTACAAAGCGATCACAATAAAGTGGCAGGTAAACGGGCAACAAGCTGCGCCACAACCCCTTTTGAATAGCAAAATCAATCCTACTAAAAACGAAACTTGGGACCTAGAAGCTGAAGAGGTTCCGTGTACGCCACGCTGAACCATACTCAAAAAATTCACAGCCTCTGTGCTAGAAAACTAAATGTATAAAAAACAAATGAGAGAAAGACATGTTGATTCTCTAAACAAGCTTTCTCGTGTTTAACAACTTTGTCTGATTCAGCCTTCAACGCAGCCTGACCCACAACAAACCTACGATCCCTGAGCCCAACAAGAGGAGACACTCCTATTTAACTATAATAAAATTTGTAAACTTATGGGTTATATGTTTAAGAAAATAATAAAGTAAAATAAAGGTCTAATTTGGTTCATTAGGGGAATGTTTGAGATTGAGTTTAAAAAATGCTTATTGGCTTATCGGCTTTTTCAAAAAGCCATTTTGAAAAGCCTGGATTTGGGGCTTTTAGAAAACTGTTTTTTAACCATTTCAAAAGGCTAAAATAAAAAAAGATTTTTGTAATTGCCAAACACATTTTGGCTTATTGACTTTTTGAAAACATCAAAAAGCCAATAAGCATTTTTCAAACTCAATCCCAAACATGCTCTAAGACACGTCACGGAGGTGGTTAATTAGGATCGATATGTAATTACGATATGCATGATCTATTAATGTCTATTATGCTCCAACATGACTTGCTACAGTCACTTTTATTACATAAGACCCTGCGTAGTGGGACGCTATCCCATCCCATTGAGACCCCATAACATCGGGAACATAGCTAGCCCCCCCGGGGCACTATGGATGCTATTTGAAAAGGGGGGGGGAGGTTGGTTTTGATTGGTGGGGTGGTTTATTTTATTATTTTTAATCAATAATAATAAAGAGATAATGATTAGTATGTGCTCTAGCCATCACACTAATTTTAACCATAAAGTCTCTGTAATGACGTTACACAACATAACACATAACGCCTACATTGGGGCTTCATCCACTCCAAATGGTTTAATATGACCTTACAAAACTCATCATGATTCATCAAAAGTTATCATGACTAATATTGTTCATTATAATTCAATTAGACATGTATATCTTATTGCCCATTATTACATTTTCTTAAAACGACACATACACATTAATTCTACACCACCTAAAATCTATCTAAATACATGTTATAAAGTTTGAACTCTTACCACTAGGCTGGAGGAATTCACCAATGCCATTAGCATTAGCAGTTTAGGACAAAGGCCTCTCACCTCTGACTCATTGTATATATTTTTGGGTTTTTGTAATGACAAAGGTGCATCAAATTTTTGCTTGTTTGATGCCCTAATGAAATAAATTTTGACAAATCGTTATCATTATCAAACAACTTAAAGGATTGATTTGCCAAGCTGTTTTATGTGTGCCTAGAGATAATCGTTGTCCACGAGACCATGTTCTTACTGTTTGTAATTTGGGAAAACAACGTGAACCATACCATGTGTTCATGTGCCCTGTAAGGCTTTAATTAACGCGTTCCAGGATGAAACATCTCTCACCGACATCTAATTGAACAAATTCAGTTAGGGAAGTGCATGGGTCAGTGCGGTTCGATATTGGGCTAAAACTAAACTCAAAAACCGGAATGCCAGTTTTTGAAAACTGTTTGGTTTCAATTTGTTTGGTTTTTGGTTTGGGTTGGTTTTTTCATTTGGGATTGAAAATTTTGTTCCAACAAAATAAATGGGCAAAAATAATGAATTCGAGCCTAAATTGTTGTTAGTTAATAATTGTAATTTTAACAGCGTTTGGACTACCCCCAATACCCAAGTGAGCCTACTTGAGACAGGATGTCAACCGTGCATTTGGATTTTAACGTTCCAGGCAGGACTCCCTCAGGAACACCAATCGGTTTTGTTTTGTTTTATAGTTTTGTCATCAGAAACACCAATCAAGGAGGACCGAAAATATAAAAAAAGTATTTTTTTTATATGGTTATTTCGGTTTTGTTTTTCCGATTTCGGATCAAATTTTTGGGTTGTGTGCACCATAGCTTCAGTGCATCACTTACTTCTCAGACCTTTTCAATGAGACACCCTTATCGAATCAAACATCTCAGAAATCAAGACATCTCTTCAACACAAAGGAGGATGTGAAGTATTCTCCAGAAATCTCATTTGAACCAATTTCCAAGAAATTACTAATACTATTTATTCGATACACAATAATTAACACAACATAATAATGTCATCGTTCATACATAAATATATATCTTCTCCATTTCATTGACCGATAATATCCAAGCTTTCAAAAGTCAAAACGCCAGCTGCAAAAAACGGTACTAAACTTAGTGTCAACTTGCAAAAATAAAATTGAAAAATGTTAATGCGCATCCGGGGAGTCGAACCGCGGTCAGTACTGTGGGAGGGTACCATGATACCACTACACTAGATGCGCTTCATGTTGTTATTTTCAAAGAAATGTATATTAACGTGAAAACAACTTTATGAGGAAAATATATTTTGATTAAGCTAAACTTTAATATATCACGCTTAGATTGACTCATATTTTGTATAAACTGAGAAACCTTTTTTTTTTTATCATCGTAATAAACTAAATTATATATAAGAAAAAATATTGTAAAGAGTACTACACATTAGGCAGGGTTAGCTCAAACTAAAACACCATTTAGATAACGTTATCAAAAGACAAGCGTAATTTTTTTTTTGTTTTGCTAGTAATTACAATATCATGATCATTTTAATGTATATGCACAAGTAACACGCAATTTAAGTAATTTAACTAAACGTTGACGGGTTGATATATGTTATAAAAGGTAGATGTTCTTTCTATCATAAAACAACCAACAAAATAATTTATGTAGACAGGTGAAAGAACTAAAAATAAATAAATAAGAAAACTAGCAACCTATTTGATCATTTTGTAGCCTGGGCAATGGAGGGTGGCAACTCTACAATAATCACATGAAGTTATTACAAGTGTTCTGAAAACATACGAAATTCTATTAATCTCATAAATAAAACTTTATTCTCTCACTAGCTTTTATCCCTCGTATTACGGGGGCTGTTTTACGTTACTCGTTTTTAATATTTATATACCTTTTTGGGTTTAATTTTATTTATTTTAATGAAATTTATAATATACTTATAGTTTGATGATAAAAAAGGTTTAACAAATAACTAAGATGTTATAACCCGGTTTAAAAGTTATATGGGTTTGTAAGACCCAAGACCCGCTTATTTTTTTACTATAAAATTGTTTCTTAATTATAAATAATATTTTAAAAAAAATCATATAATAATTTTAGTATATCCTATTTTATAGAATTTTCATATCAATAATTTGGTGAAAATATTTTTTAATTTTATGAGATGTTATAACTCATTTAAGGAATATATAGGTTTGGTAAGACCCATACCCGTGAATTCAGGTCAAATGCATGAGAAGCCTCAATTTAAAAATCAAGCAAATCTGATGACTCCAAAAAAGGGGGAGTGACGACATCGCGACACGTAGGATTTTTATGTTTTCGTTTATATATGTTGTTTTATATTGTTTGTTCTAATATTTATTTATTTTTTGAATTTATATTTTTTTTATTGTATGAAAGTTAATAATATACTTATGGTTTGATAATAAATTGTTTCACAAATAAATGAGATATTATAACCCGGTTTAAAAACTATATGGTTTTGATGAGACACAAGACCCGTTTATATTTTTTACTATAAAATTGGTTTTTTAATTATAAATAATATTTATGAAAGTTAATAATATACGTATGGTTTGATGAGACCCAAGACCTGTTTATTTTTTTTACTATCAAATTGGTTTTTTAATTTAAATAATATATATATATATCTTTTTTAAAATAAATCATATATTAATTTTTATTATATCCTATTTTATAGGATTTTTACATCAATAATTTGGTGAGAATAATTTTTAATTTAATAAGATGTTATAACCCGTTTAAGGAATATTTGGGTTTGGTAAGACCCATACCCATGAATTTGGGTCAAATGCATGAGAAGCCTCCATTTAAAAATCAAGCAAATCTGGTGACTCCAAAAATAGAGGGAGCGACCATATCGCGACACGCAGGATTTTTATATCTTCGTTTATATATGTTATACATATAAATTTTGAATCATATACATCGATATATTAGATTCACCCAACACTTCCATGTAAAATAATTGATCACAACCAAACTAATAGCGATAGAAATTTAGCAACTAGTGTGATTTTGGTTTCAGACAATGCGCTAAATTAACGACCATTTTTCAGTTACAAACGGCTGGTTTTTATAATAAAGATAGTTTCATGTCTTTTTATATATTTATTTCACATATCTATATTACATAATCATATTAGATGGACAATACGGTAACATAACATAATGCCTGGAGACGCCGTTAACTTTAATGAGTTCACATCCGGTAACCTTAGGACTCCATCTCAGGCGACTGCCATAATTAAGTGTTATTAACTGATTGCAACGTTTCAATGGATTAAATGCGTCAATTTGGCATCTACTATGCAGTCAAGTATCGAAACCCCTGCCAATCAATGTCCGGCGGTTGAAATCCCTGTCAATTAAGGCCTGCAATCAACATATGGTGCTTATCTTCTGTGCTATAATAGGCCCAATGTTTGATTGAATCCAAATTTGATAAAAAAAAAACTCATGAATGAAGGGTTTTTGATAAGCGACAATAGGATCAAACTAAGCTAATATATATATATATATATATATATATATGCATACCTGTTTGATTGATTTGCTGCTTTAATTATGTGTATTAACTTAATTTTATTTCTTCAAATTGCTCGTTTTCAGTACTCATTGGATTGCTTTCAGAATTAATTGGATCATATATGCTGACAAAGTATTTTTGATTTATCACCGTAGTTATTTCTTTAAAAGTATGTTTGGAAGATATGTTTTCTAACAGTTTCTTTATGTTCAGATGGCAGCACTGCTAACCCTTGTTATCATTATAGTAACTAATATGGCGATTGGTAATCTGCCGCATGTGGATAATTCAGCTTATCTTGGCGGGTTTTCTTCTCGGGTTTGTGTTTTTACTGCGTTCTCAATTCGGTTGGCCTAGCCAACAATGCGCGTCTTCTTGCTCTCAGGCTCGAGCTAATAAGCCCAAATACAAATATTTTTCTTTCACTCATCATTGTGGTACCTGGGTAAGAAAAAACGAAATTATTTTACATATTTAACATGTTTTATAAACCCTCTGTCCTGCATTGTCAGGCATCAAACTTGTGTATTTACATTTGTTTCTATTAACATTTAATTAATATGATATTGTGACATGGCAGTCTAAGCAAACGAGAAATCAATATACGTTAACGTGTTCCAATAATGGTAGAAATGAGATCTACTTGCTAAACAACCCGAATTTGCCTCTGATACGAGGTCTTTGTAGTGGGCTTTGTTGATGATTGGTAATGGTGGTACAGTTCCCTCATATGTTTACAAACATTACATCTGTGTGATATGATCATTTTTTAGTTGTTTAATGTCCAAACATTTTGAGGGTAACTAACGGGCCGAGCATATATAAAACGTCAAGCATACATTAAAAAAAAAATACTACCTAAATTCTTTCAACTCTTACCATAAAAATAACATTGTCAAACTACAAAAAGCAAACAAAATCATTGTATATCTAACATGCTGCAATGCTGCATGATATGGATTTCTTAATTTGGACTATAAATAAAAAAACATGTAAAACATAAATCAAACTGTTAACACAAATGCATATATGCTTGAAGCTTATATATACACCACAAAATGATTCTAACTTTTTTTGAAAGTTACAGTTCTTTTTAGAAGTTATTTTTATGATTAAAATAGTGGTAAATTTGAATAAATAAATGATCATATCATAGGAGTAGAGTATGTGTAGAGTAGAATTATCTCCTAATTGAAATTGACGATCAGGAGATGGTAACTCATGCACCTTAAACTTCACTAGCTTTTAAAAGAAAAAAAACTAGCATCTGGTCAGGTTTTATCGGGTTCGGTTATGTCGGTTATTTTTGTTATGGTTAGGTTGTTTCGGTTTCATTCACACCCATAATTTGTTTTGATCATGATAGCCATTTGTTGATGCTAAACACTATGAACACATAGAAACATATGAATTACTAAAGGCTCGTGGAGCCAAAGTTTCGGTACATTTGCGGTTAATATTTGTGTTCTTAATATGTCAATACTTTATATGTTAAATCTGGGTAAAATGACCAAAATACCTGTTTAGAACCAAAAGGACCATTTCTATTCATACTGTAGAATCTATTAATGAAGTGGAGATAGAGTCAACAAAAGTCACTATTGACCAAGTACAATCGCAGTTGATATAGTTCAAAGTCAAAAGATGGTCAACAAAACGAAGATGGAATGTTGACCCGAGAGCATAAGATTGATGATCATGAAGATAGTGAAATGGGATGGGGATTTCAGATGTGATTTTCAGCAAAGATTTGATCAAATGAAACGCATACCAGACGAATACTCAAGATTTGCTCGACAAAAGGTATGCTCTGATCATCTGTATTCGACTTTGTATAGATAGTTTTTTTTAATAAAAGGTTGTTTCTATTTCAGGCCCTATATGGTGAAAGTCTGCATAAAAATAAGGAACCAAAGACCTGTTGTAAATTTCTTTACATGACATATTGGATCTTGAAAGTTTATGTCTAAAGAATGTGCATCAATAGCTTCATTATGAATTTAATAAACAAGTATGATGGTTTAAACTCTTAAGCGTTTCATGCCCCAAATTATGAATTGGGTTTCAACTTATTTGTCTGGTTGGTTGTAGCTTATATTGTAACTTGTAGCTCTAAAAGTTACAAATGTAGTGTTCTTAATATTTTAGTATATTTTATGTAATCATTCGCTATGGATCCACAGCCAATGTCAGTACCATAATGAACCAAACCTCTACCAAGCAAATCCCTATTGCGTCCCGCAGCAGCAACACGCAGGCTGTTTTGTTAGTATTATTTAACACTTTTGACTTTTGTTTTCCCTCATCAAATTACTATTCATTTCAAATGTGCTTTTCTTATTTCTAAATTTGGCTTATATCATTGTATCATTCTAACCTACCTACCAAGATACTCACGACCTTTACTTTAAAAGGTATTGTAAAAATACACAATAGAGAGAAGACAAATTGATGAAGACTTTCCGGAAACTCTTTGTCAACTGATCGTCGTGGTTATGACAAAGCCGGTGGTACCGTGTTAGGTTTTATGTGTGTGTCTCCCTCTCTCTTTGGTTTCTTTTTAGCTAACTATGTTTGTTTGGGAACAACATTTTTTCCCATATTATGTTTAAGAAAGAACAAGCAAGAATGATTAACCAGATCCTATTTTGTTGAAGAACAATTGTCAAATTAGAAGAAACCCTAAAGAAACCTAGAATGAAGCGTTTGTTAGATCTTATTGTTTCAGTTTAAAGTTTTTGTTCCTAATTTACACTTAGTTATTCAGCTGCGGTTTAGTAGGATGATTGTTTAGTTAAGGCCCGTGCCATTGTCTATGTCTGTTTTAGTCAACATATCGTCTTAAGACATTGTTATGGACAAAGACGGAAAGATCATGATATAAAAGTTTGGTGGAGAGATGTTTGGTTGGTGGAAGATGCAGGTTGAAGTGGTACTTTATCATAAGGACTTAGATATACCGCTAGAGGATGAAAAAAAAACATGTCCCAAGCAGAATGAGGAAAGTTGGACAAGAAAGCTTGTATTGCTCTATTGCTGTTGGATGATGTGACGTTTAACATCATGAAGGAAACCATAGGCATGGTATGGCGGAGGCACTATCCAACTATGAGAAACCCTTAAAAGAGAATACTGTCTATATAATTCGAGAGCTAGTACTAACAATATGAGAGAGGGTGGGTCAGTTACAGCGCATATAACCAATCATAATTTGATCATGTCTCGCTTAATGTCATTTGACATTAAGTTTGATGATGAAGTTCATGGCCTATTGCTACTATCTACTTTGTCAAATTGTTAATTTGGAATTGTGATTGTAGTTAGTAGATCCATGGGATTCGAGACATGATTTTGGGAGAGGTTGCAAGATGTAGAAGTTTAGGCGAATCATCAAGTAACATGTTATTCACAGAAGACAGAGGTGGGGGAAAGCAGCGAGCCAATTGAAGTAGGAACATGAGTTCGTCTAAGATTCAGAACAATATTGTATGTTGGAATTGTAAAGAGGTGAGACACTTTAGGAGTCATTGCCTGACCAAGAGTTATAAGAAAGAAATGAATGTTATATAAGACAACACAGGTAAAGAAGCAACTACTGAAAATTGTTCTTTGGTTTGAAATGTTGATAGTAACGTTCATTCGTGGGTTATGGATTTTGGCGCATTGTTTCATGCCACTCCCTGTAATGAACTGATGTGGAATTTAAAGTTTGGGGTTTTGGAAAGGTAAGACTTGTGAACGATGAAGTTTTTGAGGTTACAAGGGTGGGTGACACTAATTTGAAGACTTCGGCCGGTTCATGGACTTTGAGGGACGCCATTCATTTGGTTTGAAGAGGTAGTTCATTGATTTCTGTTTGATAGTTGGATAATTTGGGGCATGAAGTTAAGTTCGAGAACTTGCAGTGGAAGGTGGTTAAAGGTAGTATAGTCATAGCTCAAGGAAGAAAATGGGGTTTGTTGTACATGGTTAGTTTAACCTCAAGGGAGAAAATGGGGTTTGTTGTACATGGTTAGTTTAACCTCAAGGGAGTAACCGTCCTGGTTCATAAGAAAGTCAATTTTCGGTTCACATTATCTCATGGATTGAATAAGGTGTGCTTTTAGGATGCACTCACAACTAGTTACAGGTCAAATTCAGGTTGAATGTGAATAGAATGGTAAAACACCACTAGTGTTTGTGATAGTGGTTGTCCGCTTTTTAGAGCTTCAATCAGATACTTTGGAAACTGTGACAAACTGAAAATTTTTGCCTTTTTCAGACACCCATCGCGACTTGACTCAAATTTTCGAGACGAAAAATCTTTCAACATGGGAATGATGTGACACTCGTCAGTTTCAGGTTAACTCCGTTAATCCGAACTCCGTTAAATTCAAACTTAAGATCACACGAACTGTAACGCATATCTCATTACATTTAAACTAGGGTTTAAATGACGCATGACAATCACTACACAAGTAGTCTTTCGGAATTTCACCGAAACACACACGATTCGACTCAAACCATTGGTGAACAAACGATGAATATTATAAACAAGTACTTAGTAAAATTTCGTGTTGCGTTTATATGTGTAAACTTGTGCTTGTATGTATAACATCACGTTATGGATGAAAAAGATTAGTTGGTATTAGAATTAAACTAAATTAAACTTAAGGGGTGCTAGTTGTAACATATGATATATTATCTTAATATATAAACAACATTAACATAAACCCTAATCCCCTTCTCTCTCCCTCCTCTTGATCGACGGCTGCCCCACCCTCTCCCCTCCCTCTTGTCGCCGTGAACACACACACACATACATACAAAATAATTTCCAAGCTTGTTTGAAGAATTGAAGGTGCTAGTTAGGTAATTTACATCCTCTCTAGTCTATTCTATTAATTTAATTGCATGATTGAACATGTTAATCAAAACCCTAGTTCTTAAAAATTGATGATTGATGATGAGTTAGGGTTACATACATGATTTTGTGTACAAAGGTTATTTGTATGTTGAGTTTTGATGAAAAATGATGCTGGATAGATTCTTAATTTCGTGTTTAACTGACTATAACGCGATGTTAATTACATGTTTTGAAGTGATTGTTGATTCTATAATATACTAGGTCAAGTCTAGTTTCTAAAAATACTGAGTTTGTAAATTTTGGACGTGTAAAAATTTGTTTTTATTATTTTACAAAACTGTTGTGCAATGCTGATTTGGGAGACCTGCTGTTAGCTGTTTTGAAATTAGTATATCTCATAAACTACAAGACCAAATGGGTTGGTTCCACTTCTAAAAGTTAATATTTTGAGTTAAGAATCTAACCCAATTGGTCTTGCATAAATTGGATTTGTCATTTAACGGGAATAACAAATAACATTCTGTTGCGCATGATAATGATTGCTGTGTGTTTGCTCTGATGTTTTGATCATTGTGATAAAACCATATATGATAAAAATATAATAAAAATATTTTTAAAAACCTAACCCACTTGTACTTCTGTGATGATTTTTAGTGATTTATTTGACATGTTAGGATTTATTAATAAGAGTAATCTTGTCGAGTGAAAATCTGCCTGGATAATTTAGCTGCTGTATTACTTGAATTGTCATGAAAAGTGCATAACTGATCGATATTTGCTATGTTTTGACCAAATTGCCCTTGTGGGGGATAATTTCTAGTAATGTACAATGTTATTACTTGACACTTAAGTAGTTTTTCACACATGTAACGTATTACCAACGTGTTTTTCGAGTCGCACTTATTTCACAAATGGAACACGAAACGCATCTCATGCATAAGTTGTATGTGTCGAATCTAGGGAGTCACTTGTAGTTTAAATACTTAGAAAATCTCGTTTTTGTTGTTAGAGCACTAGTGAGGATTTTCTGTGATGCACACCTCTCTCGGATTCTTTTTGATTTTCTTTGCAAACTGTGAGTTTCACGTCCTCTTTTTACTCTTTTTAAACGCTTTTATTTGGGGGAGATAACATACTCCAACGCTGTAGATTTTGTTTAGTTTTTATATATCACTTGTAAGGCTAAGTGGCAAACAAACCAACCAAGTCCTTCATAACATTGAGTCGGTTAATATTTGTATAATAGCGAGTCACTGTTGAATAGTACTATTGGGTTTGACAAACCCCACCCAACTCTAAACTCGACTGTAGGTCGAGTGGGTGTAATCTTGGCTAACACATTACCATGGTCGTGGTTGACATGGTGGCAAGGCAATTGATAAACAGTCAGCTTCGGTGTCGAACACTTAGTAATACATGCTTGATAGGTTAGCTGCCTATTGATATATAAATTGACTTAACACTATCTGGTAACGCAAAATGTAAACGCAAACGTAAATGCTTTATTTGTATAAACTTGTGAACTCACCAACCCTGTGTTGACACTTTTAGTATGTTATTCTCAGGTAGCCGAGGCGGGCGCGCGGTATAGGTACATGCATTCGCTAAACACCAACTTCTTTTAATTTTTATCTTAATAACTTGGGTTTTTAAGTCGTCTTGTGTGGCGCAAACTTTTTGGTTTACAAATTTACGCTTCCGCATTTTATTTAAGACTTGATGTCTTGTTGGTTTGAAAACTTTAAACATGGTGTTTGATTATAACTAATGATTCCGTTCCTGTTAGTTCACACCCTCTGACGGTAAAACTCCGTTAGTGGATTTTGAGGGTGTGACAGATTGGTATCAGAGCCATTGGTTATAGCGAACTAGAAATGCATTCATACTAGACTATAACCGCAACAACCCATTAGTTATAATTTTACGCACTGCATATATAAATATGTATTATATATTTTTTTATTCGTTTTCTTTATCTCTTTACCTCATTCACTCATACGCGCCTAACCCATACACGACTTATCCTGTAAGGATGTCGACGCCATCATCATCATCATCCGACCCGGTGTCTCATGCCCCTGGAAAGGAACCGCACCTACCCGACTCATCACCACCCCGTAGTCCCGACACTAGCAGCCCCTGCGCCGAAGAGGCATCGCCCATCTGGAGACATGTACGACAACAATGTTAGCTGGAATTGGAACCCGAGTCTGATCGAGCATATGGTTTACCGTGAGCAAGTTCCCCCACTACCTCTCCCGGGCTGTCCTATATCCTCCAACACCCTACCACCCATAACCGAACCAATGGAGCGTGTTTTCGCAGCTATCGCCTCCTGTTTAGAGCGTGAGGTGGGATTTATGCACTCGACGAGAGTGAATGTTAATGGATTGATAGGGGATGGAGCAGAGGCTAGGAAGAGAATTTCTTACCTGACCGAAGCCATGAAGTGAGTTCAGGATGCTCATGTTCAGCTAATGAAGCTAGTAATCAAGATACAATCAGAGATGATTAGACTAGCAAGACGAAGTTTGGAAAGCAAGGGGCCTTGCAGCAGTAGCTCTAGCTCGTTGCGAGACACTAGAGTTGCGAATTTCCCCTAACGTAGACGAACCTGATGAGGATCCTGAACAAATCAAACGCTGGAAGCGGTCGCGGTAACATCAACATGACCACGACAGAACTTCAAGCCTTGCTGAATGACCATGCAGCGACAGCTTTAGCTGCGCATGTTCAGAATCAAGCCGGAGGTCCAGCCGGAGTCTGTACTTTCAAGAACTACTTAGACTGCAAGCCTAATTCATTTGACGGCACTGAGGGAGCCATAGGTTTCCTGCGTTGGGCAAAGAAGGCAGAGTCAGCTTTCGAGATGTGTAACTGTCCACCAGCCAGCAGGGTCAAGTTTGCTGCTGGAACACTTCAAGATTCCGCCCTCACCTGGTGGAACTCTAATGTGCAAATTCTTGGGTTGGAATTGGGAAATGCTATGAACTAGGTGGAATTCAAGAACATGATGCGAGAAGAGTATTGTCCTAGAGAGGAAATCGCGAAGTTGGAGTCGGAATTTTGGGCGCTGAAGATGGTGGATTCTGAGATTGAAGCCTACACCACCCGTTACCATAAGCTAGCAGTGATGTGCCCGCGGATGGTTGATCCACCAAGTAAGAGAATCGAGATGTATATTGATGGTTTGGTACCCCAGATTCAGGGTATGGTGACGTCTTCCAAACCAGCTACAATTCAGCAAGCGATCCGAATAGCCCACAAACTGACGGACCAAGCAGTGGCACAAGGTGCGTTAGCACCTAGAGGTTCCACCTCTAAAACCCGTGAAAGCTCAAGCACTGACAACAACAACAACAACAATTCTGGTAATGGAAAGAGGAAATTTGACAACACCAGGTACTCATCATCGAACCCCCCCCCCTAGCAACAACACCACCGTAAACCTGAACTCGCTCGGAACTTCAATAATCAGGGTCCAACAATAACAACAACGGTGGCGGACAGGGTTCGAGTGGCTATGCTGGAAAGTACCCGAAGTGCAACAAGTGCAACTATCACCATGCTGGCCCATGCGACTGTGTCAAGTGTTTGCGATGCGGTAAATTGGGTCATCAGGACAAGGACTGTAGGGGAGACCTAGCGGCTAAGGGTGCTCCTAAACAGCCTACAGCGACGAAAGGGTGCTTTGAGTGTAGTCAAGAGGGTCACTTCAGGAAGGATTGTCCCAAACTGAAGCAGAATGAGAATAATGGAGGCAATAACAGTGGCGGGAGCAGTGGTAAAGGTAGAGATTTCGTCATTGGGTCGGGCCAGGCCCGCAACGATCCGAATGTGGTTACCGGTAAGTTTCCTGTGAACGACTGTTTTTCTTCTGTTTTGTTTGACACTGGAGCTGATAGGAGTTTTGTATCGAAAGCCTTTAGTAAACTCTTAGACTTAACTCCAACCCCGTTAGATGCTAAGTTTCTTGTTGAATTAGCCGACGGTAAGTCTATAGAAACAACTCATGTACTAGCGGAATGTAAGTTGAAACTGTCGGGTCATACTTTCAATATCGACCTCATACCCTTTACGCTTGGTGGTTTCGATGTCGTTGTCGGCATGGACTGGCTATCCGAGAATAGAGCTGAGATTATATGTCACGACATGGTAGTCCATATCACTACCTCTTCTGGCGAAATCATCTCGATACAGGGCGAGAAGAGCGGCATGACTACAAGCGTCATCACCCTCATGAAGGCGCAGAAATATTTACGAAAGGGTCATTCAGGGATTTTAGCTCATATTGTTGAGAAACCCGCGGAGGAGAAGCGAATCGAAGACATACCGATTGTGCGAGATTTTCCGGAAGTCTTCCCGGAGGATTTGTCTGGACTCCCACCTATTCGACAAGTCGAGTTCCAAATCGATTTAGCCCCCGGTGCTGCACCCATAGCACGAGCCCCGTATCGGCTCACACCGGCGGAGCTTCAGGAGTTGTCCACTCAACTACAAGACTTGTTGGATAAAGGTTTCATCCGACCTAGCTCATCACCATGGGGAGCCCCTGTCTTATTTGTTCGAAAGAAAGACGGGACTTTCCGCATGTGCATCAACTACCGAGAGCTGAACAAGGTGACGATCAAGAACCGTTATCCCCTACCCCGAATTGATGATCTGTTCGACCAGCTTCAAGGATCGAGTTACTACTCGAAGATCGATCTAAGATCTGGTTACCATCAATTGAGAGTGCGCGAAGAAGATATTTCAAAAGACGGCATTCAGAACTCGGTACGGTCACTACGAGTTTTCGGTTATGCCTTTTGGCTTAACCAACGCACCAGCTGTATTTATGGATCTCATGAATAGAGTATGTAAGGCGTACCTCGACAAATTTGTGATTGTTTTCATTGATGATATCCTCGTTTACTCTATGAACAAGACCGAAGAACACCTGAGGTTAATTCTGGAATTACTAAAGAAGGAACAACTGTACGCTAAACTATCGAAATGCGAATTTTGGCTTCGCGAGGTTCACTTCTTAGGACATGTGATAAATGAGAATGGTATCCATGTCGATCCCGGCAAGGTAGAGGCCATCAAAAATTGGGAAGCACCTAAGACTCCGACTGAGGTGCGACAATTCCTAGGACTGGCTGGCTACTACCGACGTTTCATTGAGGGATTTTCAAAGATTGCTCAACCCTCACCGCATTGACACACAAAGGTACTAAGTACAATTGGGTTGATGAGCAGGAATCTGCCTTCCAGCTGTTGAAAACCAAACTCTGTAGCGCCCCTATCCTAGCCCTCCCCGAGGGAACGGAAAACTTTGAAGTGCACTGTGATGCATCGATACAGGGTCTAGGTTGCGTGTTGATGCAACTCGAGAAGGTTATAGCCTATGCCTCTCGACAACTACGGATCCACGAGAAGAACTATATGACCCATGACTTGGAACTCGGAGCTGTGGTGTTTGCTCTTAAGATATGGAGACATTACTTGTACGGTACCAAGTTTACCATTTACATCGACCACAAGAGTCTCCAGCATATCTACGATCAGAAGGAGCTGAACATGCGACAGCGTCGTTGGGTCGAGCTACTTAAGGATTATGACTGTGCCATCAAGTACCATCTAGGCAAGGCCAATGTAGTGGCCGATGCTCTCAGCAGAAAAGAAACCGATAAACCTAGACGAGTGCGAGCATTACAACTCACGATTCACACCAACTTACCCGATCAGATTCGTGATGCTCAACTCGAAGCGTTGAAAGACGATAACCTCCCATCAGAATTCATGCGGGGCATGGACAAGTAGCTTGAAACCAAATCGGACGGGGTCCGATATTTCGAAAACCGGATTTGGGTCCCTCGATACGGAGAGTTGAGAACTCTAGTGATGGACGAAGCACATAAGTCCCGATATTCCATTCACCCTGGCTCAGATAAAATGTACCATGACCTAAAGGCACTTTACTGGTGCCAAACATGAAAGCCAACATTGCCACCTACGTGAGCAAATGCTTGACTTGTGCAAGAGTCAAAGTGGAATATCAGAAACCATCTGGTCTGCTACAGCAACCGGAACTTCCAACGTGGAAATGGGAACACATTTCCATGGATTTCATCACGGGATTACCCAAAACACCGACGGGATGCGATACCATCTGGGTGATCGTTGACCGGTTGACTAAGTCAGTGCATTTCTTAGCGATCAAGGAATCGGACAAAATGGAAAGACTGACTCGCATCTATATGAAAGAAGTAGTGTCTAGACACGGAGTGCCTGTCTCAATAATATCTGATCGAGATTCCCATTTCACTTCGCACTTTTGGAAGTCACTACAGAGTGCCCTAAGAACCCGTCTTGATATGAGTACAGCATACCATCCTCAAACGGACGGACAAAGTGAATGCGCCATTCAGACTTTGGAAGATATGTTGCGTGCATGCGTGTTGGATTTCGGAAAAAGTTGGGAACCCCACTTGCCCTTGGTAGAGTTTTCGTATAATAACAGCTACCATGCAAGCATTAAAGCAGCGCCGTTTGAAGCGTTGTACGGAGGGAAGTGTCGATCACCTCTTTGCTATGAAGAAGTGGGTGATAGCTAAATCACTGGTCCAGAATTAGTACTTGAAACCTCTGAAAAGATTGTCCAAATCCGAAACCGCATGGCAGCAGCACAAAATCGCCAAAAGAGTTACGCCGACAAGCGCCGAAAACCTCTGGAATTCCAAGTGGACGACCAAGTTTTGCTCAAAGTCTCACCTTGGAAAGGTGTAGTTCGCTTTGGAAAGCGAAACAAACTCAACCCACGATACGTTGGCCCATACCGGATAACGGAACGCGTTGGTCCGGTAGCATACCGATTGGATTTACCAACATAACTCAGTGGCGTACATAACGTTTTCCATGTATCCAACTTGAAGAAATGCCTTTCTAACGAAACATAAGCAGTTCCTTTGGGCGAGTTGCAAGTTGAGGAACAGCTACGCTTCATCGAAGAACCAGTCGAAGTTTTGGATTGGGAAACCAAAACATTCAAGCACAACAAAATTCCCATCGTTAAAGTTCGATGGAACTCGAGAGGTGGACCAGATTTCACGTGGGAACGCGAGGATCAAATGATGAAAATGTATCCTCACCTTTTTGAAGGGTTGACCAAACACCAAAAACCGCGAAAGCCGACAAACCGTCAGAATTCACCGGAGGTATGAATTAAATTTCAGGACGAAATTTCTTTCTACTAGGGGATGATATGACAAACTGAAAATTTTTGCCTTTTTCAAACACCCATCGCGACTTGACTCAAATTTTCGGGACGAAAAATCTTTCAACATGGGAATGATGTGACACTCGTCAATTTCAGGCTAACTCCGTTAATCCGAACTCCGTTAAATTCAAACTTAAGATCACACGAACTGTAACGCATATCTCATTACATTTAAACTAGGGTTTAAATGACGCACGACAATCACTACACAAGTAGTCTTTCGGAATTTCACCGAAACACACACGAGTCGAATCAAACCATTGGTGAACAAACAATGAATATTATAAACAAGTACTTTAAAATTTCGTGTTGCGTTTATATGTGTAAACTTGTGCTTGTATGTATAACATCACGTTATGGATGAAAAAGATTAGTTGGTATTAGAAGTAAACTTGAGGGTGCTAGTTGTAACATATGATATATTATCTTAATATATAAACAACATTAACATAAACCCTAATCCCCTTCTCTCTCCCTCCTCTTGATCGACGGCTGCCCCACCCTCTCCCCTCCCTCTTGTCGCCGTGAACACACACACATACATACAAAATAATTTCCAAGCTTGTTTGAAGAATTGAAAGTGCTAGTTAGGTAATTTACATTCTCTCTAGTCTATTCTATTGATTTAATTGCATGATTAAACATGTTAATCAAAACCCTAGTTCTTAAAAATTGATGATTGATGATGAGTTAGGGTTACATACATGATTTTGTGTACAAAGGTTATTTGTATGTTGAGTTTTGATGAAAACTGATGCTGGACAGATTCTTAATTTCGTGTTTAACTGATTGTAACGCGATGTTAATTACATGTTTTGAAGTGATTGTTGATTCTGTTATATACTAGGTCAAGTCTAGTTTCTAAAAAGTCTGAGTTTGTAAATTTTGGACGTGTAAAAGTTTGTTTTTATTATTTTACAAAACTGTTGTGCAATGCTGATTTGGGAGACCTGCTGTTAGGCTGTTTTGAAATTAGTATATCTCATAAACTACAAGACCAAATGGGTTGTTTCTACTTCTAAAAGTTAATATTTTGAGTTAAGAATCTAACCCAATTGGTCTTGCATAAATTGGATTTGTCATTTAACGGGAATAATAAATAACATTCTGTTGCGCATGATAATGATTGCTGTGTGTTTGCTGTGATGTTTTGATCATTGTGATAAAACCATATATGATAAAAATATAATAAAAATATTTTAAAAAAGCATAACCCACGTGTACTTCGGTGATGATTTTTGGTGATTTATTTGACATGTTATGATTTATTAATAAGAGTAATCTTGTCGAGTGAAAATCTGTCTGGATAATTTAGCTGCTGTATTACTTGAATTGTCATGAAAAGTGCATAACTGATTGATGTTTGCTATGTTTTGACCAAATTGCCCTTGTGGGGGATAATTGCTAGTAATATAAAATGTTATTACTTGACACTTAAGTAGTTGTTCACACATGTAACGTATTACCAACGTGTTTGTCGAGTCGCACTTATTTCACAAATGGAACACGAAACGCATCTCATGCATAAGTTGTATGTGTCGAGTCTAGAGACTCACTTGTAGTTTAAATACTTAGAAAATCTCGTTTTTGTTGTTAGAGCACTAGTGAGGATTTTCTGTGACGCACACCTCTCTCGGATTCTTTTTGATTTTCTTCGCAAACTGTGAGTTTCACGTCCCCTTTTACTCTTTTTAAACGCTTTTATTTGGGGGAGATAACATACTCCAACGCTTTAGATTTTGTTTAGTTTTTATATATCAATTGTAAGGCTAAGTGGGAAACAAACCAACCAAAGTCCTTCATAACATTGAGCCGGTTAATATTTGTATAATAGCGAGTCACTGTTGAGTAGTACTACTGGGTTTGACAAACCCCACCCAACTCTAACTCGACTGTAGGTCGAGTAGGTGTAATCTTGGCTAACACATTACCATGGTCATGTTTGATATGGTGGCAAGGCAATTGATAAACAGTCAGCTTCGGTGTCAAACACTTAGTAATACATGCTTGATAGGTTAGCTGCCTATTGATATATAAATTGACTTAACACTATCTGGTAATGCAAAATGTAAACGCAAACGTAAACGCTTTATTTGTATAAACTTGTGAACTCACCAACCCTGTGTTGACACTTTTAGTATGTTATTCTCAGGTAGCCGAGGCGGGCGCGCGGTATAGGTACATGCATTCGCTAAACACCAACTTCTTTTAATTTTTATCTTAATAGCTTGGGTTTTTAAGTCGTCCTGTGTGGCGCAAACTTTTTGGTTTACAAATTTACGCTTCCGCATTTTATTTAAGACTTGATGTCTTGTTGGTTTGAAAACTTTAAACATGGTGTTTGATTATAACTAATGATTCCGATCCTGTTAGTTCACACCCTCTGACGGTAAAACTCCGTTAGTGGATTTTGAGGGTATGACAGAAACTACATACTATATATGGAAAATGTTTGTTCTTAGAATTTATCAAGATCCGTCAGTTTGGTTAAGTGGAATCTGGTAGGGATTGATAACGAGTCACGGGTAATGACTGATGGGTTAAAGCTTGGGGTAGCTTCAATGGCCCTCTAGGGTTGATTGATAAGAAAGGGATGACAACTAGGAAGAATTTATAAAGCAGGCTAATTATTATAGACATACAAGAGGAGCCTAGTTTGACTATGATTGAAGCGTCCAAGTGGGAAAAAGTTAGGATATGCAGGTTTAAACCCAATCTAGGGTTTGGAGCATGTATAGGATAGGGTTAGCCTGCCCAAGTCATTCAGGCCCAATTTGGACTTTCTTGTTGATTAAGGTACCAAGGATTTAACCCTATTTAGGTTTACCTATATACTTGTCACACCCGGATCCATGTGCTAGGCGTGTGACCATAATTGGTACATGTTTTATAAATATATCAAAGTTGCTGTGTATCGAAAGTATTTTTCTCATTAAACAGTAAATATATTGAAACTTGGGAATCAAATACCTGTATTGTCTTAAAAACATATAAACTGATAAAACAATAATTTACATCTTTTTACATGTTCAAAATATATTTGAGCCATCAGATAGTCTAATGGCTAATTCATCATCTTCTACGTACCAAGTATCTCCTTCTCTATTGATTACCTATAAAACAGTTTATAAAATACGTAACTAACACATGTTGGTGAAAACATTGACTCTAAATCTTTTATAGATCTTTTAATTCATACTCAAAACAATCAACGACCCTATAGACCAACGTACCAAATATATGCACATAGTTAGCCATAAGGGCCCTCTGAATCGGCTCAATGAGCAGGGACATGATGCTAAGCGTGGTGGGATATGCCTACCCTCTGACCACATATGTATGGATCCAAACACATATATAACTAGCCTGAATGCAACAGATACTAAATATTTTTAGGGATTTATAATCCATGTAAACTTTTGATTCCGTGTAAATGACTCGTTTAAAGAGATTGTTAAGTTTGAGCATATTTAACTTTGTTTATGATGATTAGTATGATACTGATATATGCTTGTGAGTTGCCTCATACTTATAGAACAAGAATTATTTGTATAAGTATCTATATTTCCTTGCGAATCCAGTTTTCAACTTCTATAACCTTTTTGTACTAGTTTCAAACCTCACTAAACCCTATAAGTTTGATTTGTAGGTACCAAACTTAATTTCCATTATAATTTTTAGCTTGATACGGACTATATAATGATAAGACAGTCCGTATGAATTGGGGTTTGACCCTTTGACTGAACCTTTGTTGTGTGGGGGTGTTAAATGGTTTAAACGGTTTGTATTAATGAGATTGACGTATCAACTTGAGGCGGCCCATATATGCTTGTGACAAACCGTCTCAACCTTACCCATATGAAAAATCTTTGTGACGGGCCGTATGACGATAAGACGGTCCGTCTCACCATCTGCACAAGCCCGTTTGTGTAAAAATCATTTTGAACTTATTTTCGATATCCTTTTATTGATTCTAAGACTCTTATATGACCTATTAAAGATATTAACATTATGCCAACTTGATTTAGATAAGATTTGATTCCAAAAGCTTCGTTTATGGGCTTACCGAGTGAAAACAAACTTTAACGAGGGCTAAAAACAAGGTTGCCATGATGCAAAGCATCTGAGGGAACCTAGTGAAGATTGGGTAAGGACTCCTATACCTATCGGATGATTTGAGTAGAGTCTTCTTGCTAGTATAACACCTTTTCGATTGATGAATTATCTTAAGAACACCTTAAGACTTCAAGAACAAAGATTATGGGTTTAGGATTTTTAGTGGACGATTTCCAGAAGTTCTAAATGAATATGGACATTCATGTGCATGGTATTTAGAGCCCAGGTCGTACAAATAATGATCAATGCATGATTGACATGTTATGACATGTCGTGTCAATTTCTTTGCTGACTCATAATTGTGATGGACCGTCATCTAATTAGATGGTTTGTCTAATCATGCCACCGTAGATAAATCCTGTCTTGAGACGAGGTCGACTCAAATAATAGGCGGAAGTATCTTTAACTAATAAGGATTTTTTTACGGGCCATCTGATGGATGAGACGGCCCGTCTCATTTAACTTTTGCTTATTTATAGTTAGACCTTGTACTTTAAGTTTAACTTATGGCAAAATAACAACTATATTTGATCATTAATAAAATATTACAATAAAACACGATGGCAGAATAGCAAACATATTTGATCATATATGAGTTGATTTTTTTCAAGAATTCTATTGAGTTGTATCAACTTAACAACTTAAGAATTTATTATGTGATATGGATTTAACCATATTAATAATCAGTTAAAGTTATAAATGGACACAATGGTCTTTTCCTCACTCTCTTTCCTTTCGGCTTATATAATATTAATTAAATCACATATTAAAACGCTAAGTTTATATAATAGTGGATTATATAACTTATTAAAACAATCACCGTAAATTGATATACTATTTTGTTTTCAAGGTAAAAAGAATATATTCTGAAAAACTTAATGTACGTGAAGACCACTATCATTTCGTTTGTGAATCATTTTTTACAAATAAATACACAAAAAAATGGATCATTTGTTGAAAATAAATATTCAAATAAAAAGTGGATTAATGTATAAATATTTTATAGATCTTTCGAATACTAGTGAAAATAAATTTCATATAGTTATTTTTCTTTCGAATAAAATTAAACTGCTTATCAATTTTTGAAAAAATAAACATATTTCAAATACTAGTGAAAATGAATTTCGTTTATTTACTTTGACCTAGTATGTGTTTTATGGGTTACATTAGGGATGATATCGGTATTGTGCCCGTACTTAAAATCAGTAAATCAAGATACCCGTATCCAGTTGTATGGTGTGGGTACGGTTACTGGTACGTGTACAGGTACTTTCTGGCACGGTAATCGCTTTGGTACGACTTTGTTCTTTTTTTTAAAAATATATCCACCAAACTTGGTATCGGTATCGTACAGTAGCGGCAAACAATTATCTGTAATACCACAACCAAAACCGTAATAATACAACTAAAACTAAGAATGAAATAAAGCATAATATAAAATTCATTCATAATTAAGTAATGAATTCCTAAGCATACAAGGTCTCCTAATTTTTTTTTTCAAAATGTTTAAAGCAAATTTAACTTATGCAAAGAAAGTTAACATTCGTTTAATATTCACTAGTCATTTTTCTATTTTTCTTATTATTGCTTCTTCAATTTATTTAGAAAAACAAGAGAGAAAGTTAATACATCTTATTTAATGATATACACAATTATACATACATGAAATAAGAATACATGAATACACAATATATATCGAGAAGGAACTGATTCAACTGATATATATTAGGTTTTGAAAATCCCGCTTTAAAGTTAAGTCATGAGTGTTGGAAACCTAATTAAAGCCCCTACATATTCTAAACGAGTACTAGTACTCGTAATACCCTTACTTGTATCGTACATGTACCCAAAAGTACCTATACACCTAAAATCAGTAAATCTGGACACCCGTACCCGTAACCAATTGACACATACGGGTACCGGTAGTCGAGGAAAACATCTCATCCCTAGGTTACATATGGTAAAAACAACCGGAATTGAATACTCTAGTCATGATAGATTAAAGACAGACGATTATTTTGGGTATTTTTTTTATTTACGTTGCGTGTGAAGATGAATAAGTTAGCTTTAATTTAACATTATAGTTTTATTTTATTTTTTTTGTTTTCTAGGATACTCGAAAACTCAATTAACCCAACCCGAAAGAACCGCGGGAGATTCGGGTCGGGTTTCGAGTATAGATTTAAAACTTTGAAACCTGAATAACCCAAGATGAAAAACCAGAAACCCCAAAAACTTAATGTAATGCGTGTATCTTATGTTGTGTAATTTGAATGTTTTATGTATATGTGTATGTTGGTTTGTTTAATTTGTGTATCTTGTGTAGTAAATGTGATTGGTAATTTACGTAATTTCTTGTACTTGGTGGTTGGGTAATTAACATAATTTTGTTACTTTATGTAATTGGTGTAGATGTAATTAGGGTAATTTATGTCATTTGTGTATTGTGTGGTAACTTGGGTGATTTTGGCACTTGGGTAATTTATTCAATTCGTGTAGTTTTTGTAATTTGGGTAATTATATAATTTGTGTAGTTTGGGTAAGTTATGTGTTTATGTACGTAATTCCATACATGTGTGTAGACCGTAAAAAGGAAATAATGAATCACCCATAATCTTTCAGAACGGTTTCAAAAAGAAATAGAATTGTTAATGAACAATGTTTTTTTTTATAATTAATAGTTTAATAAAAAATAGATTTTCCTACAAATATCTTATTCAGATTTTATAAAAATCTGATAGTATTATAAGTAAAAAAAATCAGTAAAGATATAAAAAACATGAGAAATAATCTAAAATAGATTTAAAAAAGTTTAATTAAAAATATGATTGAAATTTTTATCTCTTTCTAGTTTATATTTTTTACTTTTATACCTCTTTTTTTCTATTTAATATTATCATCTAACTCTTATTATATTATATTATATATTAAAATGCATCTGGTGTCATACTCACAGTTGTTACTGTAGCAATTTCGTACAACTTATAAAAGATGTTTTACAAGTACTTGAAGACAGCTTTTAAGTACACGTAGCAGTTGGGGTTTAAGCCACGTTTTGAACAATCCTGCAAGCATGTTCAGGGAAGTCACATACGTGTCCGGCTATTTCTTTTCTTTGTGTGTTTGTCACCAAAGCCCACTACTTTGCAATCACACAAGCCTCAACACCACCGCCTTCATCCTCCTTTCCCGGCCAACATCTTTGGATGCTTTCATGGAAGGTATCTTTGTGGAGGAATTCAACAATTTCTTCCCGGGTTTGCTTAGAGATCAACGTGGGAGCCGTAATAAAGTCTGTTTTTGCGGTTCATCAAAGGCCAATTTCTAGAATTCCAGGTTAGTTAGTTGTTTTTCATAATCTCTTGAAATCGATTATTTGATCGGATTAGTTATTGTTATTGATTTCATCATCTTTATCGCTATTATCGTAGATCAACTTATCCACTGCCTTATTCCATCATCAGGCTATCCTACGAATATAAACCCTATCTCTGCAACTCTCGAGGAATAACAATAATAATAATAATAATAATAATAATAATAATAATAATAATAATAATAATAATAATAATAATAATGACTCTACCAGATAACGATAGACCACCCCAACTCCAAGTTAAAATAATAAATATTTTTATAACAAAATTGACATCATGATTTTTCTTCAGAGTTTTAGTTCTTGGGAGTATAAAGTTTCAAACCAATGGATTGTATTCTCGATAACAAGATGTAAGCTAGAGTTTAGGAATTGATTGACTATTAAACAAGGAAAATGATCGATGAAATATATATTCTAAAAATATGCACCATTCAAATTTCAAATGTTGTGATTATGTTTTGACTTACTGTTGCTTGATGTAGGTTTAATTGGCAGTGTTTAGATATGCAATTAGTTTTCCCCAAAGTGGTTATGGGGCGTTTAGATGTGAGCTGATATTCCATTTTGAGTTAAGTGTTTATAGTTTTAGTTTTGTGATTATATAGTGTCATATAGTAACATATATATAAAGTCACAATTATCACTTGAATAAGAACTTTCAAAATCCTATGCAATTTCTGTGTAAAGATTATTTATGTTTAATTGTGATATTGTTTTTCTACTTTCTTTGCAGAAATACAAACATTACGTGTGCTACCCTGAAGAAATGAAAGCTGACAAAGCTGAAATTGAAAAGAAGAATGCTGTAAGTTAATTAATAAAAATCTATGTAGTTCTTTTAAATTTGTAATTTTGAAGGATTATGCTGAAATCCACCTTTTCATCATAAGAAATGATGAAACAGTATCAAGGGATTCAATTTTATTGTTTTCATTTCTTGGTGTGCTTTAGAAAGAAACGACATGGTGAAGGCTGTTGAGTGTTGACAGTATACCGCCAAGTTTTAATTGAGCAATGTTTGATGAAGTTGAGGTAAGATGATGTTTATCTCTTGATGAAACAATTACCATGTGCATAACACTTGATGACATGCTTTGCGTTGATGGCGAGTGTGGGATCAGTTTATGTGAAAAGCAACATATTTACTTTTAAACAAATGTAAGAATCATGTAAAACGAACTCCATCCGTTTAAACTATTTATCTAATAGTATCAAAAAATAGGTTGACGGGTAGGAATCCTTTTTTATTTAATAGTATCAAATAGGTTGACCGGTAATTGAGGTTGTCAACTGAACTTCCATACTATTTATATTATTATGTGCAGTGTGAATAGAGTGAAAATGGAGGCCGATATATCCGTGTTGCATTCTTTTTTTTTGTTTCGATTAACAATAAGGTTGTTTTTGTTATATTCAAAATGAAATCTTTTCTTAAGTTTTTTCACGGCTACCCACAACCATAACGCAACTCAGGGGTCTAAAACTCGGCCCGTCGTAACGTGCAGGTACGGTTACTTGTTTCTTAATATTTTATGATGATTTATTCACAAACACAAATCTAATACATAATGAATTAAATATGTGGTCTATGATTGGTTCTCATAGTTCTTACAACTTAAGCAGATCTTAAATTATCCTTCCCATATCTTACTACTATATTAAAGCAAAACAATGTGGACAAATGACATCTTTCTAAAATGTCAACATAGGATGACACATAAGTTATTTTCAAAATTAATTCTTATTTAAATATATGAAATTAATTTGGTACATTTATTATTATTTTTAAAATTTCTAAATTAAATTTTTATTAACTCTCATTTAATGTGATTTTTAGTAATAAAGACGCTTAATGTTTATTTATTTATTATGTCTTTTAAACTAATTTTTTAAATATTTTATTTCAAAATATTATAATTATAATGATCCTTTTGATGCGCGTAATAAACTTATGTCTAAACTATTAAAAGTCTTTTCTTCAGCGTGTGTACATCTAGATACCCAGAATTTGCCTTATATGAAAGTTTACTTAAACTTGGCTTGACTCTTGATTTACGTTACCATTTTAAAATCTTAAAGTTATCCTTTCGTATCATTGAATAATTAATATGGGAAAACCAAATATCTTATGTACAATAAGATATTTGAAGGTTTATGAACAATTTTTATATTTAATCTTTTTCAAACTTATATATAATGTAATATTTAATTTCATATATGAGAAATTGTTATACAACCTTAAATTATACTACATATATATAAACATCTTTTTTATTGATGTTATATTCTTTATTCAGCCCGTGTATTACACGAGTTACTAATCTAGTATATATATATAGGGAAAGAATCAAGAGAGAACTCCTTTTTAGAGAGAGAATTAGAGAACTAATAATGAAATATTTTTAATTTAATTAAAAAATATTTTTAATTTTTTTTTCTTTCATCCTTCTTATATGTTGTTATTCTTTACCACAAAAAATATAAAAATTAAAAAAAAAAACTCGTAATGCATATATGCAATACTTTTTCTTAATGCATATGTGCACTAGTGTGTAGTTTTATATGTTCAATAGTGTTGATTAGCATATATGCAATTGTTTGTATTTCATATGTGCAATAGTGTTATATTATATACAAAAACAAACAAAATTGATATAGTGCATATGTGCATTATTATTGTATTACATATATGCGATAGTGTGTATTGCATACAATTATTAGTCTTGTATTTGCATATATTCAATAGTGTGTATTGTATAATGCAATTGTGTTGTATTATATGCAATAAAACACTATTGTATATATGTATTTTATGCAATAAAACACTATTGTATATATGCACTACACCGACAAGTGTTTTTTTTATAACAATATCATCTTATTAGAAGGAGGAAAGAAAAAAAATTACAAAATATTATTTTAAAAATAGTTAAAATATTTTCTTACTAGCTCTCTAGTTCTCTCTTTAGGAGGAGTTCTCTCTAGATCTCACCCATATACACATATATATATATATATATATATATATATATATATATATATATGATTGAGATCATGTGAGAACCATTTGAGAATTGAGAACTATTATTAGCCTCTAAATTTTCTATAAAATTGAGAAGCTTAAATTTTATTTGAAGGGCATAAAAGGAAACTTTCATATTAAAACATAGTGGAAACATATATACTGTACGTCCTCAATTCTGATCACCCACATCTTCAAGAGCTGAACAAACCACCAGGAAATCATGGACGGCGAAGTTTAACGACAACGAAACGACGAATTCCACAACGATAGCCACCAATGCAACGAACATAACCAACGTTGAATGTTAGTTTTTGAATTCACAAATTATGACTTCTCTAGTTTCGCATCCAATTAAATTACTCACGGACCGGTATGTGAATTTTAAGGTTCCAATTTGATCTTTTTTACTATCAGTTTGACTGTAGAATAAGCAATTGAGGTTGTTCTTGATTAGAAGATTGATTTCTAATTGGCTTCAGAATGCTAGAATATTTTTGAGGTAAATTGTCAATTTTGCAAGTAATTAACCGTTAATGATTTATATTAGTTGTGATACTTGTGTAAACAAACTGTTTTTAGGCTTGAATTGAACAAAATCTAACCTTTCTTCTTTGTATTGAATACACGCACGCCATGTGTTCGACTAAATGTCTATATGAGTTTCAAACACAACTTGATTTTAGGTAGTCTTTTGTTTTATGTTTTTTCTCGGTCTGGGCCCGAGGACTAATTTGAAACCGAGATTTGAACCTAAGAGTTCATATATATGGGACCCAAAGACGAACCCTATGTAGCATATCGGTATCAATTTAAGTTAAGTTTTGGTCTGGTTTTCATGTAACTTTGGGTCGACAATAATTTTGCTCATGCAATGTGTTAGACTAAATGTTTGTATGTTTTTTTTAAACATGATTTTAGGTCGTCTTTTGTTTTACCTTTTTTCCCGATCCAGGCTCGTGACTAATCCGAACCTGAGAGTGCATATATATATGACCTGAGAGTGCATATATATATGTGACCTAAAGACCAACCCTATTTAGCATATCGGTATCTATTTCAGTTAAATTTTGGTATGGTTTTCAAGTAACTTTGGGTCAACCATATTTCTGCTCACCCCTAAATTGGATATATAACATTGAGACTTTGCTTAAAAGTGATTTAAGTTGGATTAAATATGTTAAAATCAAGTGTGATCGTTTAGTTTTTATGTTGAATTTCAGTTTTTGTTAAGAATTTTGATAATATTTGAAATTTTGATTTACAATAATCTACATATATGTATAATAAGTTATATATACATGTTTAATTTAGTATAACTTATTCATATGTCTACTTTACTACTTAAAACATGTGTGTACAAGGTAAATACGTAGATTATACACATATGTACAATAATATTGTACATATATGTATAATTAAATTTTTTTGTTACTCACCAAGACATCGGGAAAGAAACACGGGAAACAACATATGAGGGCATAAACAAAACATATATGGAAGAGAGTCGAAGACAAATGATGAAATACATCGAGAAGAAAAGATATTTGAAGAATAGATGAATGACTTCATTTGGAATATAGTTTTTTAGTTTATATTTTTTTTTTAAAAATGTTTTACATTGATGTTCAACTTAGACATTACTATTTTTGTGTTTTCTTTGGTTTACCTTTTGTTTTGAATAGAACTATTAGTTTATTATTTGAATGTTTTGATACATATATAATGTGCATTTTACATGTTTGTAGACTTAGGAAATTATACATTTGCCAACAAGTTGAAGTCAATCTTTTAGTTTTCGTGTAATATACATGTTTTTCATTTTTTTAATTATAATAACACACACAACAAATTATATATGAGCAAATTATACATTTGTGTACATTTATTATATGTACTGACACATTTTTTCTAACAGTATACAATTACAGACTTATCATTTCAACGTTATTATACAAATATACATATTATAATAATACGTGCAACATTACATATATATATATGTATAATCAATAAATTTTACATATACGTACATTTTCCACGCTTGACCTTTTGTACGATAGATCCACTAAGTCTATTAAACAAAAATAGCCGTCAATATTGTATAAAAAATTCACTAAAGGTAGAAGCGGGGAATAACATCAACATGTTTTACCACTACATAATCAAACAGTTCTGAAACTGATTTCCACAACAAATCTTAAATGCTACACATATTTCTTCTTAACTGTAATAAGTTTTCCTGGTTTTTTTCTTCTTTGCTTCGGTTGGGAACCCACAATCCCATTTCACATCTCCATGTCTAATAATGAAGACTCCACAATCGATATATTTTCTTGATATGCACTTGAATTAGTAAACAAAAAGTCGTTATATTGCTAACTACACTAAGTAGTACAAACAATACTATGACTCACTACTATACACAGATGTATAATATACATAATCTACAATTACCATAACAATTAATTATTATATGTGTGTATGTACACATAGGTTTTAACCTTATAAGTACTATTGATTATACACGATTACCATAACAACTGATTATTATACATACAAGTACAACATATAAATGCTACAAGTATCGCATACCAACTTATTATACACATATGTATAGCCCAAATTAGCTAGAATTACCATAACAATTGATCATTATACACATATGTACAAACATCTTAATCTTATATTTGCTGTTCATTATACATATAAGTACACCATATAAAAGCTACAAGCATCGACCACCAACTTATTATACATATATGTACAAACCAAACAACTACTTATAATACACATATGTATAACATACACAAGCTATAATTACCATCACAATTGATCATTATACATATATGTACTCACAATTTTTAACCTTATAACTACTACTCATTATACATACAAGTACAACGCACAAAAGCTACAAGTACCCGACACTACCATATATCTATACATATATTAGCAAATTATCCATTGCACGTTCATTATAATTATTAATACATTTATTTAACAGGACTATAGAAATTTGGTTGTATAATGTCTTGGGAAATCTTGTGAAGTTCCTAGCTTGAAACTCAGCATGTCTTGCATGAAATTTGGCTGTATAACATCTTTTTCCTCATCTTCTTTAATTCGCTAATTTTTTTCTCAAGATATAACTTTTTGTTGTGCATTAACCTTACATAATTCAGACAACCTTGCAACATGTTCATGCAAACAGAAATGATAGCATGTTTTATTATTAAACATATTTGAATTATAATTGAACATTTAATTTAAAACTTTGAACATTACTTCCAAACATTTACTTTCACAATCTTAACTTTCAATATCATAACTAACGAAATCAACATATAACTAAATATCAACACTTTATCAGTTATACACATATGTACAAACAGTTTTAGCCATGTAGCGGCTACTTATTATACATATAAGTACAACATACAAATGATACATGTATCCAACACCAACTTATTATACATACACATATGTACAAACATACACTTTCTCAATATACACATATGTATAACATACACAAGCTACAATTATCATAACAATTGATCAGTATGTACAAATATTTAAATCTTATAGCTACTAATCATACATATAAGTACAACATACAAAAGCTACAAGTATCGAACACTAACTAATTATACATATATGTACAAACAGAGCAATTACTAACAATACACATATCATCATCTGTATAGCATAAACAGGCTACAATTACCACAACAATTGATCATTATACACATATGTACACATATTTGCTTAACCTTATAACTACTACTCATTATACATATAAGTACAACATACAAAGGCTATAACTACCAAACATCAACTTATTATACACATATGTACAAACATAATAATTGTTTACTATACACATATGTGTAACATATAAAAGATCCAATTACCATAACAATTGATCAATATACACGTATGTACAAACATTTTAACCTTATAACTATTACTCATTATACATATAAGTACGACATACAAAATCCATAAGTACCAAATCAGTAGGAATGCACATGAAAAATTAGCAACAATAGAATTACAATAAGAGAAACTCTCAATTTCAAGTTCAATTATAATTAAATTAGTAAATGAAAAACTTGATTAAAGTCACCGAAGCTAGAACCGGTGGAACCATGAAAAGATTTTTAACACGAACAGGATCTCTGTCAAAATTTCAAATAACCAAACCTTCTAGATCCCGATTATTTAATGAACATATAAATATTAGGCATAAGATTATACCTGAAAGCTCGACATCTTAATCTTCTTTGGATGCATCCGATCCTCACAACCTCGCAAATCAAAATCCGAAATGTCTCACTATAAAAACACCTAAACCATCCATGTCCAGTAAAAGTTCCACTGATGAACTATTTCCGGTTAACCTTCAGCGACGAAGATGGTTTCAACAGATTGATACGGCGATTATTAAAGAAACCCTAACCTTTAGTCGTTCATATGTCTAGAGAGAGAGAGAGAGAGAGAGAGGAAAGTGATTTTGATTTTTAGAATTCGTTTTAGATCTATTTCTAAAACATGGGTTAAAATAAAAAAAAACATAGTTTTGTAGGAAGAGTAGGAATGATATAAAATTTAGAGTTAGGAAATTATGTAGTCTAAATTCTAGATCCTAGAAAACTATTTGTTAGTTTAAAAACTACCAATCTCAATGACAAAATCATAGAACCAATGGCTTAGATTTATTCTTACTCTTCCTAGAAAACTAACTCTTTTTATTATAACCCACCCATATACATATATATATATATAAAGGATCCAATACAATAATCCCTAACCGTACATTATGTACGCGACTCGTATCACCGTCGATTTCAAATAACACGCGGTGGCAATACTGTAATTTTCATCAAATCTGATCCGCTGCTCCCATAGATTCCGTCCACCTTCACCATGACCGTTCAACAATCCGTCACTGTCACACCCCGACCAAAGGCGGCGGAACATGCCGGGTTGCAACGGATTGCTCAAAACACAAGACACTATTTAAGTGACAATATTTAATCAACTCATTTATTTCATAAATCCATAAACAACACATCTTGTTCATACAAACAAATTGAATACAAGTAAACAAATAGATTGTTTGTTTTTCTAATATCCTAATAGTCTTGATAACGTTTTTCGTCAAGTTCTCGAGTCAACCAAAGTCAAACCTGCAACATTTCATAAAATAAAGTTTATCAACACAAACGGTGGTGAGCAATACATAAGTTTGTGCATATAGTATATAGTAAGGAAAAGCCACAAAACTAGTATACGAAACAATAAATAAAAGCAATAACTTGGATAAATAGATATCGCTAATAGAATTACGTTAGCGACACCTAGCTATAAGGTGTAACATCCCGTTTTCTGATCTCAGTTAATAAAAGAAAATACAAGTTATTATGAGTCGGGCTAGTATTGGGTTAAATGGACATGGGTTATGGACTTGGGCTATGAAAGAAAGAGGAAAGGACCATGGGCTTAAACCCATGATCCATAATTATATAAGTCATAGATGCCCATTAATCATTCATTTCACACATTCCATACACCTCCCAAAACACACACTTAAGCTCTCTCACTCTCTCCCTCTAGTCTCTCTCTAGCCGATATCACCAAGAGAACCTATCCCGACCCAAGGTATGATAGTATATTGTTGTATGAGCTTAAATCCGTTAGTTATGGTCACGAAACAACGAGCCGACACCGTTAAACCGTTTAAGTCACGAGATCCGGGTGGAATCGGGTATAAACCGAACCTATGATGAGCTTAGGGGTCACCCTAGCTCAGATCTGGATCGAACGGGACGAAAAACGGTGAAAAACGAGTTAAAACTCGTTTTTTCCGACGTGTTCGCGGTTTTCCGGCGGCTTTCCGGCAAAGGCGGCGCCGGAATAGTGGTACGAGGATAAGGAATGTCAGGGAATGTTCTGACATTCCCTGACCTAACCCTATTTCGCTATGGAGACTTAACGAACTGAAGGTGATTCGTTAGTTGATTCGCATAAGGGAGCACAACGAACTAGGGTAACGAATTACCCTTGATTCTTTATGATTAGTTCGTTAAAATAAATAACGAATTAGAAGGTCCGATTCGCTACTTGGACTGGTTCTCTATATGGACTGATTCGTTAAGGAGTCCAGTTCATTAAGGGTTCAATTAGTTATAGGAACCAGTTCTCTAGGATAATCCAATTCGCTATGAACCAGTAACGAATTAGAAGTTTAACAGAATGACAGAAAGGAAGGTGAAAATATCAATCCGGTTAAAAATAAGTAAAGACGATCAAATGGATAAAATTTAGGGTAAACAATTACGAAACGAGATTTGAAGTCAAATGTCATCAATGTGAAAAGAATAAACAATTCATTAAAATCCATGGTTGAAAGTCCGGTCACTAAATTAGTATAAAAATTCATAAGTGAAATTTTAATTATGAGAACTCCGATAAAAGGAAGTGAGAAGTCCAATAAATGAAAACGAGAATCCAAAGAGTGAAAATGAAAAATCCAATAGGTGTAAATGAGGAGCCCAATAAGTGAGTACATGAGGTCGGGGTAAACGGCGTTACAATTAATAATAGCGTACGATGAGTTTTATACGTGAACAAACTTGAGGTTATAAGCAATTGAGAATACTATTAAGTGAAATAACATGAAAAATGAGGTGAGTTCCTTGGGGTGACGCATACATGTATCAAACATAAATAAAATTTGATTAACTTGACAAAAAGATCGATGAAATGTGATAACGTGAATACGACCACTATTGTGAATTCATTTGTACAATCGTCATTATAGTAACGGTTTCTAATAGCGCCCAAAACTTGCAGACAACCACACATAGGCCGCTTAATAGATTAAATGAAATGATGTAGAATAATGCATAGAATCGTGTTTACATAAATGCTCAAATATGGTAACATAGTCATGAAAATATCGTTTAAAAGATAAACAAAATTTTAATGAAATTGAGGTTTTTAAAGTATTACACAAATTGTTATTGAATAGCTTGAATTTGGTCATGAATAATCCAGACACAAAATGAAATCTCATGTGCATAAAGTACCTTCGAACCATCTCATCAATGAAAAAGAAAATCGAAATAATCGTGTGACTCGAATTAATGACTAAATATGTAAATTGCGTGTCATATACTCTTTTTGAAAATAATAGATTGAAATTGAAAATCAAGTCTCAAGTAAAGTCGTTCAATCGTTTCCAAGAAAAAGTATATATAACAAGACATCGCGGTAACGCGTATCTAGAGAAGTATTTTGATCATAAAGTTGTGACTATAATTATTCATGAAAGAATTGATGCTTGCGATAATAAGAAGGTAATAGTTCGCATAAATCGTTATTAAACAAAATTTATGTCACGATATAAAGTATTCATAAATGCGTCCCAAAAAGAGTTTGTAAAGCCAAGGTCATTGAGTTTATGAAAAATGATGAAAATTGAAATTTCTGTTATTGAATAACCTCGAATTCAACATTCAAAATGAAACCTCATATTAATAAAGTTTTTATGAGATTTATCACCTTAGGTGACAATATTTAAAATCTTGAAATCACACATATAATCGTTTAATAACCTTTGAAAATAAATCCTCATAATAGAATTTTGTTGTCATGACAATCTTAGATTTTTGAAAGATGATTTATAAGATTTGGACAATATGTATATCGTTATTCTTGAAAGAGTTTATAACATATAAGTGATTATTTGAACACATGAGGTTGTTATGAATATACTAGTTGTATATATTTAAAAAAACATTTTAAGGAAAAATGAAACTCGCCCGCGTAGGAAAGGGTTTTATGCTTCGAATGGTGAATGGTTTAGAAATTTGGTGAAGGGTGAGTGTGTTTTGGTTGTCTTGCGTAGTTGGGTTTTCTTGAGTTGGATTGATGAGGTTTGTTGAGTTTAGGTCGTTTGAGTGGTTATGCTTAGATGATTTGTGTGAGTAATGGTTGGGCTATTAGGTGAGGTTTTGCTTATTTGAGCTCGGGTTAAGTTGATGGGTTGGATAATTTGATCTTGACTAGTTTGGATTGAGATTCGGTTTATACATGTATTTTGTAAGGATTGTTTGAAGTTGCTAATTTGATATCAAACCTATGGTTGGATCGGAACGGTGTGGCGACATGGTTTGTGATTTGACAAAGAAAGGATCGAATGATCGAGTCATAGTTAGGTAAGCTTTGGTTTGTAACTGTCCAAGGAATTTGTGTATGGGTTTGTCGGAGTCATTGAAGTATTAGGATGGTGAGTTGGTAGATAAAGGTGTCGATATTCAAGGCTTTTGGTTGTGTTAATGATGTACAACTTGGATTTTGTATGGGGCTTGAGTTGGTGAGGGTATACTTTTGTACGGGGGAAAACTTTTGAAGTGGAAGGATGTTTTGATTTGAGGCGGTAATTTGAGAGGGAATACGGGTGTTTGGAAACTTAGGGTTGCGTCTCGGGAAATATTTTTTGACCAATAATAAGTATTAATTTGGAAATGTCATAATTTATAAATAGTGTTTGAAACCTTCATAAATCTTTTGATAATTAAAATTTCAAGTTACTATATATATATATTGTAAATAAAATATTGGGATTCAAGCTTGTAAATTACAACAACAAATTTTTTTTTACTAAAACGGGAGATGTTACAATACGTCGGGTTGGCTTAAGTTGAAAATAATTTACAAGGAAATTTTGAACCAAACAAGCCCGCGTAACGTAAATCGTTTTCTTGAAATGCTTAAAATCAAGTAGTTAGAAATATCATGGAAAAACTAAGATAATAATGGTTGCATTTTAAGGTTTATTGTAAAAATAAAAGTTGATTGTCTTGAGGAAGCAAAATAAATTTTTATAAGCATCAAATTAAAATTTCTTGCTTATGAGGAAATTAAAATAAGTGGATTGAATTTCAAAATTTGTTATGAGGTATCAATGTGAATGGTGAATGTCGTTTGGGTATACAAAGGTTGCATAATGAAAATTTTTACCAAGTTCGTTATTTAACATCGTATAACGAAAAAAAACATCGTTGTAAGTTAATAAAACGGCATTGTGATTTGATAAATCAAACTAAACGATTTCTATATTTAAATTAGAATTTCTATGAAGCTTTGCATGAGAATTTTAAGAAAATTACAAGCTATAAGTTTGTGAATTTCTTGAAAAATAAAGGCGAAACTAACATAAGAAATTTTAAAATAAGGAAAATCGTATGATGTAGATTTTATTTGTGAAAAGTTATGATGAACCATAAATTGCATTATGGAAACTGTTACGAAAATAGATATGGGGTTATGAAAATTCTTCCACGTGTATTATATAATATAGTGTAATTAAAATGTCGTGAGAATTTAAATAATCGATTTTGTGAGATGATAGTTTCAAAATAAACGGAATTGTCATAAAAATAGAATTTTATGAAATTTTGTATGAAAACTTTAAAGACAATTTAAAATCTATATAATGGGGATTTACTTGAAAATTTAAGGTAAAATTTATCATAAAACCTTTTTTAATATGATGAAATTTATATGATAAAAATCAGGTTTGTAAATAGTCTTAATGAACAAAGATGGCATATTAAAAATCACTATAAATAGTTCAATATATATATATATATATATATATATATTGTTATCTTTTTTTTCTAACTTACTTTGAAGAGATCGTAATAAATGAATTTTTGTAACAAAATCGCGGTGTAAAATCAAAATGATAAAATTTGTATAAAAACTTTATCATGTGAAATCAAAACATATAAAATGAATCATAACGGTCAAATAGAATTATATAAATGTGAATTTTGTGACGAGAATTTATATGACAAAGTAAAAAGGAAAATTTGTTTAAATCTATGAAATTTGTAAATAATGTCTTAAGATTTAAAAGCGGAAAAATCGCGCATGAACCACCATGACTTGATATTTCGATACTAAAAACCTTTATAAAATACTTTGTTGGAGTCTAAACATGTGCACGTACCACCGCGTCTTTTTCATGTTTTCAACTCAAATAACGATTGTAACAAAAATAATAAATCGGAACACAACGTCGTGTCAAAACAATAGTCCACGAACCACCATGGTTCTATTGTTTCAACACCGAAAATTTGGATGGCGACCGAAATGCTCGCATTCGACAACTTAAAGTGGCCATCTCATACGAGACAATCTTTAAGGAGATTTGAAACAACGGGATCCAAGTTAAGCTCGTGATCCATAAACACAATAATACTAATGTTTTCGCGGTAAGGTAACGATACCTTTGATTATTATGAAAGTGTGTGTATGTGAATATATAAATTTTAAATAAAAGTAAGGTAAGGATACCTTAGAATGTTTCGAGTGTTTGTGTATATTACGATTTTGATGAAATAAATAAGTATGTAAATAAGCAAGTGTATTGAACAATCAAGTAGAGTGAACACGTATAGGCAACATGTATAAGGACCCTAAAGTGAAAATGTAACATACTATTTTTTGTTATAATAATAAAATAAATTTCCTCTATTTTATAGTGGGTCGTTATCGGTTTAGATAACTAGAATATGAGTTGGGCTAGTGTGGGTTAAATGGATATGGGTTATGGACTTGGGTATGAAAGAAAGAAAGAAAAAACATGGGCTTAAGCCCATGATCCCTAAATATATAAACCATAATCACCATTAATCCCTCATTTTACACATATCCCTTACACCACCCAAATCACACACTTAATCTCTTTCTCTCTCTAGCCGAAAGATAGAAGAAGAACCGATTCTGACCTAAGGTAATGATAGTATGATATTGTTTGAGCTTAACCCGTTAGATATAATCACGAAACAACGAGCCGACACCGTTAAACCGTTTAAGTCGCGAGATCCGGGTGGAATCGGGTATAAACCAAACCTATGATGAGCTTAGGGGTCACCCTAGCTCAGATCTGGATTGAACGAGACGAAAAACGGTAAAAAAAACAGGTTAAAACTCATTTTTCAGGCGAATCCGCGGTTTTCCGGCGGCGGGGCCGGAAAGGCGGCGCCGAAAAGTTAATACGAGGAAAAGAATGTCAGGGAATGTTCTGACATTCCTGACCTAACCCTAGTTCGCTATGGGAACTTAACGAATTGGAAGGTGATTCGTTAGTTGATTCGCTTAAGGGATCACAACGAACTAGCTCTAGTTCGTGTCTGATTCGTTAAGGGAAAAGGGTAACGAATTACCCTTGATTCGTTATGACCAGTTTGTTAAGGGAGATAACGAATTAGATGGAATAATTCGTTATATGGACTGGTTCGCTATGGAACTGATTCGTTAAGGTGTCCAGTTCGTTAAAGGGTTCAATTCGTTATAAGAACCAGTTCGCTAAGATAAGACAGTTTGTTATAGTCATTTGTTAAAGGAGATAACGAATTGGAAGGTCCAGTTCGTTACATGAACTGATTCGTCAAAGGACCAATTCGTTAAAGGGTTCATTTCGTTACAAGGACCAGTTCATTATGATAACCCAATTCGTTTAGACCCAAGTAACGAACCAGACCATGTTGAGATAACGAACCAGAATAACGAATCAGCTAACGAACTATATCATGAAAGATAGCGAATTAGTTAACGCATCAGGCTTAATTCGTTAGGGCAAATGAGTTAGTGAATTAGAAAATAATTTAAAATTCAAATGAAAAATGTGATAAGACAGTTAATGGAAATAAAAATTTTCCAATCTGACCTGGCAGCTCGACCCCAGCTAGGGGCTCTGCCCCTTGGACCCTGCTAGGGACTGCCGCCCCTAGACCCCGCTGCCAGGGGCGCTGCCCCCCGGACCCCTGTTCGTTGAGGGTTATAATTAGACTAGAAACGCGATATGGGTAGTAATAGTTAATTATACGTGTAATTGTTATACATTTAGTCGTGCACAGCTAAGGAAAGGAATAACAATTAAGGGTGAACGTAATCGAGTTCAGGTGAGTTTCTAACCCCTTTCCTTGTTATGTTTTCGGGGCTGTGTGCATACTCGATGTGATTAGTTAATACACTTACCTTAAGTGGTAAGTGTATGCCTTATATGATTATGTATAAATGAATGCTTGACGGTGTGTGAACGATCTTCGGATATCGCATGTACCGTCGGGTGATAGTTGAAGATATGAATGATATGTATATAAGGTATGAATGATTGATTGTCGGTACGTGAACGATCTTCGGATATTGCACCAACTGTCAAGGTATAATGTTATGTATAATGTACGAATGTTATGTATGCATGTTATGAATGAATGTAAGAGATAGTTAGGTACAGAGGAAAGGGACTGAGCCCTAATGATACTCAAGGTAGATAGGGACCGGACCCTAGTAATATCCGAGGCAGAAAAGGGACTAAGCCCTTTATAAATCTCGAGGCAGAAAGGGACTGAGCCCTAACAATACTCAAGGCAGAAAAGGGACCGGACCCTAATAATATCCGAGGCAGAAAAAGGGACCAGACCCCTATAATATCCGAGGCAGAATAGAACATGTAAAGTAGGATTTAGAATAAAGTATGAAGGTAAGTATGTATATTATGAACGAATTACGAAAGTATAAAGTACGTATGGAAGTACGTAGTTATGAATGTATTGAATGTTGTATGATTAACTAGAACTCACTCAGCGTAGCTGACTTTTAGTATGCACGCAGGCTAATCGACTGAGGCAGTTGGCTTGAGGAAGACACATGGCAGGATCCGAAGAGGCTGGCATCTGGAGATTTGTCGTGATGTCTGAAATACTATGTTTTATGTTATGTTTTATAACAAGTTATGGATATTTGTAACGAATGGTTGATGTTTTATAATATTCCGCGAAAAGTTTTAATTAACTCTGATATTCCGAACTGTGTTTATGAGTAAATCCAACGTTAAAGTGAGGCACCGGTAACGGGGCCTTACAGAAAAACTATACTAGGTCGTTATGTCTAACCACCTATCTTATAGTCTTGTGGCTCTGATACCAATCTGTCACACCCTAACCAAAGGCGGCGGAACATGCCGGGATGCAACGGATTGCCCATAACACAAGACACTATTTAAGTGACAATATTTAATCAACTCATTTATTTCTTAAATTCATAAACAACACATCTTGTTCATACAAACAAATTAAATACAAGTAAACAAATAGATTGTTCGTTTTTCTAATATCTTAATAGTCTTGATAACGTTTTTCGTCAGGTTCTCGAGTCAACCAAAGTCAAACCTGTAACATTTCATAAAATAAAGTTTATCAACACAAAGGTTGGTAAGCAATTCATAAGTTTGTGCATATAGTATATAGTAAGGAAAAGCCACAAAACGAGTATACGAAACAATAAATAAAAGCAATAACTTGGATAAATAGATATCGCTAATAGAATTACGTTAGCGACACCTAGATATAAGGGGATGCCAGATAGTCTAGGATTTTATAGTTATCGTTAATTGCATTACGTTAACGACACCTTGCTACAAGGAGATGCCAAATAGTCTAGGATTTATAGATCAATCAACCAAAAGCGATAAATACATAGGCATTGAATCATAGAACACCAAATCGAGCAATTATTCAAGTAATGTATACAATAACGTTTGTGGTTTAAGATTCAAGTAAATAAAGCATTTAGTTTGATAAGTATGAAATGTCACCCTCAAAAAAAATGGAAAAACGGGGTATGAAAGTACTCACATTCAAGTTATAAACTTGGTAGGTAAAATAACGGGTAACCGGAAGGATAAGGTTTAATGGGAAAGGTTTAGGTGAAAGGACGTCTTGTATTTGAAAGGTTGCCTAAGAAGTCTTTAAATGGAATAAATGATAAGAAATGCAACAATTTAAAGTTTAAGGTTTAAAATGTAAAGATTTACGAATTTATAATAACAACCCTTTAAAATGTTAGTTTGCTCGAAACCGGGTTAAATTATCTAACCTTAATATTTACCCAACCAATGTTGAGTAATAAGGTGGGTAAAAATGTAAGAATGCAAGTCTCTTTGGAATAAAGATACTAAAACGGGTTTTAACGAGTATTCGGGTTGTTGGTTCGTGTCTTGATAATTGGTCAAAACCCAAAGTCAAATTTTCAAAATAACGAATGTTATGAGATAACTCAATAAAACTTAATAAGACTTAAGCAAGTATGTAGATCTATTGTTTTAGAACTATTAACGTACGTTAAGCGAGTGTTCGGTTTTGTCGGTCCAAACTTTGTTATGCGAGCAAGTTGGATCCAAAATTTCCAAGTACTTAAGAAAATAATTAAAATCAGTTTGTAAACTATTTTTAAAGAAATATACAAGTCTTGATAGCTAAAAACACACTTGTGTGTCTTAAGCGAGTGAAAATCGGTTTAGTTCGGTTCGGTTCGGTTTCCATCTCACAAATAGTTCATTGATGGTTTCCACATGCCCAAATATCCAAGAAATTGTATAATAGTTTATAATGAAGAAACTTAAGTTTTGCAACCAAAAAGTTAACAATAAAGTTTTTAAACAAGAGTACGGTTTTGGCTCGGTTTCCATCTCCCAATAAGTTCATAGATGATTTCCACATGCCCAATATCAAAGAACTTGTTAAAATGATTTTAGAAACTCAAATCTAACATTAAACATGTTTTAACAACTATTTTAACAAAAGTAGTAAGCAAAAGTTCGGTTTACAGTTTAGAGCTATTTACGTTAAACCGAAGCATAGACCCTCAAACTCATAAACATTGAACTTGAAAACAAAATAAAATGAGGGGAAGTTAATAATGGTTTGTAAGGCCCCGTTCCCGGTGCCTCACTTTTGACGTTGGATTTACTCATAAACACAGTTCTTACAAATTAGAGTTAATTAAAACTTTCGCGGAAACGTGAACTTTAATAATTCAGTACAAAACATTAATCTTTTCTTTAAAACCATAACATAAAACATTATATTTTAAACATCATTTCTTTCATCTTCAGATGCCAGCCGTTCAATCCATGCCACGGGCCATCCTCATGCTAACTCTTCAGCCTGATCAACTGCGTGCATACTAAAAGTCAGCTATGCTGAATGAGTTCTAGTTAATCAAGTGTCATACAACACGTACGTATATCATACATACATACATATCCGAAGATACGTACCCATACTTAATCAGTTACCCTACTACCATACATACATACATATTTACAATCACTACCCTTAGTCTACCAAGAGTACGTTCATAGTCCACCGTCTATACCTGTACTCAAGGTCGTGAACACGTAAAAGGTCCGCATTCCTTACCTATGTTCACCAATTATGGTACACGCAAGGTCCGCAGTCCTTCCCTATACCATCCTATATTAACAACACGTACAAGGTCCTCAGTCCTTCCATATGTTGCAAAACACAACTACAACACGTATAAGGTCCACAGTCCTTTCCTATGCTGGGGCTATCTACAATACGTATAAGGTCCATAGTCCTTATCTACGTTGACGTCTATTATCTATAATACGTATAAGGCCCGCAGTCCTTATCTACGTTCACATCTATCATCAATATCACGTATAAGGCCCGCAGTCCTTAACTACGTTCCCATCTAACATCTATAACACGTATAAGGCCCGCAGTCCTTAACTACGCCACCACATGCCAAGTCTATGTCCAACGGAAGTTAGAGGGATTTGTCGTCCTAACTTACTATGTCGGACGTAGAACTTACATACCATTCATGTACCTGTATACATGTACAATAAGTACACTGTAGCATAAGAACACGCTAAGCGTTCTTCACATCCTTCATTTAACAATCATACCCCTTGTCGGTAAGTGCAATATCCGAATATCGTTCACGCCCCGACAAGTGTTCATTTATAATGTTCATACATCATCCATATATTACATATGACATTTATATCTTTATTTATAATCTGACAGTACACGCAATATCCGAAGATCGTGCATGTACGACAATCAATCATTCATATATCAAATTTATTTATATAGTCATATCTTTGACTATCACCTCGCAATACATGCAATACCCGAAAATCGTTCATGTACTAACATCATCATACATAAATCGTACAAGGCATACACTTACCACTTAACGTAAGTGTATTAACTATCACATAGAGTATGCACACAGCCCCGAAAACACAACAAGGAAGTGGGGCTAGAAACTCACCTGAACTCGGTTACTTCTTCCATTAATGGTTACTCCTACTTTGGCTGTGCACGGCTAACTGTATAACAATTACGCGCATTGATTACTATCACTCTCCATATCGCGTTTCTAGTTTAATTATTACCCTCAACGAACGAGGGTCCGGGGGCAGCGCCCCTGGCAGCGGGGTCAAGGGGCGGCAGCCCCTAGCATGGTCTAAGGGGCAGAGCCCCTGGCTGGGGTCGAGCTGGCAGGTCAGCTTGGAAAAATTTTATTTCCATTAACTGTCTTATGACATTTTCCAAAAAGATTTTAAATTATTATCTAATTTGCCATCTCATTTTGCTATAAAGAATTAAGTCTAATTCGTTATCAAATCACACTCTAATTCGTTATCAGATCACATTCTAATTCGTTAATCCATTATCTATAACGAATTAAGCCTAATTCGATAGCTAATTCGTTATCTGAACATCATGTGATTCGTTATTCTAATTTGTCCTCGTATCATAGCGAATGGCGAGTAACGAACCAACTGGTTCGTTATCTAAATATAACGAATTAGGCATGTAATGAATCACTTGATTCGTCTGATTCGTTATCTCAGTTCGTTAGCCTAGTTCGTGATTCTGGTCCCTCGTCTAGTTCGTTATCTAAATATAACGAATGGATAGATTCGTTATCCATTTACATGAATGAGTCCCATTCGTTATGTACACGTAACGAACTGATCATTCTTAACGAACTGTCAACGGTTCTTGCCCAGGTCTTTGACTCTATGGTCAAAGTCAAAATCATTAAGAACACGAATTTGTCAACAATAGCCAGATCTGCAATTAGACCTTCAATACTTAACGAAAACACACGAATCTGGTATCGTTGGATTTGCCATACCAGCGCCAACAAACCCCAACACATCAATCATCCGAGTATTACATTTTAAAGGGTGCGATTATACCTATATACATACGGCTTGTTTACCCTCGATTAATATATCAACTGTTAGCCAATTTCAGTAGGGTTTGTTGTGTTGGATCCGTATTTATCATTCGTATTCAGATCTAGAACTACTTAAACAAATCCGAACCTCCATGAACAATTCCTAATCATAAACGTACCTTAAACGAGTTGAACTACGAACACGAGCTGGTCTTGACGCAGTTTCAGTTCGTCACAACGTTCTAGCACCAACAAGCTCGGGTCTTCAACTTTGGATTTCGGCCCGGGTTTTAGGATGGTGTCCGTGTGTGTTTTCCAAGGTGTAGGCTATGGTGTAGAGATAAAAATGGAAAGGATTAGGGTTTAAGGGGTATTTATACTCCCTTAAGCCCAAGGACCTAAGGCCCATCTTTCCTTTTTGGTCCACCTTTAATTCTATTAACCAAGCCCGCTACTCCTTAAGAATTATTATTATTCCACTAACTCAAATAATTCACCCGACGCAAATATTATATTAAATATTATTCTAGAATTTCCAGGATGTTACATGGTTAGTATGTATCAACAAGTTATATATATATATATATATATATATATATATATATATATATATATCAAGAACATGAAGTTCTCCGTGAAGCCTTGCCTTACAAGGTCCGAAACCTAACCGACCAGAGCCAGAGAAGCAACTACCAAATGTAACAAGGGGTATTATATTATATATATGTTGTACCACCAAAATCAAGTGTTAGTAAAGTTAGATGAACAAGTTAGAATGAAAGACTATAGTTAGTTTGACTTTGGAAGTCAAACTACTAGTAATATTAAGAACAACCTTTGAATCTTAAGAATTGAGAGAGAATTTGGAGTAAGGATGAAGTGAGAGCAAGGATGAATGAAGGAAAGGGTCTTGATAATAGAGGATAAGGTTGGGAGGATAAGCAAGAGGTATAAAGGGTAGAAAATTCGGATTGAGTAATGTGATATAAACCACAAACCACAACAAACAAAATATATGTTGCAGACATAAAGCCGCCTCACGCGACCCCCTCTGTCCTTTGGTGACCATGCGGTGTGGCGCCCTTCAGGAGTGGGGTTGGTCCAGCTCGTCTAGCGTGGTTCATTTTGCGTCCCCGAAGTTCGTTTTCGATGTAATTTGATTGTTTTAAAGGCGTTTTCGAATCTGTAAAAGGGGTTTTTCAAATTGAACGTGTGGGAATGATCTAGTAACATAAAATCCAATATTTTGTATATTTTAAATGTTCGGAATATAAATCGGGTCGGTTTACGCGATTAACGAATATGCAAACGAATACGAATAGGACCAGAAATTGACGAATGTCACAGTATCCCTAACTTTTTGGAAATTTCGTCCCGAAATTAAAAATAAACTCAAAGAAAAGGTGATTACTAACGAATGTCGCTTTTGGTAAAACAATTGCATGGATTTTTATTTTGTTTTATTTAAGAAAAGAATAACGTCAAATCCTTGCATGATTTCATAAACGTTACAAATGAGAATCATAATATAGGCACTTATATATAGGATGAACCGGCGGCGTATCCACCATGCCCTTATTATAAGTAGCATTTCTACAGTTTTTCCGCTATCATCCTCGAGTCTGAGTTATCGCATACAACCGCACTTACTATGGCTTCCATACGGGAACTTCGATAATTAAGTGTGCACCCATAATTATGTAGATCGTCGTATGGTCCACATGGTTCGTTCCGTTGTGTGGTTTAAGAGACATATTTATTCGAAATTTTAAACATTAGATACGTACATAAATCTGATGAATTTTACAAATATTGATAAACCAATACCAGCGGTTGAAAATTTCATAATTGACTTTTAAATAAGTAGGAAAATGGAATAAATAATTAAAACAATTAAATCTTAAAATATAAACCAAGGTAAAAATATCAATCCGGTTAAAAATAAATAAAGACGATCAAATGGATAAAATTTAGGGTAAACAATTACGAAACGAGATTGGAAGTCAAATGTCATCAATGTGAAAAGAATAAACAATTCATTAAAATCCATGGTTGAAAGTCCGGTCACTAAATTAGTATAAAAATTCGATAAGTGAAAGTTTAATTATGAGAACTCCGATAAAAGGAAGTGAGAAGTCCAATAAATGAAAACGAGAATCCAAAGAGTGAAAATGAAAAATCCGACAGGTGTAAATGAGGAGCCCAATAAATGAGTACATGAGGCCGGAGTAAACGGCGTTACAATTAATAATAGCGTACGATGAGTTTTATACGTGAACAAACTTGAGGTTATAAGCAATTGAGAATACTATTACATGAAATAACATGAGAAATGAGGTGAGTTCCTTGGGGTGACGCATACATGTATCAAACATAAATAAAATTTGATTAACTTGACAAAAATATCGATGAAATGTGATAACGTGAATACGGCCACTATTGTGAATCCATTTATATAATCGTCATATAATCGTCATTATAGTAACGGTTTCTAATAGCGCCCAAAACTTGCGGACAACCACACATAGGCCGCTTAATAGATTAAATGAAATGATGTAGAATAATGCATAGAATCGTGTTTACATAAATGCTCAAATATGGTAACATAGTCATGAAAATATTGTTTAAAAGATAAACGAAATTTTAGTGAAATTGAGGTTTTGAAATTATTACACAAATTGTTATTGAATAGCTTGAATTTGGTCATGAATAATCCAGACACAAAATGAAATCTTATGTGCATAAAGTTACCTTCGAAACATCTCATCAATGTAAAAGAAAATCGAAATAATCGTGTGAGTCGAATTAATGACTAAATATGTAAATCGTGTATCATATACTCTTTTTTGAAAATAATAGAATGAAATTGAAAATCAAGTTTCAAGTAAAGTCGTTCAATCGTTTCCAAGAAAATGTATATATAACAAGACATCGCGGTAACGCGTAGCTAGAGAAGTATTTTGATCATTATCAAATGTAAATACTGTAAGTCTAACTGTTAAAGGAATTTGTATACATAAAGTTATGACTATAATTATTCATGAAAGAATTGATGCTTGCGATAATAAGAAGGTAATAGTTCGCATAAATCGTTATTAAACAAAATTTATGTCACGATATAAAGTATTCATAAATGCGTCCCAAAAAGAGTTTGTAAAGCCAAGGTCATTGAGTTTATGAAAAATGATGAAAATTGAAATTTCTGTTATTAAATAAACCTCGAATTCAACATTCAAAATGAAACCTCATATTTATAAACTTTTTATGAGATTTATCACCTTAGGTGACAATATTTAAATTCTTGAAATCACATATGTAATCGTTTAATAACCTTTGAAAACAAATCCTCATAATAGAATTTTGTTGTCATGACATCTTAGATTTTTGAAAGATGATTTATAAGATTTGGACAATATGTAAATCGTTAATCTTGAAAGATTTTATAACCTATAAGTGATTATTTGAACACATGAGGTTGTTATGAATATACTAGTTGTATATATTTAAAAAACATTTTAAGGAAAAATAAAACCCGTGCGCGTAGGAAATGGTTTTAGGTTTCGAATGGTGAATGGTTTGGAAATTTGGTGAAGGATGAATGTGTTTTGGTTGTCTTGCATAGTTGGGTTTTCTTGAGTTGGATTGATGAGGTTTGTTGAGTTTAGGTCGTTTGAGTGGGTTAGGCTTAGATGATTTGTGTGAGTAATGGTTGGGCTATTTAGGTGAGGTTTTGCTTATTTGAGCTCGGGTTAAGTTGATGGGTTGGATAATTTGATCTTGACTAGTTTGGATTGAGATTCGGTTTATACATGTATTTTGTAAGGATTGTCTAAGGTTGCTAATTTGATATCAAACCTATGGTTGGATCGAAAAGGTGTGACGACATGGTTTGTGATTTGACATAGCAAGGATCGAATGATCGAGTCATAGTTAGGTAAGCTTTGGTTTGTAACTGTCCAAGGCATTTGTGTATGGGTTTGTCGGAGTCATTGAAGTATTAGGATGGTGAGTTGGTAGATAAAGGTGTCGGTATTTAAGGCTTTTGGTTGGGTTAATGTTGTACATCTTGGATTTTTTGTATGGGGCTTGAGTTGGTGAGGGTATACTTTTGGATGTTTAGGTTTCGTTCATACTGAGGAAAGACTTGAGTACGTGGGAAAACTTTTAAAGTGGAAGGGTGGTTTTATTTGAGGCGGTAGTTTGAGAGGGAATACGGGTGTTTGGAAACTTAGGGTTGCGTCTCAGGAAATATTTTTTGACCAATAATAAGTATTAATTTGGAAATGTCATAATTTATAAATAGTGTTTGAAACCTTCATAAATATTTTGATAACTAAAATTACAAGTTACTATATACATATATATATATTTATTGTAAATAAAATATTGGGATTCATGCTTGTAAATTACAACAAATTTTTTTTTTACTAAAACGGGAGATGTTACAATACGTCGGGTTGGCTTAAGTTGAAAATAATTCACAAGAAAATTTTGAATCAAACAAGCCCGCGTAACGTAAATCGTTTTCTTGAAATGCTTAAAATCAAGTATTTAGAAATATCACGGAAAAACTAAGATAATAAAGGTTGCATTTTAAGGTTTATTGTAAAAATAAAAGTTGATTGTCATGAGAAAGCAAAATAAATTTTTATAAGGATCAAATAAAAATTTCTTGCTTATGAGAAAATTAAAATAAGTGGATTGAATGTCAAAATTTGTTATGAAGTATCAATGTGAATGTCGTTTGGGTATACAAAGGTTGCGTAATGAAAATTTTTACCAAGTTCGTTATTTAACATCGTATAACAAAAAAAACATCATTGTAAGTTAAATAACCAGCAGTGTGATTTGAGAAATCGAACTAAAGGATTTTTATATTTAAATTAGAATTTCTATGAAGTTTTTCATGAGAATTTTAAGAAAATTACAAGCTATAAGTTTGTGAATTTCTTGAAAAAATCAAGGCGAAATTACCATAAGAAATTTTAAAACGAGAAAAATCGTATGATGTAGATTTTATTTGTGAAAAGTTATGATGAACCATAAATTGCATAATGGAAATTGTTATGAAAATAGATATGGGGTTATGAAAATTCTACCACGTGTATTATATAATATAGTGTAATTAAAACGTCTTGAGAATTTAAATAATAGATTTTGTGAGATGATAGTTTCAAAATAAACGGAATTGTCATAAAAATAACATTTTATGAAATTTTGTACGAAAAATTTAAAGACAATTTAAAATCTATATAATGGAGATTTACTTGAAAATTTAAGGTAAAATTTATCATAAAACCTTTTTTAATATGATGAAATTTATATGATAAAAATCAAGTTTGTAAATAGTCTTAAAGAACAAAGATGACATATTAAAAATCACCATAAATAGTTCAAAATATAAATATTATTATTATCTTTTTTTAACTTACTTTGAAGAGATCGTAATAAATGAATTTTTGTAACAAAATCGCGGTGTGAAATCAAAATGAGAAAATTTGTATGAAAACTTTATCATGTGAAATCAAAACATATTAGAATGAATCGTAACGGTCAAATAGAATTATATAAATGAGAATTTTGTGATGAGAATTTATATGACAAAGTAAAAAGGAAAAATTGTTTAAATCTATGAAATTTGTAAATAATGTCTTAAGATTTAAAGGCGGAAAAATCACGCATGAACCACCATGACTTGATATTCCGACACTAAAAACCTTTATAAAATACTTTGTTGGAGTCTAAACATGTGCATTTACCACCGCGTCTTTTTCATGTTTTCGACTCAAATAACGATTGTAACAAAAATAATAAATCGGAACACAACGTCGTGTCAAAACACTAGTCCACGAACCACCGTGGTTCTATTGTTTCAACACCGAAAATTTGGATGGCGACCGGAACGCTCGCATTCGACAACTTAAAGTGGTCATCTCATATGAGACAATCTTTAAGACGATTTGAAACAATGGGATCCAACTTAAGCTCGTGATCTATAAAACACAATAAAACTAATGTTTTCGTGTTAAGGTAAGGATACCTTAGATTATTATGAATTTGTAAATAAACTAAAATGAGCAAAAGTTAAGCATGGTTAGTATGTATCAACAAATTATATAATTGTGTGTGTGTGTGTGTGTGTGTTTATATATCAATAACACGAAGTTCTCCATGAAGCCTTGCCTTACAAGGTACGAAACCTCACCGACCGGAGCCGGAGAAGCAACTAACAAAGGTAACAAGGGGTATTATATTATATATATGTTGTACCACCATAATCAAGTGTTAGTAAAGTTAGATGAACAAGTTAGAATGAAAGACTATGGTTAATTTGACTTGGGAAGTCAAACTACTAGTAATATGAAGAACAACCTTTGAATCTTAAGAATTGAGAGAGAATTTGGAGTAAGGATGAAGTGAGAGCAAGGAAGAATGAAGGAAATGGTCTTGATAATAGAGGATAAGGTTGAGAGGATTAGCAAGAGGTATAAAGGGTAGAAAATTCGGATTGGGTAAAGTGATATAAACCACAAACCACAACAAACAAAATATATGCTGCAGACATAAGGCCGCCACGCGCGACCCCCTGCCTCTTAGTGGCCTCGCGGAGTGGCGCCCCAGGGGTGGGGTTGGTCCAGCTCGTCTAGCGTGGTTCGTTTTGTGTCCCGAAAGTTCGTTTTCGATGTAATTTGATCGTTTTAAAGGCGTTTTCGAATCCGTAAAAGGGGTTTTAAAATTGAACATGTGGGAATGATTTAGTAACATAAAATCCAATATTTTATATATTTGAACAGTTCGGAATATAAATCAGGTCGGTTTACGCGATAAACGAATACAAATGGAACCCGAAATTGACGAATGTCACAGTCACCATCCAACGATTATGTCCACCGTCCACCGTAAACCATCTTCCTCCGTCGACTTGTTCACAGGTCAGTTGATAAAATTGGCTAATTGAAATTGAAATTGAAATTGTTGAACTAATTAATCTATTAAACTTAGAAATTTGTCCAATTAATCATCAATTTGAAGTTTCAGTTGATCAATTTTGAGTTTTGAGTGATGGGTTTTAACTGAACGTTTAAAGTTTTAAGTCTGAATGTTTAAAGGTTTAAGGATGAAATGTTTAAGATGTTATTTTTTGGTCAAAATTTCTTAGAACGTTTAAAGATGTTCTTTTTTGGTAAGAACGTATTAGAACATTTAAAGATGTTCTTTTTTTTGTTAGAACTTCTTTGAACGTATTAGAACGTTTAAAGTGCTTTATATCTGCAATTCAATAATCGATTAATGTTTTTGTTAGAACTTCTAAAATTTTGGTACAGAACTTCTAAACTTGAACGTTTAAAGGTGTTCATTTTTTGTCAGAACGTTTAAATGTACATTGTCTTCAGTTTTGTTTAACATCCAAAATAAGTTGAAACTGTAAAATTGAAGGCTCAAATTTGTATGATTAGGCGAAAAATTGAAGAACAAACAGCAATCATTTGTTTAATTGTAAAAAAAATTGACCGATTGTGTTTGAAGTTTATTCGCAGGTAATGAACATTTTTAGGTTTAGATAACTCAATTTAGTTTGATGTCAATCTGTAGATTAGTTTGATATGGATCGACGATTGAATTATATTGATATGGATGGACATCCGATGAATCAATTGATGAATTAGATCGTAGAATTAGATTTAGGTTATTTACGATTATGCCACTGCGTAAAAACTAAATCGACGTTTATAAAGCTCGCTTACCTAATGTACGATAACTGATTATATGTGTGTGTGTGTGCGTGTGTGTGTGTGTGTATATATATAGGGGTGAGTTATAATAAAAAGAAATAGTTTTCTAGGAAGAGTAAGAATAAATTTAAGCCATTGGATCTATGATTTAATGATTGAGATTGGTAGTTTTTAAACTACCAAATAGTTTCCTAAGATTTAGGATTTATGCTACATAGTTTCATAACTCTAAATTTTATGTCATTTCTACTCTTCCTACAAAACTATGTCTTTTTATTTTAATCAATTTCTAGAATCAGGATCAAATTAATTTTATTCTTAACATGAAAACGGTGAGAACCAATTTGCTGTTATTATTAGGTTTATTTTTATTGGTGTTTGCTGTTATTTTTTGTTCGTATTTTCTAATTTTCCATTATGAGACGTTATAATTATTTGCTGATTTATATTTTGTTGTTATTATTAGATGTTTTCTTTTGCTGTTATAAGTATTTATTGGTATTTGCTGTTATTATTTTTTTCTTGATTTTGATTTTTTTGTTGTAATTTTTAGGTTATTTTTTTGTTATTATAAATTATTGTTTTTGTAGATTGGTATTGTAGTTGGTATTGTTTCTTATGTTCTTATTTTTTTATAAATTGGTATTATTTCCTACGTTTTCATGTTAAGATTAAAATGTACATGAACAATCAATCAATCAATCAATCAATCATGCCCAGTAAAATCCCACCGACAGCAAAGCTATAAGTAGGGTCTGGGGAGGGTGGGATGTAGGCACACCGTACCTCTATCCAAAGGAATAAAGAGGTGGCTTCCAGAGAGACCCTCGGCTCTAAGTACATGTGTATGAAGCAAAATAAAGGAAATCAAAGTTTTACAGTTATATAAAAACTACTACTAATTATAATAATATTAATAATAAGATCACAGTTTAACAGCTATATAAAAGCTAATAATTATTATAATAATAATAATATATGTACATGAACATTTCCCCCAATTTATATATATATATGTGGGAGAGTTATCCTAAAAATAAGTAGTTTCCTAGGAAGACTAGGAATAAATCATAGCTATTGGATCATGTTAATCAATGGTTGAGATTTAAATATACCAATAACCGACATAGTTTCCTAAAATTGTTCTTTCAACATAATTTGTAATGTCAAATGTCAAAAATATGTTGGTTCTTATCATTCTTAGAAAACTCATTATTATTATTTGAACACTTCTCTCTCTCTCTCTCTCTCTATATATATATATATATATATATATATATATATATATATATAGGGAGGGTTATCTTAAAAATAAGTAGTTTCCTAGGAAGACTAGGAATAAATCATAGTCATTGGATCATGTTAATCAATGGTTGAGATTTAAAATTACCAATAACCGACATAGTTTCCTAGAATTACTCTTTCGTCATCTTAACCGACATAGTTTCCTAGAATTGTTCTTTCATCATAATTTATAATGCCAAATGTCAAAAATTTGTTGGTTCTTACCATTCTTAGGAAACTTCTTATTCTTATTTGTACCCTTTTCTATATATATATATATATATATATATATATAGGGTTAGTATTATTTAAGAACTCTAAAAAAGTTAAGAACTCTACACAACCAAATATTTTTTTAATTTTTTTATATATTAACATTATTTAAGAGTAGTTTTATCATATTTTATATAAATAAATTTTATTACATATATAAATAACAAGTTTACATATTTATAAAATTTATGTATTAACAAATTTAAATAGGTGTAAAACAAAATATAGATATGTATAAAAACTAATTTTCAAAATTGTAATCGTAATATAGATATAAATAATGATAAAGCTACACTCAACTAATAATAACATACAAATTTTTTTATAAAAAACGTTAGTTTTCATAGGTTCTTTCAAGTTCTTAAATAATTTAACAGTTCTGTAATAATACTCATCATATATATATATATATATATATATATATATATATACATACTAGTTTTTATCCCCCGTATTACGGCGGTTGGTTTATGTTGTTTGTTCTTATATTTATTTATTTTTAGAATTTATATTTTTTTATTGTATTAAAGTTAATAATATATTTATGGTTTGATGATAAATTGTTTCACAAAAAAATGAGATGTTATAACCCGGTTTAAAAGCTATATGGTTTTGATGAGACCCAAGACCCGTTTATTTTTTCTATTATAAAATTGGTTTTTTTAATTATAAATAATATTTATGAAAATTAATAATATACGTATGGTTGATGAGACCCAAGACCCGTTTATTTTTTTTTATTATCAAATTGGTTTTTTTAATTTAAATAATATATATATATCTTTTTTAAAATAAATAAGATATTAATTTTTAGTGTATCCTATTTTATAGGATTTTTACATCAATAATTTGATGAGAATAATTTTTTATTTAATGAGATATTATAACCCGTTTAAGGAATATATGGGTTTGGTAAGATCCATACCCATGAATTTGGGTCAAATGTATGAGAAGCCTCCATTTAAAAATCAAGCAACTCTGGTGACTTCAAAAAAAGCGGGAGCGACCACATCGTGACACATAGGATTTTTGGATCTTCGTTTATATATATACTAGTTTTTATCCCCCGTATTACGGGGGTTGTTTTTTAATGGTTATTCTAATATTTTTTATTTTTGGAATTTATATTTTTTATTGTATGAAAGTTAATAATATACTTATGGATAATAAATTGTTTTACAAATAAATGAGATGTTATAACCCGATTTAAAAGCTATATGGTTTTGAAGAGACCCAAGACCCGTTTATTTTTTTTTACTATAAAATTGGTTTTTTTAATTATAATAAATAATAAATAATATTTATGAAAGTTAATAATATACTTATGGTTTGATGAGACCCAAGACCCGTTTATTTTTTTTACTATAAAATTGATTTTTTAGTTAAAATAATATATATATCTTTTTTTAAAATAAATAAGATGTTAATTTTTAGTATATCCTATTTTATAGGATTTTTACATCAATAATTTGGTGAGAATAATTTTTAATTTAATGAGATGTTATAACCCGTTTAAGGAATATATGGGTTTTGGTAAATACCATACCCATTAATTCGGGTCAAATGCATGAGAAGCCTCCATTTAAAAATCAAGCAAATCTGGTGACTCTAAAAAAGGGGGGAGCGACCACATCGCGACACGTATGATTTTTATGTTTTCGTTTATATATATTATAGATAGGGTAGGGCTAATGTAAAAAACAATATTTTTGTGAGAAGAATAAGAATAGATCTAGGCCCTTGGATCTATGATCTAATGGTTGAGATTGGTAGTTTCTAAATAATTGTATTGTTTCATATTTACATTGTATAGCGTCATATTTAGGTGGTTTGTTTTATTTTAAAGCTCTTCTCACACTTCTCACAAAACACTTGTTTTTTATTTAAACTCTTATATATATATATATATATATATATATACACACGTATTATATTAAGTTTGTATATATATATACACACGTATTATATTAAGTTTGTATCATATGGCAAGAATACTTGTATGTAAAGAAAACTCACATATAGAAAATACTCAAATAGTACAAACGATGAAAAAAAGGTACATGTATCCCAAATTGTAAATGTATATATTAAACTTCATTCTTCCCATAAGATATCCCATTTTAATACAAAGTCTTGACACTTGACAGTTGACAAACACACTACTTTAAAGATTACGTGCTTCACAAGTATCTACATCTTGATTCTTGTAATCCAGGGAAATCGAAAGAAAAGAAAAGGTTTCATACCCAGACATTTAAGGCAGAAATACCATATATATATATATATATATATATATATATAGGAGTGAGTTAACGTACAATAATGGCTTATCATACATTAGATACGCGACATTCCAGGGCGTTTGATTAAAAAACGCGCGGTTGCAATTTCGTAAATAACCCAACAATAGTTCGCGATCAAAATTTGTCGATTACAAATCAACTCTGATCCAAATTCGGAACTTGTCGCTCAATCTTATCCAATTTCTAAACTCTAATCACAGCTTAAAGTATGAAATTTCTAAAGTCAAAAACCAAAATTGAAATAGAACGTCCCTGAACATTAAAAATCTTCAAATTGATCAAAAATTGATGATTTAATCAATCGAATTGATGTGTAAGTGGCTTTAGAATCATCAATTGATTATGAAAATACAAATTAATACACTTAATTGAGCTATGATTAGGGTTCATGTTTAAACGTTCTGTTCAAAGTTTAAACATTCTGACCAAAATAAACACCATAATTGATGATTTAATCAATCGAATTGATGTGTAAGAGGCTTTAGAATCATCAATCGATTATGGAATTGCAGAAATAACACACTCAATCGAGCTCTGATTAGGGTTCAAAATATTATGTTTAAATGTTCAAAAACAAAACTGAAGACCTTTAAACGTTTTGACCAAAAAGAGCATCTTTAAACGTTCTAATACGTTCAATGAAGTTCTGGGTGTTCAAAAAACAATGAACATCTTTAAACGTTCTAATACTTTCTAAGAAGTTCAGGTTGTTAAAAAAAGTTTAGAAGTTCTGATAAAAAGGGTTCAAAATATTATGTTTAAACGTTCTGAAACAAAACTGAATACCTTTAAACGTTCTGACCAAAAAAGAGTATCTTTAAACGTTCTAATATGTTCAATGAAATTCTGGGTGTTCAAAAAACAATGAACATCTTTAAACGTTCTAATACTTTCTAAGAAGTTCAGATTGTTAAAAAAAGTTTAGAAGTTTTGATAAAGAGGGTTCAAAATATTATGTTTAAACGTTCTGAAACAAAACTGAAGACTTTTAAACGTTCTGACCAAAAAAGAGTATCTTTAAACGTTCTAATACGTTCAATGAAGTTCTGGGTGTTCAAAAAACAATGAACATCTTTAAACGTTCTAATACTTTCTAAGAAGTTCAGGTTGTTAAAAAAAGTTTAGAAGTTCTGATAAAGTTTAGAAGTTCTAAGAAGTTCTGGGTGTTCAAAAAAGTTTAGAAGTTCTGAACTTCTAAACAAAACTTCTAAACTTTATTAGAACTTCTAAACTAACAAAAAAATTAAACATCTGTAACATGAAATTGAACACTCATTTCACTCCATATAATCTCGTAATCATCAAACAATTATCAATCGACCATCAATTTGATCATCGATTCGATCATATGAACAAAATATGAACGTCTAAAACTGGGTTTCCGTAAATGACGCTTAAAACTTTAAATGTTCAGTTAAAACCCATCACTCAAAACTCAAAATTGATCAATTGAAACTTCAAATTGATGATTAATGGGACCAATTTCAAAGTTTAATTGGTCAATTAGATCAACAATTTCAGTTTCAACTGGTCACTTTTATCAACAGGTCGTGACGGAGGAAGATGGTGTACGGTGGACGGAATCATTGGATGGTGGATAGGATCGTTGGATGGTGACAGATTGCTGAACGGTCATGTTGAAGGTGGAAGAAATCGATGGGAGCAACGATTTGATGAAAATTACAATATTGCCACCGCGTGTTATTCGAAATTGACGGGGATGCGAGTCGCGTACGTAATGTACGATTAGGGATTATTGTATTGGATCCTTTATCTATATATATATATATATATATATATATATATATATATATATATTTCCATATAATATATCGTTGTCAAGTTAATCATGGAAAAAAGAATTACACATGTAATCTAAAACTATGAAAGGAATTTCAGTTTTTAATTTTGTTTTATTAATTTAAACTTTTTTTGACCGGGAACGACAGATATATATTTTTTCAACGGGTAACTTTTATTAGAAATTAAAACACCAGCAAGAAGTTGAGAGAACAAAAGTAAACAAATTACAACATCTCGCCAATATCAAACTTACCCACTTTATTTTCTCTAGTCCAAATAAACACGTCTTCCTTTATTTTCTTTACGTACTATCAATCGAACAAGGACTTATATAGTTATATTTAAAAACATGGCAAAGATTTTTAAAGGAGTCAAACATAATAAATGAAAAATTGAGACTGAGGGAATCAAGAAACACCTAAATTAAAAAGTTGTAGTAGGCCTTTCATGCATTTCAAAAAACAAGACGGTCAATATGATGTTTGGAATTTGTTGAGGTAAATGAATGGTAGATGAACAAAAAGGTCGGTCAGAGAGTCAGTGATATAACTATAGCTAGGCATGTTGTTAACCAGTTACCTCTTGTAACTTGTGAGCCTCTGCTTATGACTCCCTATATCCAGCATTTAAAAGTTCACGTTTAATTCGTTTACACTACATCACATTAATTACTCTTTTCATACATACTTATATACTTATGTACATACATATGTACATACATATGTATCTTATGCTTACTCAATCACAGAGTACATGAAATGAGTGCTTTGGATAACCGCAAGAGCAAGGTCGTTTATGGGATCATTCTTGCCGCTTGTTGAGTCATTTAGAAAACAAGAAACAATTTAATTTTTCTCAAAAACCATTTAACGTTGGAGGACAAAAAATTGTTGGGGGTATTTTGGATTAAAAACCGTTCGCCTTTTAAAAACATTAGTTGGTATGATAAGTGTAACTTCTTGTGTCTTTATGAAGGAAAGATAGCATATGCACTAGGGGGCTTTAATTAGAGTGTTTGTTTAATAATGAGTGAAAACTCATAAAAAATTATGTCTCAGTGTTGAAATTGAGATCATGAGTGATATATGCAGAATCATAAATATGTTGAAAATATTGTTGATTTAGACAACTTGCAGTACTGACAATATATGCTGACTAATAACTTATACATTTAAAAGCTGCATTTGCTCATAGTTTACTAGGTTTTTGGTGTTCAAGAAAACATCTAGATATAGAAATTAATTTTTGACCAGTTGTCGTCTAGCTTGGTGTCTATACACGTTTACAAGTTTGTGCAAATTGAGTTTAGTTTAGGTTTAAATTTCAAAACTCATTACTAAAAAGGTGTGCTTATTGAACTGTATTTGTATTAACCTCTTTCTGAAAAGAATATATGATTAAACTCTCTTAACAAAGATTGACCTAAATATTCCAAGTTTAAATGTTAAAATGTTGAATGGATTAGTAATAAATTTATATAACTAAAAAAGAACAATGAATCTAAGTTATTTTATCTTGAAAAACTCTACCAAAGAGCCAAAATATAATGATCGAGTAGGGTTTCATAACTTTCATTTCATTGATTAGGAAATGATTATGTAGCTCCTCCAAACTTTTTAGCTTTTATGAAACTCATCATTATAAACTTCATATTTTGATAGGAGAAAATCAGTTACATACAACAAGAAACAAGGATCTTGATAAATAAATCCAAACTGATATACGACAGTGAACAGTAAAGAACAGCTAGCATGAACCCAAAACTTATCAATATCTATCTCTAAACATAAATGCAGGGATTAAACAGATAATAAAAGAATGATCAAGAAGGATGTATAATTAGCAAAGGGGTTTGAGAGGAATGAAGCCTGGTCCGATGCCGTCACATGTTCTAAAAAGATCATTGAGAGAGAAATGATTGTTTTTCCCGTGAATGCATCGAGCCAGCCAACAGTCCCCAAAAACCACTGCTGATTTCTTAAGTCTCCAATAATCCCATAGGGCATGTATATGCCACCGTCTGGTGTTGAAAGAGAGATAGATATACACCTATATATATGTGTATTCAGAGAGATCTTTGAGAAACCCTAAAGCCACATAGAAGCTATATATAGGATGGAGAATGAGAGTAAAAGAGAGCAGTTGGGGAAAAAAGATAAATAATTAGCTGTGTCTTGAAACACGTAGAGACCTCACCTTAAATTTATTTCTTCACTTCCAACTTGCTTATATATTCAAATCACCTACTAACTGAATTTATTACAATGCTTCGGTACATTTTTTACTCAGGTTTTTTTTTAAGTAATTTTAAGTTCTAACCCATATTATAGCATCCTAAGACAAGATCGAGGATGGGTGCCTCAAGTCAAATTCTCTTTTATGAAGGGCTTATTGGGCTTTTTTTGGGTGACGTCTAGACGAGTATATAAGGATGAAAGACTCGTTTTGATTTTTTGTTCCTAAGTTACTTAACTATATCTCTATATATACCCATGCTATGTATTGTAATCTTTGTACTGATCATAATTAAATATCTAACTGTAGCCCTTGGACGTAGGATTCACATCGAATCCGAACATTGTAAATTTGTCATGTTCTTGCTTTTATCTCCTATTTTGTGTGTTAATTTGTTTGTGCGATTGTATTTCTCTTACTACTTGATTCCTAACAAGTGGTATCAAAGCATCAAACACGTTTTTCCGATTCGATATTTTCCTTGCTCTAGGGTTCGAAAGACAAGTTCGATAGGGCAACCACCACTTTCGGTTTGGTCGTTTTGAGGTATGGTTCAATCAATATATGTTTGGGTTCGTTGACACATTTAACACTCAGTTTCGCTCAATATTCAATTCGCAGGAAGTTTCTAGTTTTTCGTTCGAATATCGAGGTGTGATAGGCTAGGGTTTGGTTTTCATGGCTGGGTCTTTTGCCAACTGAATTACTGGGTAAACTCTTGAAAATCATACGCTTATTATTGAGGGTCGTAGGGTCAGTATGAATCATGTGGATCTGAATCCTCTTGATCTGTAGGTCCTTAGAATGGATCTTACAACTAGTTCTTGTATCAATTTGGGTTCTAAGCTAGCGAAAATCACTTACAACCGACAATATCTCGGATCTTATAGTGTTTGAGTTATTTGCTATTTTTGGTAAGAAAGAAGATAAGGTTAAGAGAAAGAGAGAGTTATTGAGATTGGTTCTTCAAAAGCATATTTGTAAAAGCCATACTTTCTAATATTTATAGTAGAAGCATGACCATGCATCTATCTTTATTTTCATGGGCCCAAATGGGCGTTGTTTACATGGTCTCGGATCCAAACATACATCAAAGACTAAACGAAAAAGCGTAGAAAATACAAACGATAATTAAGCTAAATAATACAAAAGACTTAATCACATAAATGGGCTCTACAATCTCCCTCTATTCTTTAGTATTATTTGCAGTTTCCGTCTCTAATCAGTCTTGTACTCGAATGTATCATTGATTAGTTGATTTTCAACAAGATAACGTATAAACTTGTTGAACTTCTCAACTATTCAATTGATGCTGGATCTTCAAGCGTGTGCAAAGGAGACTTGTACAGCTTCAAGATGTCGGCTTCGTTGAATCCCATCAGTTCATGCTCGTCAAAGAAACGAAAAGATCGCATCTGCTTGCAATAAGCTACTACTTCACCAGTCTCACCATTAAAGTGCCAAGAAGTGAAGTCTGAAAGTGTGTCTGGCGCAAAAGGGTCTCCATGATAAACTGGGTGCCCATCTTTTGGCATCTTGTACTACCAGATTTTCCTACGTATCCTTGTTGCAGGATCAATTTCAGTGGGATGCTTGTATGACATCCCCATATTGAGTTTGAAGATTGGGAAGTCATATTTTTCCTCCTTGTGTAAGGAACCTTTTGAACCATTCCTTAAGCTCTTTCTCACCACACCATCACCCGCTTCCCGTATAAAGTAGTTCATGCCAAGAGGGGGCAACGTGTGAATTTTTGTGTAATGCATACAGGTGAGGTCTATGTTTTGATGACGAATAGCCCAAATTTCGCTATTGGCGTGCCATTTGCAATACATATGAGTGAATTATCATGATAAGGGACATTTCTGCATCGAATACTTGCATGCTTGTCAACCCAGTGTCACTTTCTTTTTCTCGGTATCTGACTTGATGCAGCTTCGAAAGTAGCAACGGGAACAACAGCAGTAACGGCAGCAAATGAGACTGGATCATTAGCAGCATTAGCAGCAACACTTGCAGGGATATATGAACTAGCATCATTGACTTGATTAAATGGAGAGGATAAGAGGTAATTATCCTCGTAGTCAGAGTCCCAAAATTAATTTCTTGCTTGTGTATTTGTGCCTGCAGAAACATTAGAGCCAAAAACATCATGAAAGTCACTTTCGAGCTCAGCATCACGATCCCTTATTTCCTTGGCAGCATCTCTAGTAGGCGAATCATCATGAGGCGTATCATCAACATCATCTTATGGAGCATATTGGTTTTCTGCTCCATTACCACCACAATATCATCATCATCATCATCATCATCATCATTGTCAGAGTCATCATCATCATCATTATCATCTGACTCGTCATCATTATTTATTTCTCCTTCCTCTTCATCTTCACTTTCATCATCATCGTCACCAGAAACATCACCAATACTAGAACCACCACTAACAACACCCGCACCACCAGCATCACTGCCAACAACTCCACCACCAGTTTGACTAGGACCAGCCGTATCAGACTGTCCCGCCATTTTCTTCTTCTCACCATCTTCATCTTCAGAATCCTCCCAGCTTCCAAGCACCTTCTTGGCTCGCCTTTTCAGATCAGCAATATCCTGATATGATAAGATAATGAGCTCAGAAGAAACCTATTTTTACCCACTAGGTCTTCATTGATCTTTATTTGAGCATCATTCAACTTATTTTACTCCTTGTTCTCAGCTTTCAACCTCTCGACCTCTGAACTGATTTCGTGATCTATGTCCTTAGATTTGTTTCAATGTTGTTTTAAGGACTCGAGATCATTTTCCAATGAGGAAAATTGAAACTCCAATCTTTAAAATTCAGATGATCATTCAGCGAGGGGCAATTATTGATTGTAAACAATGTGTGTTGATTGTCCACTCGCGACTAGAGGGTTGCTATTAGGACCTCATGTCTTGTGATCTTCCCTTGATTATCAGTCGTTTCTTTCTCTAGGTTCCCCGACTTCTCTTTATCCACTGCCCTCTCCTTCTTAAATTCTCCATTAGACCTATCTATTTCTTTCCAAACTCAATCATCACATTCTCTTCAGCCCTCTTTTTGTTCGGTTCTTCCAATGCGATGATCCTTTCTAGGATATTATACATGAACATTAGTGACTTCTAAGACTTGCCACTACACATAGGAATTGGGGATAGGATCTTTGGCCGGGTAGTGGAGGGTGAAATGTATGATTGGGTAGGCTCGATGGTTAATTGTATAAACATGGTTATGGTTTGGGTTTGGTAGGAAGTGATTTAGGTTAGTGGTAGGGTTTGAGGTTGTGTTATTTGTTCTTGGGAAGATGTAGTAGGGGTAGGAATGATAAGCAGTAGAGAAATGGGTGAGGATGTGAATGTGGATGTCCAGATGAAGGTGGTAAGTGGTGAGGTTGTAAATGATGGGAACCTAATGTGACAATCGTCAATTTCAGGTTAACCCCGTTAACTCAACTCCGTCAATTCAAACTTTAAGATCGTTGAATCTATAACGCACACTTCATTACATTTAAACTAGGGTTTAAATGACGCTTAACACTTACTACATGTGTAGTCTTTCGGGATTTGCACCGAAACGCAAACGAGTTGACGCGAACGATTGATAAATAAACGACAAACGTCAAAACACTAATTATGTGAGTATTATGTGTTAGATATATGTGTGTTACTTGATTGTTATGTGGAATGTTAAACAAGAAACAAGAACCAACTAGTTTAGGCTAGAGATGTAACACTTGAAAGATTAGGGACTAGAGTGTAACTTGTATTATTATAAATATATCCTTAACTAAACCCTAACCTATTATTATTCTTTCTTCAAAAACCCGATCGGAACAAGCTCCCACCCCACCCTTGGCTGCCGTCACTTCCATACACACATTCAAGCCTTAATCAAGTGTTTAATCCAAGAACTAGGTGCTAGGAAGGTATAATTTATCATCCTTTATCTTCTTGTTGTTTGATTTTGATGTTTAATGGGTTAATCAAAAACCCTAGGCAGCCGATTTTCTTATGTATGTATGAGTTAACATGGTGGTTGTTGAATTCATGATGATTGATAACTAGTATTGATGTTGTTGCTTGATTGATTGTTGTCTTTGATTTGAGTTAAAACACAAACCCTAATCTTGTATGTATGGTGTAATTGAGTTGCATGGATAGTAGTATTAGTGTCTAGCATGTTATATGATTTATTTGTGATCCATGGCTAGTGAAATTGTTGAGTTTTGATGTGAACAGAATCTGGACAGAATGTATGTACGATGTTCAAGTGACTGTAACGAAGTGTAAACGTGAAAATTGGTTGAGATTGTGGGTACTGCAGTAAACTAGGTTGAGTCTAGTTTTCATAAAGTATAAATTCGTAATTTTTGGATAAGTGGAAGTATACTTTTATGATTTTACAAAAACGTGATGCAAAGCTGAGCTGTTAGACCTGCTGTTAGGTTATGTTGTAAATGTTATATCTCATGAACTACGAGACCAATTGGGTTGGTTCCACTTCTGGAAGTTGACTCATTGAGTTAGGAACCAAACCCAAGTGGTCTTGCATTTATTGGATTTTTCGTTTAATGGGAATTGCAAATAACATTCTGTTGCACATGAATCTGACTGATATGAGTTTGCTGTAATGTTTTGGTCATTATAAGAAAAATATGTGGAATAAAAATAAGATAAAATATGTTCTGGAAACCTAAGATATGTATGCTTCTGTGGTGATTTTTGGTGAATTAATTGAGACGTTATGATCGGTGAACTAGTGCAATCTTTCAAGTAGAAATTCTGTCATAACAAAACTAGCTGCTGAGTTGTGTAGGAATGCATGAAATATGATAGTTTTTGTATAATTGTTGTATTTTGACCAAAATACCCTTGCGGGGAATAGTTGTTAGTTGATTGCCATGAATTGACCAAATTGCCCTTATGGGGAATAATGGTTAGTTAATCTTTGTTTGTTGACCAAAATGCCCTTACGGGAATAATTGCTAGTAAAGTATGTTATTAGTACGTGACACGAAAGTAATTGCTCACTCATGTATCGTATCACAATTGTACTTGTTTAAGTCACACACAATTCACAAACGAAACACGAAATCTGTTACGTGCATAGGTATTATGTGCCGAGTCTAGAGACTCGTTAAACGTACCGATACTTAGAAAATCTCTTTGTTATTTAGAACGCTAGAGAGTTTCTACGACGCACATCACTTGGTGATCTAGATCGGGATATTCTTCGCAAACAGTGAGTTTCACTTACCCCGCTCTTTGAACTGTTTTCAAACGTTTTTCACTTGGGGGAGATAACATACTCCGATAAACATATTTTCTGAGAAAAACGCATATTTAAGATTTTGTTATAAATTATATATCACTTGTAAAGGCTAAGCGGCAAACGTAACATTTGAAGTCCCACACATCGGACCGGTTAATATTTGGAATAGCGAGTCACTGTTGAGTAGTACTACTGGGTTTGACAAACCCCACCCGACGTTAAGCTCAACTGGAGGTTGAGTGGGTGTAATTTTGGCTAACACTTACCATGGTCTGGATTGACCTGGTGACGGGCACTTGATAAACAGTCAGCTTCGGTCGCGAACCACTTAGCGATACTTGTTGTATAGATTAGCTACCTATCGATATATAATTTGACATAACACTATCTGGTAATGCAAAACACTTAAACGTTGTAACGTGGTTACACAACACTTAAACGTCGTAACGGGGTTACGCAACACTTAAACGTCGTAACGGGGTTACGCAACACTTAAACGTCGTAACGTGGTTACGCAACACTTAAACGTCGTAACGTGGTTACGCAAAACACTGAATCGTCGTAACGAGGTTACGCAAAACGCTAAACGATTTATCTTATTTAACTTGTGAACTCACCAACCTTGTGTTGACACATTTAGTATGTTATTCTCAGGTAGCCGAGGCGGGCGCGCGGTTTAGGAGCATGCATTAATTGAAACCATCTTTATTCTGCAAACTTAATTTTTAACAGTTACATTTGGTTTTAAGTCGTCCTGCGTGACGCAACTTTTGAATTAAGGTTTTACGCTTCCGCACTTATTTACATTTAAACGTTTTTCTTTGGTTTGATTATAACTAATGATTCCGATCCTGCCAGTTCACACCCTCTGACGGTAAAACTCCGTTAGTGGATTTTGAGGGTGTGACAGATTGGTATCAGAGCCATTGGTTATAGCGAACTAGAAGCTGCATGCATACTAGACTATAACCGCGACGACCCATTAGTTATAATGATACGCACTGCATAGGTTTGTGTAGTCTTGAAATCATATTTCTTTACCTCTTTCACTCATACGCGCGCACATACACGGCTTACCTGTAGGAATGTCGACGCCACCCTCATCATCATCTGATTCGATGACGCATGCTCACGGGAAGGAACCGCAGTTACCTACTGCCTCGCCACCCCGTGTAGTCCCGGAACTCGAAGCTCCTGCACCGAAGAGGTACCCCGCCTATCCGGAGGCCTGTATGAAAACGACGTTAGCTGGGATTGGTACCCCAACATGATCAGACGTATGGTCTACCGTGAACAAGTTCCCCCATTGCCTCACCCGAACCACCCTGCTTACCCTAACACTCTACCACCCATAACCGAACCTGTGGAGCGAGTTCTCGCAGCTGTCATTTCTTGTTTGGAGCGTGATGTGGGTTACATGCGCTACACGAGAGAGAATGTTTCCAGACTGTTTAAAGATGGAACCGAGACTCAGGAGGAGATTGCCCGCATGGCAGCGGCAATGAAAGAAATGCAGGAGACTAGTAAGCAACAAACGAAGGTTATGATGAAGAGGCAAGCCGAGATGATAGACTTGCAAGAGCAACTCCAAGAAGCAAGAACCCGAACCGAGATAGCACTCGAGCGTTGCGATGACCTACAAATGCAACTTGCTCAGAACGCAGCAGAACCTGAGGCAGAGCCTGAGGCCGAGCCCGAGGCAGAGCCTGAAGTAGAACCTGAAGAAGATCCCGAAGAGGAGTACTGTCCGAGGGAGGAAATTTCGAAGTTAGAGTCGGAGTTTTGGTCGTTGAAGATGGTGGGTTCGGAGATTGAAGCCTACACTACTCGTTCGCACGAGTTGGCTGTAATGTGTCCGCAGATGGTGGATCCGCCGAGCAAGAGGATAGAGATGTACATTGATGGGTTAGCACCACAGATTCAGGGTATGGTGACGTCTTCCAGACCAGCCACGATCCAACAAGCGATCCGTTTGGCTCACAAACTGACGGATCAGGCTGTGACTCAGGGTGCGTTACCACCAAGGGGTTCGACTGTTAAAGCCCGTGACAACCCGAGTAATGACCACGTCAGCAACAGTAACAACAACAGCAACCCGAACAGCGGGAAGAGAAAGTTTGACAACACCAGATCTTCATCCTCAAACCTCCCACCGCAACACCACTACCGTAAGCCCGAATTTACTCGGAGTTTCAATACTCAGAATCACAACAACAACAACGGTAGCGGGCAGCTTTCGAGCGGATATGCTGGGAAATATCCAAAGTGCAACAGGTGCAACTTTCATCATGTTGGTCAGTGTGACCGTGTCAAGTGTCAAAGATGCGGAAAGATAGGTCACCAAGCGAAGGAATGTAGAGTTGACCTTGCGGCGAAGGGTGCTCCTAAGCCACCGATGACGACTAAGGGATGTTTTGGATGTGGACAGGAAGGTCATTTTCGGAAGGATTGCCCCAAGCTGAAACAGAATGACAATAATGGGGGTAATGGAAGTGGCAGTAATGGTGGAGGAAATGGCAAAGGAAGAGCGTTTGTGATTGGATCGGGTCAAGCCCGCAATGATCCGCATGTGGTGTCTGGTAAGTTCCCTGTAAACGATTGTTTTGCTTCTATTTTGTTTGACACTGGAGCTGATAGGAGTTTTGTGTCAAAAGCTTTTAGCCAACTTTTAAACCTTACTCCAACCCCGTTAGACGCTAAGTTTCCTGTTGAATTAGCTAACGGTAAAACTGTAATAACAACTCATATACTTGCGGGATGTAAGTTGAAACTGTCAGGTCATGTCTTTGACATCGACCTTATTCCTTTTACGCTTAGTAGTTTCGATGTCGTTGTCGGCATGGACTGGTTATCCGAGAACCGAGCGGAGATTATATGCCATGATAAGATAGTCCATATTACCACCCCTTCCGGCGAGATCATTTCGGTCCGAGGCGAGATAAGCGGCATGACCACCAACGTCATTACCCTTTTGAAGGCACAGAAGTATTTACGAAAGGGTCATCCGGCAATTTTGGCGCAGATTGTTGAGAAACCCGCGGAGGAGAAACGAATTGAGGACATACCGGTTGTGCGAGACTTTCCGGAAGTTTTCCCGGAGGATTTGCCCGGACTCCCTCCTATTCGTCAAGTCGAATTCCAAATCGAGTTGACACCCGATGCAGCACCCATAGCACGAGCCCCATATCGACTCGCACCGGCGGAACTTCAGGAGTTGTCCACACAGTTGCAAGATTTGTTGGATAAAGGTTTTATCCGACCTAGCTCATCGCCATGGGGAGCCCCTGTCTTGTTTGTCCGAAAGAAAGACGGGACTTTCCGAATGTGCATCGACTACCGGGAGTTGAACAAGGTGACGGTCAAGAACCGTTATCCTTTACCCCGAATTGATGATTTGTTTGACCAGCTTCAGGGATCAAGTTACTACTCGAAGATCGATCTACGATCCGGTTACCACCAGCTGAGAGTGCGCGAAGAAGATATTTCAAAGACGGCTTTCAGAACACGGTATGGTCACTACGAGTTTTCGGTTATGCCTTTTGGCCTAACCAACGCACCAGCCGTATTTATGGATCTCATGAATCGAGTATGCAAGGCGTACCTCGACAAGTTCGTGATTGTTTTCATTGATGATATTCTCGTCTACTCCAAGAACGAGACTGACCACGAAGAGCACTTAAGGATAATTCTGGAACTACTGAAGAAGGAACAACTGTATGCTAAACTCTCGAAATGTGAATTTTGGCTTCGCGAGGTTCACTTTTTAGGACATGTGATCAACGAGAATGGTATCCATGTCGATCCCGGTAAGGTAGAGGCCATCAAAAACTGGGAAGCACCCAAGACTTCGACTGAGGTGCGGCAATTCCTAGGACTGGCCGGCTACTACCGGCGTTTCATCGAGGGATTTTCAAAGATTGCTCAACCCCTCACCGCTTTGACTCACAAGGGCACTAAGTACAACTGGGGTGACGCGCAAGAATCCGCTTTTCAACTGTTGAAAACCAAGCTTTGTAGCGCCCCTATTTTAGCCCTCCCCGAGGGAACGGAAAATTTTGAGGTGCACTGTGACGCATCTATACAAGGTCTCGGTTGTGTGCTGATGCAACTCGAGAAGGTTATAGCCTACGCCTCTAGACAACTACGGGTTCACGAGAAGAACTACACGACCCATGATTTGGAACTCGGAGCTGTGGTGTTTGCTCTTAAGATATGGAGGCATTACTTGTACGGTACCAAGTTTACCATTTACACCGACCACAAGAGTCTCCAACATATCTACGATCAGAAGGATCTGAACATGCGACAGCGTCGTTGGGTCGAGCTGCTTAAAGATTATGATTGTGCCATCAAGTACCACCCTGGCAAGGCCAATGTGGTGGCCGACGCCCTCAGCAGAAAAGAAACGGATAAACCCAGACGGGTGAGAGCATTGCAACTCACGATTCATGCCAGCTTACCCGATCAGATTCGCGATGCGCAACTGGAAGCTTTGAAAGATGATAATCTTCCATCGGAACTCATGCGGGGCATGAACAAGCAACTTGAAACCAGATCGGACGGGGTCCGATATTTTGAGAACCGGATTTGGGTTCCACGATACGGAGAGTTGAGAACTCTAGTGATGGACGAAGCTCACAAGTCCCGATATTCTATCCACCCTGGCTCAGATAAAATGTATCATGATTTAAAGGCACTTTATTGGTGGCCGAACATGAAAGCCGACATTGCCACCTACGTGAGCAAATGTTTGACTTGTGCCAGAGTCAAGATAGAATACCAGAAACCATCTGGTCTACTGCAACAACCGGAACTCCCAATGTGGAAATGGGAACACATCTCAATGGACTTTATTACGGGTTTGCCTAAGACACCGACGGGATGCGATACCATCTGGGTGATCGTTGACCGGTTGACTAAATCGGCACACTTCCTAGCGATTAAAGAAACAGACAAAATGGAAAGACTGACTCGAGTATACATGAAAGAAGTGGTGTCTAGACACGGAGTGCCTGTCTCGATCATTTCCGATCGAGATTCTCGTTTCACCTCGCACTTTTGGAAGTCGCTGCAAAGCGCACTGGGCACCCGTCTCGATATGAGTACAGCATACCATCCTCAGACGGATGGGCAAAGTGAACGGACTATTCAGACCCTGGAGGATATGTTGCGTGCATGCGTCTTAGATTTCGGAAAAAGTTGGGAACCCCACTTACCCTTGGTAGAGTTTTCGTATAATAACAGCTACCACGCAAGTATTAAGGCAGCGCCCTTTGAAGCGCTGTACGGACGGAAGTTTCGATCACCACTCTGCTGGGCAGAGGTGGGTGATAGCCAAATCACTGGTCCGGAACTGGTACTCGAAACCTCGGAAAAGATTGTTCAAATCCGAAATCGCATGGCAGCAGCACGGGATCGCCAAAAGAGTTACGCCGACAAGCGCCGAAAACCTCTCGAATTTCAAGTGAACGATCGGGTGTTACTCAAAGTCTCACCTTGGAAAGGTGTGGTTCGCTTTGGTAAGCGAAACAAACTCAACCCACGATATGTTGGTCCGTACCGGATAACTGAGCGCATTGATCCGGTGGCATACCGACTGGACCTACCAACAGAACTCAGTGGCGTACACGATGTATTCCACGTATCAAATTTGAAGAAATGCCTATCTGATGAAACCCAAGTAGTCCCTTTGGAGGAACTACAAGTTGATGAACAGTTACGGTTCATTGAGGAACCAGTCGAGGTTTTGGATTGGAAACCAAAACGCTCAAGCACAGCAAAATTCCAATCGTTAAGGTTCGTTGGAACTCGAGACGTGGACCGGAGTTCACATGGGAACGCGAGGATCACATGATGAAAAAGTATCCTCACCTTTTTGAAGGGCTAACCAAACACCGAAAACCGCGAAGCCCGGCAAACCGTCAAACATCACCGGAGGTATGAACTAAATTTCGGGACGAAATTTCTTTCTACTAGGGGATGATATGACAAACTGAAAATTTTCTTCTTTTTTTTTCAGACACTCATCATGACTTGACTCAAATTTTCGGGACGAAAATTCTTTAACATGGGAATGATGTGACAATCGTCAATTTCAGGTTAACCCCGTTAACTCAACTCCGTCAATTCAAACTTTAAGATCGTTGAATCTATAACGCACACTTCATTACATTTAAACTAGGGTTTATATGACGCTTAACACTTACTACATGTGTAGTCTTTCGGGATTTGCACCGAAACGCAAACGAGTTGACGCGAACGATTGATAAATAAACGACAAACGTCAAAACACTAATTATGTGAGTATTATGTGTTAGATATATGTGTGTTACTTGATTGTTATGTGGAATGTTAAACAAGAAACAAGAACCAACTAGTTTAGGCTAGAGATGTAACACTTGAAAGATTAGGGACTAGAGTGTAACTTGTATTATTATAAATATATCCTTAACTAAACCCTAACCTATTATTATTCTTTCTTCAAAAACCCGATCGGAACAAGCTCCCACCCCACCCTTGGCTGCCGTCACTTCCATACACACATTCAAGCCTTAATCAAGTGTTTAATCCAAGAACTAGGTGCTAGGAAGGTATAATTGATCATCCTTTATCTTCTTGTTGTTTGATTTTGATGTTTAATGGGTTAATCAAAAACCCTAGGCAGCCGATTTTCTTATGTATGTATGAGTTAACATGGTGGTTGTTGAATTCATGATGATTGATAACTAGTATTGATGTTGTTGCTTGATTGATTGTTGTCTTTGATTTGAGTTAAAACACAAACCCTAATCTTGTATGTATGGTGTAATTGAGTTGCATGGATAGTAGTATTAGTGTCTAGCATGTTATATGATTTATTTGTGATCCATGGCTAGTGAAATTGTTGAGTTTTGATGTGAACAGAATCTGGACAGAATGTATGTACGATGTTCAAGTGACTGTAACGAAGTGTAAACGTGAAAATTGGTTGAGATTGTGGGTATTGCAGTAAACTAGGTTGAGTCTAGTTTTCATAAAGTATAAATTCGTAATTTTTGGATAAGTGGAAGTATACTTTTATGATTTTACAAAAACGTGATGCAAAGCTGAGCTGTTAGACCTGCTGTTAGGTTATGTTGTAAATGTTATATCTCATGAACTACGAGACCAATTGGGTTGGTTCCACTTCTGGAAGTTGACTCATTGAGTTAGGAACCAAACCCAAGTGGTCTTGCATTTATTGGATTTTTCGTTTAATGGGAATTGCAAATAACATTCTGTTGCACATGAATCTGACTGATATGAGTTTGCTGTAATGTTTTGGTCATTATAAGAAAAATATGTGGAATAAAAATAAGATAAAATATGTTCTGGAAACCTAAGATATGTATGCTTCTGTGGTGATTTTTGGTGAATTAATTGAGACGTTATGATCGGTGAACTAGTGCAATCTTTCAAGTAGAAATTCTGTCATAACAAAACTAGCTGCTGAGTTGTGTAGGAATGCATGAAATATGATAGTTTTTGTATAATTGTTGTATTTTGACCAAAATACCCTTGCGGGGAATAGTTGTTAGTTGATTGCCATGAATTGACCAAATTGCCCTTATGGGGAATAATGGTTAGTTAATCTTTGTTTGTTGACCAAAATGCCCTTACGGGAATAATTGCTAGTAAAGTATGTTATTAGTACGTGACACGAAAGTAATTGCTCACTCATGTATCGTATCACAATTGTACTTGTTTAAGTCACACACAATTCACAAACGAAACACGAAATCTGTTACGTGCATAGGTATTATGTGCCGAGTCTAGAGACTCGTTAAACGTACCGATACTTAGAAAATCTCTTTGTTATTTAGAACGCTAGAGAGTTTCTACGACGCACATCACTTGGTGATCTAGATCGGGATATTCTTCGCAAACAGTGAGTTTCACTTACCCCGCTCTTTGAACTGTTTTCAAACGTTTTTCACTTGGGGGAGATAACATACTCCGATAAACATATTTTCTGAGAAAAACGCATATTTAAGATTTTGTTATAAATTATATATCACTTGTAAAGGCTAAGCGGCAAACGTAACATTTGAAGTCCCACACATCGGACCGGTTAATATTTGGAATAGCGAGTCACTGTTGAGTAGTACTACTGGGTTTGACAAACCCCACCCGACGTTAAGCTCAACTGGAGGTTGAGTGGGTGTAATTTTGGCTAACACTTACCATGGTCTGGATTGACCTGGTGACGGGCACTTGATAAACAGTCAGCTTCGGTCGCGAACCACTTAGCGATACTTGTTGTATAGATTAGCTACCTATCGATATATAATTTGACATAACACTATCTGGTAATGCAAAACACTTAAACGTTGTAACGTGGTTACACAACACTTAAACGTCGTAACGGGGTTACGCAACACTTAAACGTCGTAACGGGGTTACGCAACACTTAAACGTCGTAACGTGGTTACGCAACACTTAAACGTCGTAACGTGGTTACGCAAAACACTGAATCGTCGTAACGAGGTTACGCAAAACGCTAAACGATTTATCTTATTTAACTTGTGAACTCACCAACCTTGTGTTGACACATTTAGTATGTTATTCTCAGGTAGCCGAGGCGGGCGCGCGGTTTAGGAGCATGCATTAATTGAAACCATCTTTATTCTGCAAACTTAATTTTTAACAGTTACATTTGGTTTTAAGTCGTCCTGCGTGACGCAACTTTTGAATTAAGGTTTTACGCTTCCGCACTTATTTACATTTAAACGTTTTTCTTTGGTTTGATTATAACTAATGATTCCGATCCTGCCAGTTCACACCCTCTGACGGTAAAACTCCGTTAGTGGATTTTGAGGGTGTGACACCTAAGGATTGTTGATCTAGGTGGGGTGTGTTGTGGTGAGGTTTCGGGTTGGTCTGGGAGGTTGGGAAGTCTATGGGTGAGTGTTTTTGTTTGGGGGAGGCTTCGGGACTAGTTGTGGGAGAATCATGTAGGATACGCTTGGAGGGTTTGGGTTGAGGTTTGGTTCTAGGGTCCTTCACTTGTTTCCCTTTCTAGCTTCAATATGGCGTTTCATGGTGGCGGGAGAGGCGATGTATGGGTCTTGGTGTGAGGTCTTGGGTGGTGGTGTGGATGTCTCTATACTAGGGCCCTTTGACAATCTTATTACCAAGGTGGAGGCCTTCTTGGAGTCTCTTCATAGGTTTCTCATCCCCTTCTTCTTCCTCATGTTAGGAAGGCTCACTAGCTGTTGGTTTGCTAGCAACCTTTCTTTTCTTCTTCTCAGCTTCTTTTCTGGCAGCCTTTAACAAATCATCATCCGAGCCTGTCACGTCATCAAACTCTTCCCCGCATCTCCTTTTCTTCTTCACTAAAATCCACAGTCTTCGCAAGCAAAGATACCAAACTTGGTCAAAGGATTTCTACCAAAGTACCGATATCCTCGCCTTGATGGCTTCTTCAGTAATGAATCAAACAAGGACTCCTTTACCATCCTAGAATGGTGAGGCTCAGTTGGGGTATCTCCTTTCCATTGTCATCATACTCTTTCTTATAAACTGGCCTTGACACTTCTAGCATCAAATCATCAAGAATCATCTACACGAATCTGGAGTACAACAACCATTTGTTGTCTGACTTGGCATTTGAATGTATACATGAATGGAAGAACTTGGAGTAATTGTACTCAATTTCGTCAATCATACAGGTCATAAGTCAATCCTTAATCTATCAAAGCCTCTTTTAAGATCCGATAAGCAATGAGAGAAAATGTTAAACAAGTACTTCCAAAAGTGTGGAAGATACTTCTTCTCAAACGTTCCCAATTCCATGTCATAACTTACACGTGTCACTGCCTAAGTAAAATTCTCTTTCTTGATCTTTTCAACATAATCAGTAGACATGTCTTTAAGATTAATAACACGTCTGATATCAGCCTCTACAATCACCAACTTCTTCTTATCCACCTTTGTTGTAATTCTTAAGTTCCCGTCCTGGTCTTTGTATCCCTTAGAATTGTCCCAAAATTATTGTACCATATACCCAGCATGTGTGTATTTCTAGGTCAGCTGTGATGGCATGATATAATGGACACTTTCCAATCCCTTGATGATTGAATGAAAACTTTATGCTTGGGATTTGTGGGAAAACATGTTTTCCAATCCCTTGGAAAACATGTTGTGTTGAGACTGAATTATAAGATCATAAGAACATTATTACTGATGTAATTAAAAAATAAAAAAATAATAAGACATTTAAAACATAACAAAAAAAATACAGTTTGGAATTTGTGAAAATATTTCAAAGTATAGTGAATCGCATCCGCATGTCAATCGCAATCGCATTCAAAAATGTGATTCTGAAATGGGATGTGATTATTATTAATATGCGACTGCGATTGCGAATTATATCCGAATGAGATTTGCATCCAAATGCGATTCAGGAAGGGATGCGATTCTAGGAATTTTGCGATACTGAGCGAATCATAATTCTAGGTGTGAACAGTCATGCGATTGTGATCAAGATGTGATTGCGTTTTGGAACCAGATGCAATTATGATTTCAAATGATTGCGATTGCGATTGAGTACCTGACGAACATAATCACACGATATGTTGTATAACGTGAATATTCACACAAACACCCTTTTTTGCATAAAGGCCGCTTCAAATAACCCAAGTAATCCATGATACACTTGAACACACTCGTCAAACACAAGAACCAGACCAAAATCCAAGGTTGTGACCCAAAAACCACAACTAGTAGAGTCCAAAGCTCTGATACCAATTATGGGTCCATAGAATGGGTCTAACAACTAGTTCTTGTATCAATATGGGTTGTAAGCTCGCGGATATCACTTACAACCAACTAGATCTCGGATTTTGTGGTGTTTGAGTTATTTTCTATTGTTGGTAAGAAAGAAGATAAGGTTCAAAGAAAGTGGGAGTTGGTGAGAGTGGTTTTTCAAAAGCTTATTTGTGCATGCCATGCTTTCTACTGTTTATAGTAAAAGCATGGCCATACATCTACCTTTATTTCAATGGGCCCAAATGGGCTTTGTTTACATGGCCTCAGGCCCAAACATACAACAAAGACTAAATAAAAGCGTAGGAAATACAAACGATAAGTAAGCTAAATAATACAAAAGACTTAATCACATAAAGGGGCTCTATAGGATCAACAAGGTATGTTGTTTAGTTGCAATTAGGTTTTAAGCATGTTTCAGATTTTCTCAACTGTGGTCAAGAAACTACCATAAGTCATCGGATAATTGAAGAAGTACTAGGGTAAAGTTTCTGTTTTCCTTTTTTTTAATTTGGTTTAACAGCTGTCTATTAGGATTTGGGTTTTATTTTAGTTGTCAAGTTCGATTTTTTCAAAGGCCATCATCAATTTTAGGTTATCGGCTAAGTTGGATTTGGGTGATTTTTTTCATTTGCATGTAAATGTTATTTTATATGAGTAAATCAGTCAAGTGACATTTTCCAATAAACCAACGTCAAGTGCGGGCTCGTACCATTGTTGTGATTTTTCATTGTTGTGATTTACTTCTTGTTTGTTGTCTAAGATAGCTGAACATGAAAAGGTTCAAATTGAGAAGTTTAACTGTTGTGATTTTAGTTTGTGGAAATTGCAAATAAAATATTGTTTCCTCCATAAGATATAGTTATGTTACTTAAGGATAAACTAGAGAGGATGGCAAAAGTTGAGGAAACTAAGTGGAATTCAAAGGACAAGAAAGACATGGTAGTTATTATGTTGGTTGTAATGAAGAATGTTGGTTTTAACAACATTGAGGTAACTATAACATGTGGTATGGTGGAATTAACTTAGGTTAAACATGTATGAGAAACTGTTGGCTACTAATAAGGTGTTCCCAATGAAAGAACTATATATGACAAGGATGAATGAATGGAGCTTAGTATCAGTTCACATTAACAATTTGAGTTTAGTGATGCCCATATTATCATATGTGGGAATATAATTTGATGGTGACACTTAGACTCTGGTTTTTCTAACTTCAATGTTCGATTACTGGTACAGGATAATTAGTGTGTAACGTCCTACTTTTGATAATAATAAAAGAAATTTCGTTTATTTAATAATGTGTTATTATTTAGTTTAGATAAATAAAATATTAGAGTGTGGGTTTGGACATTTAGAAAATGGAACAAGGGATGGTGTTGGGCCTTAGGTCCATAGGCTTAAAAGTACATAAACCCCTTAAACCTCCCTAAAACCCTCATTCTTATCCTTTAGCCTCCATACACTCTCAAAAATACACACAAACACCCTCCTTTATCTCGGACCAAGATCCTAAGGAAAAGAACCGAGCTCGTGGGTGTTAGAGCATCTTGACAAGCAAGACATACACCAAGACTAGATTATGTTCGTGAAACCGATCCGTCTAAGGTACGCCTTAAAATGAAAAACTTGTTCGTTTATGGTTGGCTCATTTAGTATTCCTAGATCTATACAAATGGTAAAGACGAATCAAACGTAATGATTCTCGTTGAAATTTGTTATTACTTGATATGTTGATTAAACGAATAATAAACCGTATATAAGATCAATAAAATGAACCATTAATACGAAATGTTTAGGTGTTTGGTTGATCAGGGTTCATAGGCGATGTGTATGCGAGCCTAGTGATGCAATTTTGTGTTGTTTCATCATGATTCGTGGGTAATTGCAAATTTGATTATATGGTTGACCGGTTTGTGTTCTTGACAATTTTGACTTTGACAAATTGAGTCAAATGTGGGTATTAATGATGCTTATTAGTTATGATAAGAGAATGGGCTGGTCACTCGTTGAACCGTCATAACGAATAAGATACATTCGTGTGCTCTTGTAACGAATAAACCTCTCATTCGTCTCATTGAAGTCACGAATGATCGTACTCATTCGTTATTCATTCATTCATTCGTCTTGATGAGACAGCGAATCAAACCATTCGCTTTAAAATACACTCGTGTGTTCTTGTAATGAATGAACCTCCTATTCTTCTTATAGAAGACACACATTCTCTTATTCATTCATTAGCCTTGATGAGACAGCGAATCAAACAATTCGTTATAGCGAATGAAACTATTCGTTATAACGAATGAGATAGCTAATGATGCTTAACCATAAATAAATTATTATTTAAGTATTTAATGAAAATTTGGTTTTGATGAAATTTTAGTAATTGACCGTCAATGAAAATAAAATTTTTCCAAGCTGACTTGCCAGCTCGACCCAGCCAGGGGCTCTTCCCCTTGTACCCTAGACCCCGCTGCCAGGGGCTCTGCCCTCGGACCCCCGTTCATTGAGGGCTATATTAAACTAGAAATATGATATAGGTAGTGATAGATAATTGATAAGTGTAATAATATACAGTTAGTCGCGCCCAGTTAAGGAAAGGAGTTACCATTAACTCTGAAAGAAATCGAGCTCAGGTGAGTCTCTAGCCCCATTTCCTTGTTATGTTTTCGGGGCTGTGTGAATACTCGATGTGAATAGTTAATACACTTACTTTAACTGGTAAGTGTATCATATGTGATTGTTTTATGTATGATGTATGAACGATATATGAATGTTATAGGAAAAACTGAGAGTATGTATGAAAATTTATAAATATAAATATAAAGAAAGGTATGATATGGTTGTAAGGAAAGAAGGGAACCGGACCCTAATAATATCCGAGGCAGAAGGGAATCGGGCCCTAATAATACTCGAGAAAGAATGGAACCGGAACCTAATAATATTCGAGAAAGAAAGGGAACCGGACCCTAATAATACTCGAGGAAGTAGGGTGAAATTCTCTTTAAAACTTATAAGTGAGTATGTAAAGTAAGATAAAGTACGAAAGTAAGAATGAAGATATATACTTATGTATGTACGAATGAAAGTAAAGAAAGTTAAGTATGTAGTATTAGGGATGGGCAAATTCAGGACTGGTACCGGTTGGTACCGGTACTGGTACCGAAATCGGTACCAACGTTTTGAGTTTCGGTACCGGTACGGTACGGGACGGGTATTTCCCGAATTTCCCGAAATTTTACCTTAAATACCGGTACCGTCCCGGTCCCGTACCGGTACCAAGAATCCACAATTTTCGGGACCGGGACCGGTCGGTACTAATACGGTCCCGATCTCATCTCTATGTAGTATATGAACGTATTGTATGTTGGCTGATTAACTTGAACTCATTCAGCGTAGCTGACTTTTAGTATGCACGCAGATGAATAGGTTAAGGCAGATCGCTTGAATGAAGACACATGGCACTGGACTGAAGAGGCTCACATCTTTAGAAGAATGTTGTGATTTTTTAATATGACCTTTTATATTATGTTTAAAGACAAAGGTTTGTTTATTATGGAAAGATTTAATTGATTATGTAATATATGGTTGAAGTTTTATATTCCGCGAAAAGTTTTAATTAAATCTGATATTTAGAATTATGTTTATAAGTAAATCCAACATCAAAGTAGGGCACAAGGACTGGTGCCATACTTAGTGTTGTTTATGAGTTTTATAGGGACCCGTGGATTCACTTTTGAAGGGATTAGAGAGTTGGATCTTGGTGAGGATGTCAGATGAATAACTTCAGGTGCCTATTCTTCTGAGTAGTTAAATGTGGGCAGAGGAAAAGGGAATGGCAGAGAAAGTGGGACCCTGGTAGGATTTCATCTAGAACTCATAAAATTGTGACATGTTGGAGTTGTAATGAGGTGATACATGTTAAGAGACAATGCCCAAAAAAGAAAAAGAAAGCATTGAAAAGTGCTACTACAGATACTGTTAGGATATTACTAAAGATTTTGTTGAAGATAGCGCTCTATTTTGTAGTGTTCAAAACAATGTGGACTCTTAGGTAATGGATTTCGGTGCTTCATTCCATACTACTCATAACAATGAAGCAATGAAGAATCTGACAATAAAAATAGGACATTTAGAGGGTAAGATTGGGTAATAAGGAAACCCTTGAAGTACATGTATGAGGGATATCGATCTAAAGACTTCTTTAGTAACTACCTGAGCTTACACAATGTCAGGATGATTCCAAGAATAGAAATGAAATTGATTTCAGTCGGGCAATTGGATGAACAAGGTTAGAAGTTAAGTTTGGTGGTGTGAAATGGATGGTGATCAATGGGATCTAGTTATTGATCTAGGCTTGAAATGAGGATCCTTATACATGCTATCAGTTTCGTCAGAGGAAGTGAGCATCTCGGTAAAGACAATTAATAAAGTCCAACTCGTTGAATCATTTAAATTTAAGAGGGTTCATTTTGAAAATATGAAGGTTGTAGCCATGTGGATCTTAGCTTAGTGTGTATGGAGGTGGGAGCATAAGTCGTTTTAGGATATAGTTCCAAAACATCGTTGGGTTAAGGACCGGGAATTTGAATGTTAAAATCTCTTATGGGAATAGTTTGCTTATTTTGGAGAGTGTTCATTCTTTGGAATTGGCAATGCGATCCTTATGAGCCAATTGAGATTGAGACTAGGTCTTTAATGGTTAGGTTGGAGCCCTCGGGAGCTTCCACATCTCTTTTTGAGTAAATAAAAAGGCGGGTGCAACTGGGGGGATTTGAAGATTACTGGAAACCGAATTGCTTTTTTGCTTGGATAGCATACTAGAGTTTATCGTAAGACTATAAAGTGAGAGACTGTTGTGTTATAAAGACTTTATTGGGCATTTTTGGCTTGTCATTAGACGACATGGAAGGGAAGGCCTTTTATGATTTCTTAGTTCCCAAGTTACTTAAAGCTAGTTTTATACATACATGCATGCATGCACACACACACACACACACATATATGTGTGTGTGTGTGTGTATAGTCTATATGTTTATGTGTGTGCACTACGTGAAAAAAGGGCTTTAGCCACAAATGTGCTGAAATCGGTTTGCCACACTTCAGATTAAATATGTGGCTAAAGGTCACCAATCATAGTTTCAGCCACACAACGTTTATTTGTGTGACAAAAAAAACACACCTACTAGAACCTTTAGCCATACATGTTTGGTTCATGTGACAAAAACACACATGTTCTGAACCTTAGTCACATATGTTCGGAGCTTTAGCCACACATGTTTGGTCGTGTGACTAAAAAATATACATGTATACAACTGGTAGAAACCTTTAGCCACACTTTAACAAAAAAAAATGTGACAGTTACTAGCCACACTTAGAAAAGTGTGGCCGAATGTGATCTATGGCCACAATAAGTTTCAATGATGTGGCTGAATGCTAATACATATTGTCACACTTACGGGTCAATGTGACCATATAACAGTGTTTGTTAGCCACTTATATGCTTTTATGTGTGACTTAAAGCTAACGATGACATTAAAACAAAACGCGTGACTATTAACATTTATTGGTCACACTTTAATTATTTCATATGTGGATAAGCTAATATATATGGTCACGCTTACGTGTTTATGTGACCGTAAAGCATTATTTGATAGTCACTTATAATATTTATGTGTGGCTTAAAGCTAATAGTGACAACAAAACAAAAAAAATATGACTATTTTTAGTTAATGGCCACACTTTATGCTTCATGTGACCATCACCGTCACCTCCTCTCAATTACAAACCTAATCCATAAACATCGATTGAAGCTTATTACTCTTCTTCATCACTTTGCTTCTTGATCCAAACTTCATCAACCATCCTGCGATCAAATCTAACGGAGGTTTTTAACATGATTAATTAGAACCCTAGAGATTTCATAAACATGTTAGGGTTTGAGTTTTGTTGAGAATAGTTGGCTGACAGATTCGTTATTGTTTATTGATTGGTCTGTAACTCGATGTTAAACAATGATTATTGATCGATTCTTAATTTTAGGATATATTATTCTGAGTATAGTTTCCAAAAAGGTAAATTTTACAATTTTTGGATGAGTGTTGAATACCTATTATGATTTTACAAAAACATATGTCAAAGCTGATTCGGGGAGTTATATTCTGGTCTATTTTTAGGACACCATAACTCCCTAATGACAAACCCAAATGGGTTGGTTCTACTTCTATAACTTAGTATTATGAGTTTAAAAGATAACCCAATTGGTCTTACACAATTTAGTATAATGGGTTGATAAAACCATTAAACTAGTTTTGTTGTGCAATCTGCTGAACTTTTAGTACCTATCTGTAATGGTTGAATTATTGTGATTTTTCTATTCATGAGAAAAATATAATAAAAATTGTTTGAGAAACCTGATTGATATATCCTACTGTGGTAAATTTTGTAGAATTTATCCTTAATCTTTTCTTTGTGAATAAAATCAGTTTGTATATGCCAGAATCTGTCTCGTGAATTGAATGATCATAAGTTAAGTTATATGATGAATATTTGGTTGCTTTGCCATGATATGATGTGTGGATACATGTTAGGACTTTTGGTACTGTTGACATTACTTATTATCACCAACGATTCGTCAGGTCAAGTTTGTGTTTGTGTGTGAGTTCGTACGTGGGTCTTAGAGTCATGTGTTGTTGAACATACTCTCATAAATTAAAACACTTATACTAGGTAACAGTTAGCGAGTCAAATTCATTCATTTGGTTTTGAGAAAACTCTATTACACGCGACACTAGGTTTTGGATTGAAAACACGGACATACTTACATACTGGTTTTGAAAACACTAAATGTTTGCCTATACTTGTTTTATGGATTGAAAACACAAGACGTTTTGCAGTATTGGTTATGTAACCTGCTGAAACGGGCAAAACGAGCTGAACTGCTGATTTTTTATTGTTGAATTGCTGCAAAACTGGTCAAAACGCGTTGAAACAATCTGTTAAGTGCTGAAACGAGCTGTTAAGTACTAAAACGGACTTAAAAATCGCTGAAACAAGCTGTTTAATATGTTGTTTGCTGTAAAAACGAGCTGTTACGTGCTGAAACGAGCTGAAAACTCGCTGAAACGAGCTGTTAACATGCTGTTTGCTATAAAAACGAGTTGTTAAGTACTGAAACGAACTGAAAACTCACTGAAACGAGCTGTTTAACATGCTGTTTGCTGTTAAAACGAACTGTTAAGTGTTGAAACGGTCTGAAAAATTGCTGAAACGAGCCAACACGAGTGTTCGCACTCGACGAGTTGGGTTTCGGTTAAGCTCATTTCTCAGTTTTTTTTGTTGAATGTTGACACGGGAGAAAACGTTTTAGTTTTTTTTTTTACTTTTTACTTTTTCCTTTTTAACTTATGATTTTTTTTATTATTTTTTTTGAATTTTTTCTAAGGTGTTTTTAGTTAAGATTAATAACCCTTAAAAAAGTTTATTTAAAAATAATATAAAAAAATCATAAGTCAAAATATTAATATAAAACGAAAAAAGTAAAGAAACTAAAACATTATCTCCATTGTCCTTGTTAAAAAAATGACCCGAAACCCATTTTGACCCGTTCCTACTTTGACCCATTTTGACCCGTTCCGACTTTGACCCATTTCGACCCAGACCCGTTATGACCCGAACCATTTGACCCTCGTTCCGACCCGAACCATAACAACACTTTTTTTAATTGACCTGTCCCGACCCTGACCCGTTTCGACCCTAACCCGTTCCGACCCATAACCCGTTTCGACCCAAACCAACTCATTTTCCACCCCTATGTTTAATGTATATCGACGGGTTAGACGAGTTGTACCTCTTAAAACACAATTTAAAAAAATATTCAAAAATAATAATATAAAAATCATAAATCAAAATATAAATAAAAAACGAAAAAAGTAAAAAAACTAAAACATTTCCTCTGTTGTCCTTGTTAAAAAAAAACCAAACCCGAAACCTGTTTTGACCCGTTCTGACCTTTACTTATTTTGACCCGGACCTGTTATGACCCGAACCTTTTGACCCTGACCCGTTCTGACCCGAACCATAACAACCCTTTTTTTAATTGACCCGTTCCGACCTTGCCCCGTTTCGACCCAACCCAACCCATTTTCCACCCCTATGTTTAATGTATATTGACGGGTTAGGCGAGTTGTACCTCTTAAGACACAATTTAAAATTATATGCATAATGGGCCATTAGAGATTTTAAGGCCCAATATGGTCCATTAGGACATGTATGACTTGTTTTTGTCTATTACGGTCTAATATGACTCCCTATAACACAATATAACCCTTAAATATTTAATGTTACATATCACATGCCATAATAGGCCACTAAGAGATTTCAATCCCTAATATGGCCCATTAGAGCGACTATGACATGAAAAAGGCTATAATGGGCCACTAACACCAACAAGGCCCAATAAAACCTATTGATGAAAGTATCACATGTTATCGACCATTAACATCTAACTATGACTAATGACATTCCAATACAACATTCTTAGAACAACTATGATGTGATAAAGGCTATAATGGGCCACAAACACCAGTTAAGGTCCAATAAGGCCCATTAATGAAAGTATGACATATTATTGGGCGTTAACCAAACTATGACTCACTAAAATCATATTCTACCCTTTTAGAGCAACTATGATATGATAGAGACTACAATGGGTCACTAACAACAATCAAGGCCCAAGACGGCCCATTAATGCAAAGTATGACGGCCAATTTACATATTCTACTGTGGTAAATTTTGTAGAATTTATACTTAATATTTTTTTAGTGAATAAAATCAGTTTGTACATGTTATAATCTGTCTCGTGAACTAAGTGATCATAAGTTAAGTTGTATGATGAATATTTGGTTGATTTGCCATGATACGATGTGTGAATACATGTTAGGACTTTTTAGTACAGTTGACATTGATTATTATCACCAACGAGTCATCGATTCAAGTTTGTGTTTGTTTACACATTATGTCTAATGAGATTGTGCGTGATAGTCGTCGTGCTATGTGTGGACGTACCACGGTACCTAGGAAGCGTGAAAACCATCGTGGTATGGCATCACTTGCTGGATCACATGAGGATGGTGTTGGTAGTGGCGATGTCGATGGTCTACAAATGTATACTTGTGGGAGACACGTCATCTATCGTGCCTCGGGATACCTCTGGGAAGAAATTTATTGTAAAGATTGAGGATAAGTATGTTTTTAGTTTTAACATTTTCATTATTTATGTTACAAATATACTTACTTGGTTATTTCAATATTATAGGTTTGCGAGTCATGAGATTCATAGGAATATCTAATCGAGCACTATGATGAACCTTGGGCTACATTCAGAATGGCGCTAAAGAATGTGATCTCTCGTATGTTTGCTCGTTTTCGGGTAATATATCATTTAATTAATTTATATACGTTTGGTTTTTTTAGTTTTGCATATTTAACTTTTACTTTTTATTTTATACAGATGATGTATAGTTATGATGCTAATATTTTAACAATATTTGGTTCAAAAAGTTAGAGCCAAAATGGAAAAAAGAACTAGAAAATGAAAGGAAGTCAAGAAACGAGTTGGAAGAACGAGTGCAACGAATGGAACAAATGGAAAAAGAACTTAAGGAAAATGAAGAAAGGATGCAAAAACAATTTGATGAGTTTATGAGAAAGTTTGAGGTCGGTAGCAATTAGTAGTAGTTTTAAATATTTTGAATTTATAACTTATTAGTGAAGGTTTGGTAATGTAAACCCGTTTTGAATTTATGTTATTGGGTTTGTTAAACCTATGAAAAACAAGTTTTGATTTTATGCTAATATGTTTAGTTACATTTATAAAGTTATGCTTTGAAATATTTATATTATGCATTGTTAGAAGGTTAAAAATCTGATTTTTTTATAATCCATTTTAAAAAATAATAAAAAACTAAATTCGGTAAGACACATTTAGCCACATTTTATCTATGTGTGACCAAAAGTATGATAATAGCCATACTTTATATTACAAAAGCATCATGTGTGACAAACAGTAAGACAATGGCCACACCACAAACTACAAAAGAGTGTTTGAGTGGTAAGTTCACATTTTAGTCACATTGACAATAACCTCCAGTGTCTATATGATATGATTAGCCACACACTACATCACTATGTGTGACGAAAAGTTTGACAGTAGCCACACTTTAAATTACAAAAAGCATTATATGTAACAAACGGTAAGACAATAGCCACAATATAATCTACAAAGGAATGTTTGAGTCGCAAGTAAACATTTTTAGCCGCATTTAATATAACATCCAGTGTCTATATGATATAATTAGCCACAACATTATTAAATTCAAGTGGTCATTGCTTTGCTATAGCCACACGGTATAGGTCACAATGCTCGCTTACCACAACCCTATTGGCCACCTTATTATAAAATTCATGTGGCTGAAACATGAATTCATGTGGCTCTATACATGCAATGGACACACCTAGTAAATAGTCATTTGACCATTTTCTACCATTTAGCCACACTTATTGGAGAGGATTCTTGATGGCCAGCAATTAATGCTGGTACCCTTTAGCCACACTTATAACCACATAAGGCCACTAAAAACTGTGTGTGCCATATGATACCTATGATGTCACGACCTTTGGTCACACATGACTAAAAACTGTGTGTGACTAAAGGCCTACGGCCACACTTTATTCGTGTGAACAAAGGTCATTTTTCACTTAGTGGTGTCATGTATTATAATATTTGTTTTTAGCTTAATAAAATACCTAGTTGTAACTCATGGATGTAGGATTGACATCAAATTCGGACCATGCAAAATTGTTGTGTTCTTGCTTTCATTTTATGTTCTACATGTTAATTCATTTGTGAGCTTGTGTGTTATTCCGCTATGCCAATAGATTCCTAATACTCTTCTCCCTTCACGAGTGATGTATATAAAAATATACATCTTTTGAGCATCAAATAATCTCCAAAATACTATCTTTTACTATCTTATCTAGTTCAAATAACTACTTATTATGTTAATTTCTATTTTCATGTTTATCCCAACCTCAAATGGAGAAACGAGTGGATACACAAAGAAAAATGAATAAATTGTGTATCAGTAACTCAACACACCCCAATGATCAAGAAGCACACCTATGTGATATCCTTCTCAAAGAAGATACAAAATTTGATAAAGCCAACACGGGTTCGTGTCTCACCTAACACACCCCCATGATCACTTTCCCAAAGAAAAGACAAAATCTGATGAAGACAACACGGGGTCGTGACCCACCTAGCACACCCCGTGATCAACTTTCCAAGAAAAGACAAAAATATAAGAATTTGACATCGAAATCACACCCATGTGTCTCATCCAACACGCCCCTGTGATAAGTCATCATATGTACGATCTAACATGCAATTAATTCACCTGAACAGCTGGACATGGGGCGTGCCCATCCCACACGGGGGCATACCCAGATGACCTGACAGTCTATAAATAGAATGAATGTTTCATTGTTTCAAGTGTGCTTGGAGAGGGTTTGGACGGTTATCTAACTTAAAAACACTCACTTTACACTTAAATTGAAGATCCATTGGAGAATTTGAAGGCTTGGAGGAATCCATCATCATCATCCATCACCAATGAAGAAGGAAGATTCATCACCAATATTGGTTAGATTGTTCTAGTTTAATCATGTGTTTATTATCTTCATCTTCTTTGATATTCATTGTTATGCTCATCATGAGCTAAAACTCCATTTACCATCTAAATCTATGATGAAACTTGATTCCATTTGATGATCATATTGAATATAATAATTTAGTTTTTGTGAAGTACATGATTATTTTGCAATTATCCTTTGATGAAATATGTTTTGTCATCACAGTCCATTAATTCAATTGATGATTAAATCTTTAAAACAAATCTTTATAATCATTCATGATTCAACCATGTTCTTGGAAAATAGGAATGGTAAAAAGAACATCTTGTTATTTTATCCAAAACATATTTGCTTGTGTTGGACTTTGAAAAGATGAGATACATGTCGTGATCAATTTCTCTAGTCTTGGTAATTCTAAAGCAATATTGTTAAGTACGATATATTGATTAGGTTGCCATGCTAGTTAAGAAATCATATGTTAAAGAAATGTGTAATCATAGTTTGCTCAAATCAACCAAGAGGCGGTTGTGTGAATAAACTATAATCACCCAAAGTTGTTAGAATTGGTGTTTGAGAAATCGAAGTCAATCCTAATCTTTATACTTCACTAAAACTACTTCCTTACTTAAATTGACATTTTTGTGGTAGACATGAAGTTATGTATTATACTTTCTTTTATGTCATAAGGTAATTCACTTAGGAATGATGTGTTATTCTATCTTATATTATTAAATCAAGTTAATCACATATTCATCATATTAATCATCAAAGAAGAGTTTAGTGGATTTTGGATCTAGATGGTAATATTCACACATTGATTTTCTCGTCTAAAAATCATCTACTTGTTCACCTATTTTACTTTACTTTAAAAAGAATTAGTTTAAAACCAACCTTAAATGATTATTTCTTACAGTTAATTAAGAACAAATATTTAAGGATTACTCTATAAAATAGTAACCAATTTTGAAAGTTGTTCTAATCAGATCACTGATAAAAACTTTTGTTTCAATCAGGTCATTGAACTTTCATTTTGTTCTAATCCTAGAAATTTTACCTGGATAGCAGGTAATCTATTTTTTTTTCAATATTTTTACTTTGCATAATAAGTTTTAAAGGTTGCGAAAATTAGTAAAAATGCGAAATTTAAATTTAAAATTCCGAAAATTTGCAAAAAAATTTCAAAAAATTGCAATAAATTGCAAAAATTGAAAAAAAATGCAAAAATGTTCAATTTTTTTTAATTGCAATAAATTACAATCCTTTTAGTTATATTGTAACAGGTGGCAAATGAGTTGGGTTGGGTCCAAACGGGTCATGGGTCAGAACAGGTTAGGGTCGAAACAGGTCACTTAAAAAGGGTTGTTTTTGTTCGGGTCGGAACGGGATAAGGTCAACAGGTTCGGGTTAGAACGGGTCAAGGTCAGAACGTGTTAAAACGGGTTTCGGGTCAATTTTTTTTGGACCAACGAATCAACGCGTTTTCAACACGTTATAGCTCGTTTTAACAGCAAAAGACCGTTTAAGTGATTTTTCAGTTCGTTTCGGCACTTAACATCTCGTTTAAGCGACTTTTCAGTTCGTTTCAGCACCTAACAGCTCGTTTAAGCGATTTTTCAGTTCGTTTCAGCACCTAACAGCTCGTTTAAGCGACTTTTCAGTTCGTTTCAACACCTAATAGTTCGTTTAAGCGATTTTTCAGTTCGTTTCAGCACCTAACAGCTCCTTTAAGCGATTTTTCAGTTTGTTTCAGCTCCTAACAGCTCGTTTAAGCGATTTTTCAGTTTGTTTCAGCACCTAACAGCTCGTTTAAGCGATTTTGCAGTGTTTCAGCACCTAACAGCTCGTTTAAGTGATTTTGCATTTCGTTTCAGCACCTAACAGCTCGTTTAAGCGATTTTGCAGTTCTTTTCAGCACTTAACAGCCCGTTTAAGCGATTTTTCAGTTTGTTTCAGCACCTAACATCTCGTTTAAGCGATTTTGCAGTTCGTTTCGGCACCTAACACATCGTTTAAGCGATTTTTCAGTTCGTTTCAACAGTTAACAACCCGTTTAAGCGATTTTTCAGTTTGTTTCAGCACCTAATAGCTCATTTAAGCAATTTATCAGTTCGTTTTAGCACTTAACAGCTCATTTAAGTGATTTTTCAGTTCGTTTCAGCACCCAACAGCTCATTTAAGCGATTTTTCAGTTCGTTTCAGCATGTTTTGACCAAAATGGGTTGTTTTGGTTCGCTTCGAAACGGGTTAGAGTTAACAGGTTCAGGTCAGAATGGGTCCGGGTCGGAATGGGTCGGGGTAGGAAAGGTTAAAACGAGTTTCGGGTCGGTTTTTTTTGTTTTTTGTTTGTTGAACAAGGACAACGGACGAAACGTTTTGTTTTTTTACTTTTTTTGTTTTTGTTTTATATTTTGAATTATGGTTTTTTTTTGAATTTTTTTTAGGGTGTTTTAAAAAAAACCTAGATTACTTGCTATCCAGGTAGAATATCTAGGATTTGAACAAAAATGAAAGTTTAATGACCTGATTGGAACAAAAGTTTTTATCAGTGACTGTCACACCCCGACCAAAGGCGGCGGAACATGCCGGGGTACAACGATTGCTCATAAGCGCATGACACTATTTAAAGCGACAATATTTAACAAACTCATTTCATTTCACAACATCGAAAATGTCACATAACCAAATATTCATAACTCAAATACAACAAAATATAACAAAATATAGCAAATCAAATATTATTCATTTTTGCTAATATCCTAACGGTATTTGTGATGTTTTCTTCACCGAACTCCATAATCAACCTAGATGCAAACCTGTAAGATTTCATAAAATAAAGTTTATCAACACAAAGGTTGGTGAGCAATTCATAAGTTTAAACAATAGATATATAGTATGAAAAGCCACAAAACTAGTATACAAAACCATAAATAATAGCTATAAACTTGGATAAATAGTTATCGCTAACAAGTTAGCGACACCCAACTATAAGGGGTTGCCAAATAGTTTAGGATTTTATAGTTATCGTTAAATGCATTACGTTAACGACACCTTGCCATGAGGGGTTGCCAAATGGTCTAGGATTTATAGTTCCAACATCCAAAAGCGATAAACACATAGTCAAATAAGCATAGAACACCAAATCGAGCAATTATTCAAGTAAGGTATACAACAACGTTTGTGGCTTAAGACCCAAGTATAAAACATTTAGTTTAGATAAGTTGAAATGTCACCCCCAAAATAAAAGATAGAAAACGGGGTATGAAGTTATTCACGTTCAAGTAATAAACTTGAAAGATTGATTATTCGGAGATTTGCCGGAACGACGAGTTTAACGTATGAAGCCTAAATAAAAGAAAGTCTTGGATTTAGAAAGGTTGTCTTGAAGATCTTTAAATAAAATAATTGTTGCAAAAACTAATCAATTAAAGTTCAAGGTTTAAAATGTAACTATTTAAGAATTTATAATAATAACCCTTTTAAAAAATGTAAGTTTGCTCAAAACCGGGTTAAAGTATCTAACCTTAATATTTACTTAACCAATGTTAAGTAATAAGGTGGGGAAAATGCTAAAATGCAAGTTCCATAAGGCTAAAGATACTAAAACGGGTTTTTAACGAGTGTTCGGGTTGTCGGCTCGGGTCTTGACAAATGGTCGAACCCAAAGTCAACTTTTCAAAATATTAATTGTTATGAGATAACTCATTAAAACATACTAACACTTAACCAAGTACGTAGATCTATTGTTTAGAACTAACAACGCACGTTAAGCGAGTGTTCGGTTTTGTCGGTCCAAACTATGTTATGAGATCAAGTTGGATCCAACTATTCCAAGTACTTAAGAAAAATAATTAAAATCAGTTTGTAAACTATTTTTTAAAGAAATATACAAGTCTTGATAACTAAAAACACACTTGTGTGTCTTAAGCGAGTAAAAGTCGGTATAGTTCGGTCTCCATCTCACAAATAGTTCATAGATGGTTTCTACATGCCCAAATATCATAGAACTTGTATATTGGTTTATAAATGAAGAAAACTTAAATTTTACAACAAAAAAAGTTAACTACAAGTCTTTTAAGCAAAAGTTTCGGTTTAGTTCGGTTTCCATCTCCCAACGAGTTCATAGATGGATTCCATATGCTTAATATCAAAGAACTTGTAAAAATGATTTTTGAAACTCAAATCTAGCAATAAACATGTTTAAACAACTATTTTAACAAAACTAGTAAACAAAAGTTCGGTTTCCGGTTTAGACTAGTTTCGGTTAAACCGAGGTTAGTCTTATACAAACCCACACCATGGAACTTGTAAATAAGATGAACAAACTAAAGGGTTAGAAGTTAGTCATAAGTGATATGTATAATAAGTTATGTGTGTGTAAATATATATCAAGAATACGAAGTCCTCCATGAAGCCTTGCCTTATGACATTCGAAACTTAACCAACCAAAGTCGGTGAAGTAACAAATAAAGGAAACAAGGGGTGTGTATTATATATATGTTGTACCACCATATTCAAGAGTTAGTAATGTTAGATGAACAAGTTAGAATGAAAGATTATAGTTAGTTTGACTTGAGAAGTCAAAACTTCAAAAATACATAAGAAATAACAACCTTGAATCTATGGAGTTTGAGAGAGTTTTTTGGAGATGTAGCAAGAGTAAAATGAAGAAGATGGGTGTGTATATATAAGGAAGGAGTGAAGGGTTGGGTATAAAGATTCTTTTATGGTTTGCATAAAAATGAGTATGTTTAAATGGTCAAACAATGCATAATATAAAAAAAACAATATTTTATATATTTTAAATGACAAGATCCAATATTTTATATATTTGAAATGTTCGGGTTACAAACGGGTCGGGTTTACATAACAAAAGTGACCCGAAATTGACGAATGTCACAGTGACCTGATTGGAACAACTTTCAAAGTTAGTTACTATTTTATAAAGTAATCCCAAATATTTTTTATTAGAAATCATTCGTATCCATGGATCGATACTTAGTTCTTACCAATATTATCCTACGTATAGGCACACTTGCCTATATGTGTGTGTTTAGTTTTACTAGAAATCATTTTTATTAATTTAAAACACGATATTGTGTGAAAACCGATCAACGGTTTTTATATACCCCACACAACACATCAACGGGTCAACACTCTTCCCTCTTACTCTAAAACTAAGGGTGTGTTTGGGATTCCTTATTTTAGTTGAAAAGGACTTATTGTGATAAGTAGAAAAGGACTTATGAATTTATAATAAGGAGTTTCCAAAAAAGTGTCTGGATTAATAAAAGTCAATAAGTTGTTTTTTAAAAAGTGTTTATTTAACTTATTTGTAGGGGTATGGTACTAAAACCCGGTTCTACGACCCTAAATCTATTATGTTTGGCTTATTTTATTACATGGACTAATACAATGTTATTGGGCTGAGGGGGTTTTGTGGAGGTAACCCTAATTGGGCTAGGCCCATTAGGGTACCATGATGGTGGCCATGAGAGTCTCTATATAAGGAGGTCTCCACCTCCTTATTAGGGGTCATGCTCAATAAGAGCCACCACCACTTTTTTGTGTCTGTGAACAAGAAATCCTCAGGATATCTTAGCAGTCACCTCCACATCCTCATAAAGCCATCGCAGGTCTCAAGATCGCAGGGCTCAACATCGCAGGTCTCAAGCACAGTTGAGGAAGAAGATCAAGACGTGGTTCGTTCATCTCAAAATCCGTGGAAACATCGTCTTGGATCAGGTTAGATTCATTTCGTGCTTCGACATTGGCGCCATCCGTGGGACTGCAACGAACTACCATTCGATCTTCATCTCGGCTGTCGGATCTCTCCCAGGAAAAACCCAGATCTGGAAGTTTACAGAAAAAGGCTTCAAGGCTTGTTCTATTAAAGCTCAAAAAGATCCATAGATCTAAAAAGAGGCTTCCAGATCTGGGCAAGAAGAAACGGCCTGATTCAAATGATCAGGTCTCCGGATCTGTGATGGTTTTAAATCTGCTCCAGGCTTCAGATCTGTCCAGATCTGATTTACAGATCTAGGTCTAGATTACAGACCTGGATTTTAGGTCTAAGTTGCAGATCTGACTCTAAAATTGCAGATCCAGAAAGTACCAGACTTCCGCCGCCATGTACGCGCGCCCGCGGATTCTCACTCCACAGCCGTGCATGTGCCGCCGCGGAAACCACCATCTGGGCTTTGCGCAAGAGACCTCCGCCATGCACGCACACAGGAGTCACCACTCCATCGCCGTGCATGTGCGCATCAGGCCTCGCGCCAAGCGCGCCCCAAACGCGCCAAACTTAAAGGATGGGAATCCTCATAATATCCCATATGGCTACGCGCCAAACTTCAAGGTTGGGAATCCTCATAATATCCCATATGGCTACGCGCCAAGGTTGGGAATCCTCATAATATCCCATACGGCTACGCGCCAAGGTTGGGAATCCTCATAATATCCCATACGGCTACGCGCCAAGGTTGGGAATCCTCATAATATCCCATACGGCTACGCGCCAAGGATGGGAATCCTCATAATATCCCATATGGCTACGCGCCAAACTTCAAGGTTGGGAATCCTCATAATATCCCATATGGCTACGCGCCGAGGTTGGGAATCCTCATAATATCCCATATGGCTACGCGCCGAGGTTGGGAATCCTCATAATATCCCATATGGCTACGCGACGAGGTTGGGAATCCTCATAATATCCCGTATGGCTACGCGCCAAGGATGGGAATCCTCATAATATCCCATATGGCTACGCGCCAAACTTCAAGGTTGGGAATCCTCATAATATCCCATATGGCTACGCGCCAAGGTTGGGAATCCTCATAATATCCCATATGGCTACGCGCCAAGGTTGGGAATCCTCATAATATCCCATATGGCTACGCGCCAAACTTCAAGGTTGGGAATCCTCATAATATCCCATATGGCTACGCGCCAAACTTAAGGGTTGGGAATCCTCATACCATATACTCACGCATATTTCACATGCTTACGCATCACATGCTCACACATATCACTGTCTACGCGCACGCGCATGCAGCATCTGCGCGTGGCGCATAACACAAAACCAAAGTCTACGCGCACGCGCATGCAACATCTGCACGTGGCGCGGGACATAAAGTAGCCCGTAAGTTGCCTCGCGCGCAAGCTTTTATTATTCACACAGCTCATAAGACGCCTCGCGCGCAGGTTGTTACTATTCTTATAGCTCGTAAGTCGCCTCACGCGCAAGCTTTTTATTATTCACACAGCTCATAAGACGCCTCGCGCGCAAGCTGTTATTATTCTTATAGCTCGTAAGACGCCTCTCGCGCGCAAGCTTTAGTACTCTCACAGCTCGTAAGCCGCCTCACGCGCCAGCTCAATTATTATTCTCAAAGCTCATAAGACGCCTCTCGCGCGCAAGCTTTAGTACTCTCACAGCTCGTAAGCCGCCTCACGCGCCAGCTCAATTATTATTCTCAAAGCCCGTAAGACGCCCCTCGCGCGCGCAAGCTCTAGTACTCTCACAGCTCGTAAGCCGCTTCACGCGCCAGCTCAATTATTTTTCTCAAAGCTCATAAGACGCCTCTCGCGCGCAAGCTTTATTATTCTTAGCTCATAAGACGCCTCTCGCGCGCAAGCTTTATTATTCTTAGCTCGTAAGTCGCCTCTCACGCGCAGGCTTTACTATTCTCATAGCTCGTAAGGCGCCTCACGCGCAGGCTATATCATTCTCAGCTCGTAAGACGCCTCTCGCGCGCAGGCTTTATTATTCTTAGCTCGTAAGTCGCCCCTCGCGCGCAGGCATTATTATTCTCAGCTCGTAAGTCGCCCTGCGCGCCAGCTTAATTATTATTCTCAAAGCTCATAAGACGCCTCTCACGCGCAGGCTTTACTATTCTTAGCTCGTAAGTCGCCTCTCACGCGCAGGCTTTACTATTCTCATAGCTCGTAAGGCGCCTCACACGCAGGCTATATCATTCTCAGCTCGTAAGACGCCTCTCGCGCGCAGGCTTTATTATTCTTAGCTCGTAAGTCGCCCCTCGCGCGCAGGCTTTATTATTCTCAGCTCGTAAGTCGCCCCGCGCGCCAGCTTAATTATTATTCTCAAAGCTCATAAGACGCCTCTCACGCGCAGGCTTTACTATTCTCATAGCTCGTAAGGCGCCTCACGCGCAGGCTATATCATTCTCAGCTCGTAAGTCGCCTCACGCGCAGGCTTCATTATTATTATAGCTCGTAAGTCGCTTCTCGCGCCAGCTTCATTATTATTACAGCTCGTAAGTCGCCTCTCGCGCAGGCTTCATTATTATTATAGCTCGAAAGTCGCTTCTCGCGCCAGCTTCATTATTATTACAGCTCGTAAGTCGCCTCACGCGCAGGCTTCATTATTATTATAGCTCGTAAGACGCCTCACGCGCAAGCTTTATCATTCACACAGCTCATAAGACGCCTCGCGCGCAAGCTGTTAATATTCTTACAGCTCGTAAGTCGCCTCACGCGCAGGCTTCATTATTATTATAGCTCGCAAGTCGCCTCACGCGCAAGCTTCATTATTATTACAGCTCGTAAGCCGCAACTCGCGCAGGCTCTATTACTATAGCTCGTAAGCCGCCTCACGCGCAGGCTTCATTATTTTTACAGCTTGTCACCATCATGGGAAAAACCTCCCAAAACTCAGACTATAAAGACAAGGCCAAAGAAAAGGGAAAAAACCGCCTCACACCTTATAAAGTCCAGCGCTCCACCTAGACGCTTGCGCGCCCAGGAGCAACACTGGACTTGGGGGGCTTGTAGGGGTATGGTACTAAAACCCGGTTCTACGACCCTAAATCTATTATGTTTGGCTTATTTTATTACATGGACTAATACAATGTTATTGGGCTGAGGGGGTTTTGTGGAGGTAACCCTAATTGGGCTAGGCCCATTAGGGTACCATGATGGTGGCCATGAGACTCTCTATATAAGGAGGTCTCCACCTCCTTATTAGGGGTCATGCTCAATAAAAGCCACCACCACTTTTTTGTGTCTGTGAACAAGAAATCCTCAGGATATCTTAGCAGTCACCTCCACATCCTCATAAAGCCATCGCAGGTCTCAAGATCGCAGGGCTCAACATTGCAGGTCTCAAGCACAGTTGAGGAAGAAGATCAAGACGTGGTTCGTTCATCTCAAAATCCGTGGAAACATCGTCTTGGATCAGGTTAGATTCATTTCGTGCTATTGATGGAAAATGACCAAAAAAGACACTTTTATATAAGTGAATAAGTTGTTTTTAAAAAGTGTTTGGGTGGAATGAAATGGTGGAATAGGTATTCTAAACATATAAGGAGATAAGTTACCATATCCTAACTTATTCAAAACCCATTTTTTAGCCTTATGAATAAGGAGAAAGTAAAAAGGCCTTATTGATTCCCAAACACTATATTAATATAAAAATGACTTATTTATCCTATATAAGTCATAACGAGAGAAAAATAAGGAATCCCAAACACACCCTAAAGGACTTTCACCGACGGCCATATATGTTGTTTTGCCATTGACAAAAATCTAGAGATAAAAGTCAGCTACTTTTTGTGAGTTAATTTTGTTTGCGACAATTTGCCGGCGGATATTGTCGAGTGATCTCCAACGAAAAATTTTACGAGAGAACCAACAACTTTTTGTAAAGTCAACTTAAGTGCTTGTTTTTAACTGATTATCTACGAACCTCCGACGACTATACATGCTATCTGTAATCAGTCGATAATATTAATTAATTAAAAAACTATTTTTACCCACCCTTCGGGAAAATAGAAATAAATTATTAGTCTAGAAATTAAAATTTAAAAAGTATTCCGTAAGTTAAAAATATGGTTTAATAACAATAAAGTTAAATACAGTATATATTTTCATTGCAAACTACAAACATATACATCAAGTCTAAGATTGTAACCTCTATTTCAACAATAATTTCGTTAAGACTATTTCTAAGAGCATGATAATAATCATCAGACGTTAGAGCATTCTCGGCCCGTCCCATAAAAAATTGTGATAAGAATTGTGAGTAAAGAAGAGAGAAATCTAATACTTTTTTTGTAAATTTGGTGAAACTTTGTTTGTCCCGGTTTAATTTTTAATATTTATATAAAGTGGTTGTGAGTGATATAAAATAGATAAAATAATGATAAATTTATAAAAATATTATTTAATTAAACAAGAGTGAGAATTATAATGATTTTTAGTGTAATTATAAAAATTATTATGGTAATTGACTAACAAAGCTTTTATGGATCCCATTTAATATGCTTTTAGGGCTAGATGCTTTTTTCGCTGGCATTGTAAATAGGGGCGGATCTACGGCTTATCCAGGGGTTGCTCAGGTTATCCATCAACTTTGAAGGCGAAATGCAAAATTAGTTCGGTTTTTTTTCCTTTGTAAATATTAGGTTACCTCTTAGCAAATATTAGGATACCTTTGAGTAAACTTGGTATTTAGAGAGAAAGTGAGGAAGATTTTATCGATTTTTTTTCAGCCATAGTTTGCATGAGGCAAAAGATGATAAAGATAAAAAAAAGGTGTTTTGTTTTGTAGTTATCTAAGGTCTAGGGTATTTCTAATTCTATGAGGTAAAAAGTAAAAAGCAATAAAATTTTTCCTTTGTTCTTAAATGTCATTCATTTTACTTTCGAGTTTCAAGTGAATTTAATGTACAATACTTAATATTGATTATTTTTAGAACGACGCAAATTTACTATTGATTTTTTTAAACTACCAACAAATATAGAATGTCTAGGTATTTCGTACGGTGTGACCAAATAGCAAAAGACCACCACCAGTAACCCAATCCAGCCATACGGAAGCCTTAAGTGCCACAAAGTTATCTTCAGTTCCGAATAAAACACACCAGCCCGAAGGCCTAATATTAGTGATAAAACTTATACGCCCTCATAATCGAACTTAAGATCACAAAAGATTGTAATCTTTCATCCTCCCCGAAGTTTTGTAACTAGAGATTAAACTTAAATCTTTATTAAAAAAACTCATACTTCCTAACACTAGTGCATACATTACACACATTTACTATTGATAAATAGAGAATGAGAGAAATTGAAAGCTAATGAATCTACGATTTGGAATTCTAAATATTATTTATTTATACATTTCTTGGTATGGTCTATTTAGTTGGACTTATTTCATTTAAATTTTTTCTTTATTTATGCATTCTTAATTCACAATAGCAAATAAAATTTTAAATACATTAATGTACTGTTGTTAAAAAAATTTGTTTTAGCCACAATTTAACGTATTTATTTTTGTTATTCACTTATAAGTTCAAAATATAGTGTTTTCTATACTCTGATTTATGTAGTTACGATGTGCTTAAATTTTTATATGTTTTTATATAAATTTTATTGAAAACAGTCAAGCTACGTTTCGACATAAATTTTATTCAAAACATAGCGAGGTCAATATAATGTTAAAAACAACTAGAGTCATTAAACATTAACACCAATTAAATTAAAAGGTTAGGGGCCTACTTTTCCACTTGTAAATCGTAATGACTCTTAAATTCTCAGATACGGTCTTGTATCAACGACGGCAAAAAAAATAAATTTGGGTTACCCCTAAGACTTTCTTCTAGATCTGCCGCTGATTGTAAACATGTTTCTAGCGCTGTTAATTAATAAATTAATCCCTTATTGTAAACATGTTTCTAGTGATGATAAATGCTACCATAATAAACTTTCTCATTTGCTGACGTGACGTCATGTGTCAAAAATCGCTCTTAATTTGTAAACCTTAGTAAGGATACAACATGGTCGATTGTAAACATGTTTCTCTAAGTGAAAGAGAGAGCAAGATTCGAGCATTTGGAATGAGATAATTAATGTAGGTTCAATTGTATCTAGGCAAGTAATTGAGTCCATTGCCTATTAATGTTAGTTCTTTGTACTTTGTTCTAATTTTCTCTAAATCCTTACCAGTTGCTTTTACTATAATAATCGAAGTTTTAGAAATAAGCTAAAGCTTAAATTCTTAAATTTAGTAATGAATTAAAATACCAATGTTAAATATTTATAGTTTAAGATAGATCCACATTTTTCGGTTTAAATGTCTACCGTATTTTGAGGTTGGGATTGATATGACGTTAGTAACCCGGGAAAGGAGGCACTCAGATAGAAATTAGAAATAAATGCAGGTTTGAAAGAAAACTACCAGGGAAAGACAATCTCGAATAACGCGAATGTTGACTTAGACTGACCTAGACATCAAAAGGCCAATCACGTCTAAATGATGCACAACCAATTACCTTGTCACCTTCAATACCTTGAGTGAGTCTTTGTAAGACGAGATGTCAACCGTTAATACTGATTATGACGCTCCAGACCTAACTTACTCAAAAACACTGTCAAGAAAGAAACCCGTCATTGTAGAAAAACCCCATTAAGTCATGTTTCTAACCTAAGACTTTAAGATCTCAAGCCTTAAAAATCACTCCCATGTTATTGTTGATACTACGTTTTTCTATTATAAAAAACAAATATAACTTTTATAATAAATGTTTAGGTGTAATTAAACTATTTTGATCGCTACTATCTTTATGTCGAACCAGCATGCATCCACGTTTGCATGACCTACGTTTCACTAGTGGCCCCTTATCTCATCCCTCTACCCATCTTACTTAAAGTGAAAGGGACATCCTCAAGTTCTAGCTCAATAGGGATGCGTGGTCCCGGGAACGCCACCGCAAATGGTTTGTGTAGGACAATATGGTTGGGTTTTGGGTTCACGAAGCCCATGTAGAAGCTGAGCATTGTGAGCATTGATAACCATTTTATAGCCGATGAGCAGTTTAGGTACTTTATTGAAGCACCCATTCCCTTTAAAATAATATTGTGTAAAAATGAGGTGGTATATTATGTTTGGTTCATGTTTGGGACAGTTTAGGTAAACTATAGCAATATAGCATAGAAGCACCCTCTCCGTATCAAAATCCCTGTCCGAAAGAATCTTTGTAACATCCCGTCTCTCATATCACCAATATTGTCCGCTTAGTCCTTCAATAGATGTCACACCTAGGAACTCACAGATTTTTTTTGGTTGCCCCGGTAAAGACTTCTCCTGTGGTCACTAATCATCGTACTATTTCCATATGAGCATGCTTAACTGTGAAACTCTCATCTCGTCCACTAGCGTTAAGCCCAAAGTGCGTTGAAAATTTAAAAGGATGGGTTGTTACTTATAAACCAATAATCTCTCCTATCCACGGCCGATGTAGGATTTTCCTAGGAGGTACAATTGGACTATGTAAATCTTCTCTGAAATTTCTATATATCGTTACAATCTTTCTCTTCATATCGAACCCTTGTCTTCTCTCTTTCCTCACTTTTCCATATTTCTCAAAGATTCCGTCAACCTCATAGCGTCATTTAGGGTATGTTTAGTATGGGGTAATGGAATAGGCGATGGAATAAAATGAGCGAGAGAATGGAATGGACAAGGTAACTTAATTGATCATTACCATTCCATTGACATGTCTTGTTACCATGTGGGAATGACATAAATTATTAATTTTTATTTTTTGGTAAGCTAGAAACAGCCGAAATAAAATAAAAATGGTAGTGAGTGACGGTGGGATGGTGGTGGTGGGCGGCGAGCAGTAATGGTGGTAGTGGGTGGTGGGCGGTGCTACCGATGGCGATAGCCGGGAGTGATTGGTGGTGGTGATAGTGGGTGGTGGTGGCGGTGGCATTAGTAAGTGACGTGTGGTGGTGATGATCGGGAGCGATGGTTGGTGGTGGCGTTGGCGGGCGACAATGGTAGGTGGTGGTGGCATTGGTGGGCGACAATGGTAGGTGGTGGTGGTGGATGATGATGGTAGGCGGTGGTGGGTGGTGCTGGTGTTCGGCGGCAGAGGCGGGTGGTGGTGGTGGTCGGTGGTGGTGGGCGACGGAAGCGGTGGTGGGTGGTGGTGGTGAGAGAGTGGTGGAGATGATATAGTATGAAATAGGATGGAATTGAAAAAAAACAATGTGGGTGGATGAAATGAATTTGGGGTGTTTTAGAAGGAATAGAATGGAAATGGTAATGAATGATTCCATTTCATTGACCAACCAAACACTTTTTTTTAATTCAATCATAATAGTCCATTTTATTTCGTCTCTCATTCATATATACCAAACACTACCTTAATGTTTTACAAGCCACATGGCTATTATAACAACGTGGATAATTGTTTGAGACTAAATTTTAAATTACTCAAACACCATTATTATATGTTTTACATAATAATATAAGCAATAACAAAAACAATAGCAGAAAAGTAAATATAAAATATCTGGTCTGGCAACTAATAATAATATTCTATAATTGTTATAATAGAATAACTAATTACTATTATTATTATTAAAGTTTTATAATTGAGGATAAGATTAAAATACAAAAGATCATAAAAATGAAATGTGTGAGAAACAATCTAGTTCATTTATTTTATATTTGAAAGGTTATGATTAAATTAAGAAAAAAATTAATGAAAAATGCATAAAAGTAATAACTCACATTTGTTGACTTTTTCTCTTCACATGCAAGGCACATGTCAATTTTTTTTATCATTTTTAAAAGTTTTCATACGACAATTGTTTTTTTAAAAAAATTCACAATAATAACAAACGTTTTTCTAACTTTAATATGAGTATCATATTATTATATAAAAAAATTAGTGAGTTTTATACATTGTGTTATTGGTTGGTCATTGTGTTTTTAATAGAGTTTTTTATGTATCATGTTATATGTTTTGGTCACTTTGTTGTTCAATTGGTACTCATATTGACGGCCTTTTGTTAGAGATGGACATGTTGCATTCACTTAATTTGAGAAAAAATATATTACATTCAATATGTATTACATTCAATATGTATTACATTCAGGTCATTGTGTAATATGTATTTTCCAATGTGTTTTACGTTTAAGGTCATTGTGTAATATATATTCACCATGGTGTTTTAGGTTTCAAGTTATTTGGTAATATGTATTCATCATTGTGTTTTATATATTTGATAATTTGTTGTTATCTTATCATTATATTTACATACTAAGATTGCTCAACGGTGTTATTATTATTAAAAAAATACACAATGATGAGTAAAAAGACAAAACGACGAAAAATTACACAATGACACGCAAAAAGACACAATTGCGTAATTTTTTTTCATTTTTATATAACAAAGTTATACTCATATTAAAGATCAAAAAACGTTTGCCATTATGATGAATTTTTTTTAATATCATGATATGAAAAAGTTATAGACATTTTAAAATAATTGGAGGATTGATATGTACCTTACATGCGGGGAGAGAAAATATGTGTGATTACTTTTGGGTGGTTATATACAAACACCAGCCCCCTGGTGTGTGTGAATAAGGCTATATGACTAGTTAGGGCCTATACGAGTCGTATAACCCTGATTTATTGACATGCGTACGAAGGTGACAGTGTGGCAACTTTTTGCAGTTTATATGAGCCGTATAGACCCTATATGAGTCGTATAGTTTCTCCAATCGTATAGCCCACGTAACGCGTCTGACCTATTCGATCCGTATAGGGTCTATACGACTCATATATACAACATGTCAGCATGTACTTTGACCAAAGATTTATAATAGGGTCTGACCTATACGGCTCGTATATGGGCTATATGACTCGTATAGCCCTATATGACTCGTATAGGGGCTATACGATACAAAGGAATAAAACCTGACATTCCTGATTGAAAATGACTTGACTACACACCTATACTAGTCGTATAGACCCTATACGACTCGTATAGGCTCTTCTGGTGTATGAATAACCTACCTGGTGTATGTATAACCCAAACCTTAATGCCCTTATCACTTTGGTATCCACTTGACAAATGTCAATTAATTATGGCTTCTCACACTTATTAATTTTGTAAATCTTTATATAATAACTCAACACTTATAATTATAATTGATACGCTTAAAATAATTTTATTGTATTTTGTAACTCTCTTTAAAAACTATTTTATATTCTTAATAACTATTTATAGTAACACCCGGTTTAATTGCCTTACGATTTATATGATTCAGATATTAAAATATAAATACCGGTTTGTTATTAATTTTGTCTCAGTGTGTGTTGTCACACCCCGAAAATCTTAATTAAGACAGCAAAACACTTTATCTTAAGTCATTCGGGTCGTGACAGATGCCGATAGCCAATAATAATAGAACAAGAATATTTAATAACAAAAGATTAAGTTTGTGTTTGTTTTTGCTTCAAACATCTGCAAGAGGCTTATGTCTGCGGGCACGCAGACATAAGCCTCTGAAGACAGTTTGTTTAAATAAAATAAAAAGATATGAAAATTGTTTATATGGTGTTAAAAAATAAGCTAATATCCATCATCTTTACACTTTTCAAACTTCTTCACACTTCTTAACATCCTACCAACACCCAATGTCCAACACCACCACCACCACCCACCACCACCGTCCACTACCACCACCCACTGTCTGCCGCCACCACCACCCATTGTCTGCCACCCACCACCACCACCCACCGTCCGCCACCACCACCCACCACCGTCCATCACCACAACCACCCCCGTCGGCCACAACCACCGTCCACTACCACCACCCGCCACAACCGTCCGCCACCACCACCCACCACTACCACCGTCCATCACCACCACCACCCCCATCGGCTACAACCACCGTCCACCTACAACCACCCCCGTCGGCCACAACCACCGTCCATAAAAATATTCATTACATTATCAGAGTTGTACACGTGCTAGCGCACGGTTTATTAAAATTCCAGTTTCTTCATTATACAAACACGAAAACCGCTCTCGTTTCTATGTCTCTCGAAACCATCACTTACCTTAAAGCATATTAAAAATAAACGTAAACACGAATGTTAGTGGGTTCTCTTTATTGAAAATAACACACACACACACACACATATATATATATACACTAGTTTTTATCTCCAGTATTATCGGGTTGTTTTATATCATTTGTTTCTAATATTTATTTATTTTTTGAATTTTTATTTTTTTATTATTATATGAAAGTTAATAATATACTTATGGTTTGATGATAAATTGTTTTATAAATAAATAAGATGTTATAACCTGGTTTTAAAGCTATATGGGTTTGATGAGACCCAAGACTCATTTATTTTTTTACTATAAAATTGGTCTTTTAATTATAAATAATATATATTTTATTAAATAAATCATATATTAATTTTTAGTATATCCTTACTTTATAGGATTTTTATATCAAATATTTGGTGAGATTAGTATTTAATTTAATGAGATGTTATAACCCGTTTAAGAAACATCTGGGTTTGATGAGACCCATACTCGTGAATTCGGGTCAAATGCATGAGAAACCTCCATTTAAAAATCAAGCAAATCTGGTGACTCCAAAAACAGGGGGAGTTACCACATCGTAACACGTTGGATTTATATGGTTTCGTTTATATTATATATATATACACGCACACTTAAAAATATATTCACGTATATATTATAGTATTATGAAAAATAATGCAATCGAAACTTCCATATAATTCATCATGAAAATCATAATAAACGACATTATACCAATATATACATTAATGTAAACGAATTCATATTAAATCTTTCCATACCATGGTTCAACAACCATTCTTTTTATCATAATTCATTACCATAAGCAACGGTGGTGGCATTTCCTATCGTTCTTTTAACATGGTGATTATATCCTTAAAAAATTCTTAATAATCGATCTTACCATAAAAACGAAGCATTTTTACCTTTTAAACAAATCGTACTGTTGTGGACTAGCAAGGAATACAACAAGTGTATGACTATCAAAATTGATAACTCGAGACCTACCATACTCAAAATGTTCCCATTTTTAACCCAACGGGATTGGAAATGGGGGTGTCACCTCGATAGATCTACCAATATTTATGTGCGCTTATTAATTCGGTTAACAGTTATTTAACCAATTGTTGAATCATCCCACTTTTTAAACGGTTTGTAAAATAAAATGCTTTATAAAAACTTCAATAATAAAAATCGATAAAGAATATGCTTTCCCCCAAAATATAATAAAAACAATTTGAAAACGAGGGGTCGATAGCGAAACTCACGACTTGAAGCTTTTTGTTCCAAAATCTCGTGTCCTATATTAGTACACGCTTTGTTAATAAAATTTGGTTTTAGTTTATAAAAATATTTTAAGTTTATTAATCCTAATTTAGTGTCCACACAATCACATAAGCAAGTAAGTTCCTGTTAAGTTAACGAATACGTTGAGTTTGGTTTTCGTTAACTATTGTTTTAATTACTAAATAAATTAATAATCAAATAAAATATATAAATATAATAAAATTTTATAGTTTCAGTTGCTGGAAAGTTTTAAGAATATTCTTCTATTGTTTTTCATAAATTTTGTCAGTTTTGTCAGTTTCGTGTTTAAAAACGAACAATTTGGTTTTTCGTATAAATATGTAACTTTTAATCTTGAAAAATACTTGTTACATATATATTAGTCAAGTTTTATAAGTTAGTTTGCAAAAATATATTATTTTTATTTTTGTTAATATTTTCTTAAAATAGCAACTTTTTAACGTTTTCATGTCGGTCTTCGCGACACGAACCGTTTAGGACTAAGTTTTGTTATCTTGTCATTTTCCCATATATTGACTTATGTTATATATGAGAATTTTACAACTTTAGGGGCTGTTCTAAAATAGTCCCTAATAGTCGTGTCGGTTCACGTTTAAAAGCCGATTTTTCGGCTTTTAAAGTTACCGAAAAGTCAAATAAATCAAATAAGCCTAAACCAGTTATCCTATGAATTAATTACACATATTATAACAAAAATTTCATCCAAATTTCTTGTTTTGGTTATATAATTTCACAAGCCATATTTAAACCAATTTTAAAGTTCCTAACTTAATATTCTTGTTCATTAACAATGTTACAAGTTAACTTATCACTTCTTAGTTAAACAACATTATCATCTAATCCTAAAAGTCCAAATTTAAATCTCTTATTATGATTCCATAATAAGTCAAAAAAGTACTACAATATTCCTTTTATTCTACTTTGGAATATTCTACATGTATGATCATATAAGTCTTTTTCAAAGATCTTGTACTTTAACTTTTGTGAGCATTCTCATTATTATCATTTCATCACATAATTCAATCATCATCAATAATTCAAATCAATAGATCATGTTTTCTTGTGGATTTCTTAAGTGTTAATCTAACAAAGTTTCCTATTATAGTAACTTTTAACTTTTGATAATTCTACTTAATTTAATCTTTCAAATTTGATTAAGTATGAACTTAAGTTTATCTCATTCAACTAGTTTAATAGAGTTTCATGCATCCTATGTTTCTATTCAAGTTTTAATCTTTCAATTCATCAAGTAACAAAGTTTTCACTTCTAATAAGTATTCGCTAAATCAATCAATATGCTAAACTAATCTATACTTCAACCATGCACCCTATCTTAATTCAAAGATACAATTTATCACACATTAAATACATTCATGCCAAGTATTCATATTAAAATCCAAAATTTAACTATTCAATGAATTAAGTTTACTTAATTAGCAACTTAACAATCTTCAAGAATTAACTAGGGGTTTTATGAGTTTACTAGCATATACCTTATTTCCTTTCCATTTATATTATCTCATAACACTTTCTTGATCCATTAATTCATACAACATATCTTAATTAATCCAAGAATCAAAAATCCCCAAAATTTTCAATTATGAACAAGTTCTTATTATGTTCATCTATAACAACAACTATTCAATTATTCAAGTCCATAACATCAAACTAATGATCAACAATTTACCTAATTCCATTCTACCATCAACCCTAGCATCAAGTTCATCCAAGTTTATAAAAAATAATCAAGAAATTTAAAAATGCTCATAATCAATCCTAACAATCAATTTATGATCTTTCAAAATGAATGTATGCATGCATAAGTGAGCTTAATCCATCCTCTTACACATACATAAGGCTCATAAATATATACATCATCATCCATGATTTCAAATTTTCAAGCTCAATAGAACATCTAATCTATTGTGTCTAATCCTAGAAATCAACTTTATAATAATACTTATTTGTTTTCTTGAGGATTTGAAGATGAGATGGAGAGTGTAGTGGGTGTGATTATGATGTTTTTCTGTAAGAACTCGAAATTCCGGAGTCCTACTATTGGTAATCATTCCAAACAATTTGAAATATAAAGGTTAAGGAATTTTTCATACTTCTCTTCGACCCGGTCAAGGCTTAATAAAAACATTCACGTGGTGGCCAGACACACACATAAAAAGTAAAACAAACATCAAACATACAAACTTCCAAGCATAGATAGTAAAAATAACATAAAATTTGCAATATCATCCAAACGCTTCAAAAGGGTAACATCGTCAAAAAACGTGTATGCTAGCCCAAAACGTAAAACAATTAAAAAGGGGCATCATGAAACTCACCTAATATGAATAAGATAAACATCACAACTGGATCCTCTAGCTAATCGCTCACAATCCACAAGCCTGTCAAGTTAAGGCGCACAACAATCACTAACTAGACCGACACGACTCGCTCACTATACGAGACGTCCTAACGGGATTAGATTAACCCATAGCCACACCCAACATTTATATTCATCCACGTCAGCCTCCGGATTCCTTGAATTTCCCAAACCTCCCTTTACAAAAAATCATCACCGAAGGTTCCCCAACCTATGTCCGCCCTACGTTAATTACGTCGAATTCGTGCGTTAACGAACCGATTAGCCAATCACCAACCAAACCATCCCCATTTTGAGAATACTTGACATTATTAAAGCATACTCATCAAAATTTAACCACCCAAGTCGGTGGGGTTTGAAATCTCATCATTTTCCACATTAATTCACAATTAGCCAATTTTACGCGCTCTTTCAAAACGATATCAACCAAACCAAACCCTATAACCAAAAAAAATAATTTTCCCCCTGTCCTTACACTAACATAGTACCCCTCAAACTGATCGGGTTGACCATTCCTTCAAATAATACCCGAAAGATAATAATTTACGATTTCAACACTCAAGAACCCTATAAACCGGTTTTTATAAATTGATCTATCAAAACAACTTCAATGGTCTTGAAATTTTAGTATGATATACTAGACATACCTGGGAATCTTTTGACACAAAAAACTCCAATGTTTAACCTCGGGAAGCGAGCCAAACGAATTTTATCCGAAACTGACCCTAGCTCAAGAAACGGTTAATTGGCCATCTTAACAATCTAGATTATGAAATTAAAGATCACGAGAGTGTAGAAGACACCTTGAACGACCTCCAACATCTTGGAGTTGAATAAAATCGATCAAAATTAAAGGGATAGAGGCCCTTGTTGCTTGCGGCCAGATTGGTTAGGGGGGAGGGAAGGTTTAGGTTATAACTATTCATAGTTTTCATCTTTAGCCCTTGGACTTTGTAATTTGATCCTTCTTGCTCCCAAAATAAATGAAATACTTTTTGGACATGCTCATATATTTTCCGAGCCCTCAAGCGAATTCCGAGAAATTAGTTTTACAAACTTTACACTCGCGTCACTCGGTTAACGAGAATTTTGGGATGTTACAAGTCTACCCCTGACTTTGGGATTCGTCCCCAAATCATGCTCATTCGGAAACAAGTGCGGGTAGAGTCTCATAATTTCATCCTCCGGTTTCCAATCAGTCTCGGAACCTCTGTGGTGCCTCCACTGCACCTTCACCTTCCCAACCACCTTATTCCTCATATACTTCTCCTTACGGTCAAGTATGGCAACATGCTGCTTAATGTACTTCAAATTCGCGTCTGGTTCAATGTCATTGAGAGGTACTTGTGCCTCCCTGTCCTACAAACACTTTTTGAGATGCGGGACATGAAAATTAGGATGAATCCCTTAAGCTCTTCGGTACTTCCAACCTATAGGCTACCTCCCCAACTAGTTTCAAAATTTTGAATGGGCCGATGATTCTGAGGGCTTAGCCTCCACCTATTACGGAACCAAGTGATACCTTTTCATGGAGAAACCTTCAACAAAAATCGGTCACCCTCCTCGAAGTCCGGTAAAGTCAATTGCATATCCCAACTATCAACAAAGTCCATCACGCAAGCTCTCACCCTATCCTTCAGGGCTTGAATGATCCTTCCGGACTTACCACCTGTCTGCGGGTGATAAGCAGTGCTGGTATGAAGTTTGGTCCCCATCTCCTCATGAAATTTTCTCCCAAAACATAGAAGTAAGACGCGTATCTCTATCCGTCAAAATGGACACTAGAACCCCGTGTCGAGCCACTATCTCGCAAACAATCAAGTCGGCTAACTACTCTGAATTTACAAGCCTCCCTCATCGGAATGGAATATGCACTCTTAGTTAATCTGTCCATCACCACTCAAATAGTAGCATACCCTCTCTTAGGCGTACATGGCAGTTTAGTTATAAGATTCATCGCAAGGTGATTCCACTTCTATTCTGGAATGCCTAAAGGTTTGTAGTTTTTCATATAACATCTGGTGCTCAACCTTAACCTGCAACCCGTCAAACACTTACTTATATACGGAGTCACATCATACTTCATCGCTGGCCTCCAATAATTCTTCTTAAAGTTTTGGTACATCTTTGTCGCGCCTGGATGAATGGAACAACGTGTCTTATGAGCCTCATATCAAGTCCTCCACATTCTCTGACCACCTTCACTATCTTTTTCTTTTATCCTTATTCTTATCATAACATACGCACAACCCGATAACCCTCATCCACAACGGACTACACCAAAATGAACTTACTCCTCAGGATTATCATTATCTAACACTGGTGAATCCTCCCTACAATTCTAGTCCATTGTGGTTAACCACCACGGCTCCCGATATGACATCCTCTAACTATACTCTGATTATTCATGCCTTAAACCTATGAAGATAGAATCTTCACGTTATCAACCACAAGTCGTGTTTAGCACATGGAATGTAAGGGTAAACTGCTAATAACATTGATCAGGTGTTATTAATTGTTTACTTTACCTAACCCTTGTAAATACTTCTTGTTTATGACTACATTAATATTATATCCAGCACATCAACAATCAAGAAAGAAAACATCTTAACATACATTGAAACGTAACGATTACCTCTAGGAGTGCAGCTACCCGCGGTTGGCAAATCTAGTCCCTCTTGTAACTGTTCGAGTCCAAGAACCGAAGGATGCCCGGATCTCTCGAAAGTTGGCTCTGATACCAACTTGTAAGACCCCGATATCCGGGAGTCCTACAATTGGTAATCATTCCAAACAATTTCAAATATAAAGGTTAAACTGGTTTTATAAAATCCAAATTTTCATTGCAGAGTATTCTTGAGCGGAAAATTTACAAAACATCCACATATTATCCTTAAAACATAAAAATGTAAATTAAAACTTTCAAAAATGTTAACATGACGAAGAGCATCGACTAGAACTGCCTCGGGACCTCGGGTAGTCTTGTGTACCTCCAAGCAGTAATCCCATCCACGTGCAACCTGAAAATAATTCTAACATACACGCGAAGTCAGCTTGGGTTGAGCGAGTTCATGTTTCTATCATCAAAATATTTTAAAGACCAACCAAGGTATTTAACATTCGTCTTCATAAAAATAAAATGCATAAATAACATCATTAAATAAATACATAAACTTTCTTCAGTCAAGCACGTAACACGGGTCACATCCTCTCAAGTCCAAAATACAAAGTTAAGGACTCGAATAATCTTCACCCCAAGGACAGATAAACTGTTAGGGGATTTTTAACATCCGTTCGCCCCAAGGACAGTCTTCCTATCCCGGAAATCTTCACCTTAACCCCCAATAGGGAAATCAAGGAATTTTTCATAGTTCTCTTCGACCCGGTCATGGCTTAACAAAAACATTCACGTGGTGGCCAGACACACACATACAAAGTAAGACAAACATCAAACATACATACTTCCAAGCATAAACAGTAAAAATAATATAAACTATCCAATATCATCCAAACGTTTCAAAAGGGTAAAATCGTCAAAAAAACGTGTAAGCTAGCCCAAAACTTAAAACAATTAAAAAGGAGCATCATGAATCTCACCTGATATGAATCACATAAACATCACAACTGAATCCTCTAGCTAATCGCTCGCAATCCACAAGCCTGCCAAGTTAAAGCACACAACAATCACTAACTAAACCGACATGACTCGCTCACTATACGAGACGTCCTAACGGAATTGGATTGACCCATAGCCACACCCACATTTATATTCATCTATATTAGCCCCCGGAGTCCTTGAATTACCCAAACCTCCCTTTACAATAAATCATCACCGACGGTTCCCTAAACTATGTCCGTCCTACGTCAATTACGTTGAATTCATGCGTTAACAAACTGATTAACCAACCACCAACCAAAGCATCCCCATTTTGAGAATATTTGACCTTATTACAGCCTACTCATCAAAATTTAACCACACAAGTCAATGGGGTTTGAAATCTCATCATTTTCCACATTAATTCATAATTAACTGATTTTATGCGCTCTTTCAAGACGATTAAGGTATCATCAACCAAACCAGCCTCTATAACCCAAAATAATAATTTCCCCCCTGTGATTACACTAACATAAGACCCCTCAAACTGATCGGGTTGACCATTCTTTCAAACAATACCCAAAAGACAACAATTTACGATTCCAACACTTAATAACCCTATAAACAGGATTTTATCAATTGACCTATCAAAACAACTCCAATGGTCATGCAATTTTATTATGATATACTAGACATACCTGGGAATCATTTGACACTGAAAACTCCAACGCTTGACTTCGTGAAGCATGCCAAACGAATTTAATCTGAAACTGACCCTAGCTCAAGAAACGGATTAATTGGCCATCTTAACAATCTGGATTATGAAATTAAAGATCATGAGAGTGTAGTAGACACCTTGAACGACCTCCAGCAGCTTGGAGTTGAATAAAATCTACCAAAATCAAAGGGTTAGAGGCCCTTGTTGCTTGCGGCCAGATTGGTTAGGGGGAGGGAAGGTTTAGGTTATAACTATTCATAGTTTTCATCTTTAGCCCTTGGACTTTGTAATTTGATCCTTCTTGCTTCCAAAATAAATGAAATACTTTTTGGACATGCTCATATATTTTCCGATCCCTCAAGAAAATCCCGAGAAATTTGGTTTACAAACTTTACACTCGCGTCATTCGGTTAACGAGGATTTTGGGATGTTACATTTTCCTTCCTAATCCTTGTCCTATCTTGCTTGATCTTTCTTGTTTCTTGATTAATCTTCCATGGATCTTGATTGAATTTATGTTTATGATTTTTGAATTTTGAGTGTGTGTATGTGTGTGTGTGTTTGTGCCGTGTTTATAGCGAGAAAGAGAGGAAGGAGTAGGGTGATGAGTAGGTGTTTAGAGTGTAAGGCGGAGTCTCTCTAATTCATCCAACACATAATCTTCTAGAAGCTACAATTATTGGAAAGGGTGAGTTGGAGTGTGGCCATTGGAGAAGTTGGAAGTTGATGGTGGTGATGTGTAAGGGGGCCCGGCCAAGTGGGGAGGGGGTGGGGTAAGGTGAAGGGTTGGTCATAAACTAGTTAATTTCGGTTAATCGTTTAACGTATTTCGTGTCTTAGATATCCAAATGGATCCCGTTTTTGATAATTTTTGTCAGACTTTGAACGAAATCAAATTCCTGGCAGTATGGGACAATAAAAACTATTTTTTTAAATAGTTGTGTCGGGTCCTTTACGGGTCCTGTACTGGCTTTTGCTTACTTATTTTCCAATTTTCGCGATTCGTGCCTTTCTAAATTATGTTTATCTATTGTCTCAATTGTTTTAACATATATTTTGAATTTTTGGGATTATTTAATCATTTTAAAGATTTATTTACTTTCTGGCTCGCTGCCCGAGGTTTTTGCACGTTATACTCGTTACATGTCGAAATTTAGACTTTTTATTGAATTTGCAAGATATGGAATCTTAATAAAGTTGAATTTTATTAATAAAGTGATATTATGATTATAAACACGATTACATTAGTGAAAATGTTTGCCCAATGTTGCATTCTCCCTTCCTTTAAGAAAATTTCGTCCCGAAATTTCGGAAGTGTCGCTGGCTTCAGATTCTACTGGAAACAAGTGAGGATATTTTTGTTTCATCTGGTTTTGTCTCTCCCATGTGAACTCAGGATCGAGACTTTAATTCCATAGAAATTCGACTAGCTTGATTCGATTTCGTCTATGCTTTTATATTTTCCAGTCCATGACCTCTACAAGCTCTTCGACGAATCGAAGCTTATCGTCAACTAGAATATCCTCAACAGGAACGATCAGTGATTCATCGGATAAGCATTTCTTAATATTTGATACATGGAACACATCGTGTATTCCGTTCAGCTCTAAAGTCAATTCGAGTCAATATGCTACAGAACCAATTTGATCTGTGATTTTGAATGGTCCAACAAATCGAGGACTCATCCGAATCTGATCACTCCTTTCCAGGGTGAGACTTTTAACAACTTGATCTCTGACTTGGAATTCCAATGTCTTGTGCGATTGTCACATAACTCTTTTGTTGGTCTGCTGCAGCCTTTAACCTGTGTTTGATCTGGAAGACCCTATCGGTGGTCTCATGAACAATTTCAGGTCCTGTCAGTTGTTTTTCTCCAATCTCGGCCCAACAAAGTGGGGACCGACATTTCCACTCGTATAAAGCTTTAATAGGTGCAGCCTTAATACTAGAGTGGTAGCTATTATTATAGGAAAATTCGGCTAACGGTAAATGAGTATCCCAACTTTTGCCGAAATCGAGAACACAGGCTCGCAACATATCTTCCAACGTTTGAATGGTTCTTTCGCTTTGACCATCGGTTTGAGGATGGTAAGCGACGCTCATGTCCGGGGTGGTAGCGAATATCGCAGTCGTAGTCGTTGAGTAGTTCAACCCACCTTCGTTGTCTCATATTAAGATCTTTTTAATCAAATATATGTTGGAGATTTTTGTGATCGGTGAAGATTGTGCACTTGGTGCCATAGAGATAACGTCTCCAGATTTTGAGAGAAAATACCACAGCTCCTAATTCCAGATCATGGGTTGTGTAGTTCTTTTCGTGCACTTTGAGTTTTCGTGATGCGTAGGCTATCACTTTATCTCGTTGCATAATAACGCATCCAAGTCCTAATCATGAAGCATCACAATACACTACAAATCCACATGTTCCTTCGAGAAGTGACAGGATTGGTGTGCTACACAATTTCTTTTTAAGTAACTGGAACGCTTCTTCATGCTTCTCCTTCCAATAGTATTTCTTATCCTTCTGGGTTAACTAGGTTAAGGGTTGAGCTATGGAAGAAAATTTTTCGATGAATATGCGGTAACAACCAGTTAATCCTAAAAATTGTCGCACCTCAGTGGGTGACCTTGGTGTCTCCCAATTCTTAATTGCTTCAATTTTTGTGGGATCAACATGGATACCGTATTCATTAATTACATGCCCTAGAAAGTGGAATTCTCGAGACTAGAAATCGCACTTAGAAAATTTGGCATATAATTTTTCTTTCTTTAGCAACTCAAGAATTAATTTCAAGTGTTGCTCATGCTCTTCCTTGGTTCGTGAATAAATAAGTATATCATCGATGAATACCATCACGAATTTACCCAAGTATGGTTTACAAACTCTGTTCATAAGGTCCATAAATACAGCGGTTGCGTTTGTTAGACCAAACGGCATGACCAGAAATTTATATGGGCCATATCAGGTTCTGAGAGCACTTTTATGAACATCCTCTTCTGCAATACGCATTTGATGGTATTAAGATCGCAAGTCAATCTTTGAGTAATAGCTAGATCCTTGCAACTGGTCAAACAAATCATCAATCCTCGGTAGTGGGTTTCGATTCTTAATGGTGAGTTTGTTCAATTCTCGGTAATCAAAACACATCCGTAAAAAGCCGTCCTTCTTTTTCACAATAAGACTGGAGCTCCCCATTGTGAGAAACTTGGTCTTATGAATCCTTTATCCAATAAATCCTAAAGCTGATTAGATAGCTCCTACATTTCTGATAGTGCTAATCTATATGGAGATCGAGCTATTGGAGTGGCATCCTGAACCAGATCGATTCTGAATTTGACTTGTCGTTGAGGAGGTAATACAGGATAAGGAAAAACTTCTGGAAAATCTCAGACTACAGGAATATCGTCTATTTTTCGTTCTTTGGCTTCTGTATCGACTACGTTAACGAGAAATATCGGATATCCTTTACGTAGCATCTTACGGGTTTTTGTGATACTTGAGAGTTTTAACTCGAAATTACATTGATCGCCTTGGATGGTCAGGGATTCACCATTTTGGTTTGGTAAACGAACTAACTTTTCTGAGCATATTATCTCAGCTCCATTTCTGGACAGCCAATCCATTCCCACGACTATATCAAAACTTCCTAGTTCGACAGGTAAGAGATCGATATTGTACTTATGGTTAGCTAACAGAATATTACAGTTACGTACAACTTCACTTGTTTTTATTAACTTTCCGTTAGCTAATTCTATAGAATAACTGGTATCTAACTCACTGGCTTCTATTCTTAGCAGAGGTTCGAATTGTTTGGAAATGAAGCTTAAGTCAACTCCGGTATCGAAAAGCACATAAGCATAGTGATTATTGACTAGAAATGTAATGGTGACCATAGATGAATCCTTCCGGGCCTTTTCACGTTCATCTCGAATGTCTTGCCCTCGGTGTTTTGACATTTGAATGTAGGACAGTCTTTCATGTAATGTCCTACAACACCACATTCGAAACATCCCGGGTTTGGTTTCCTGAACAGGATGGTTTGATCTTGGCGTAACAGTCACGTGACCAAACCGGTTGCACCGATTGCATCTCGAACAATCACCAGTATGATTTTTCCTACACCTGTTGCACGAAGGGATCTAACCAAAGCTTCCTTCAGTTCCTCTCGCCTTAGCAGCAAATATCCGTCCAGCTCTAAAGTTCCTCTTGAACTGTCCTCAAGAGTTCCCATTCCACTTTCGCTTATGTTCTCCGGGTTTATGATTCACACTGGTTGAATTTCGCTTGGTTTCTCGGATGACCGTTTTCTTTTCGGTGTCTTTCAGTTTCCCATGCGAACTGCATTATCAGTCAAGGATTTTTGACTGGATAGTGGTTGGTTTAGATGAGGTGACCATTCCTCGGATTTCGGAGCTGAGCCCCAGATGTACCTCTCTATTCGTGCATATTCAGGCGTAACCAGTCGGGGGTACCAGTCACGCCAATGCATTGAATCGGGAGGTATATCCTCCGACGTTGGCACCGTCCATCTTTAACTGCCAAAAGTCATATTCGTTTTTCAGGACTTCGTTTTGGGGACAGTATTCTTTCAGTAATATCACTTTTAATTCCTCCCAGGTTGAACGGTAAGCGGTGTCCTCTCCTGTATTTTGGATTATGGAGTTCCACCACTCGAGTGCCTCATCACGAAATGAGCATACCCCATATTTTATTCTTTCAAGAGGAGTGCAATCACTGATTTTCACAATGGATTCCATTTTCTAGATCCATCGGATAATTTCTAAAGGTCCTTCAGCTCCGGTAAATTTCTTTCGGGCCACAACCTTGAAATGTTTTGTATGAGCACCCGTGAAAAGTGCTGCCTGAGGGATTTTCGTTTAGAGTTTCAGTTCTAAGAGTTTCTCCGGTTTCATTATTAGTGGTGTTTCGGGTGGTTTGGCTTGGATTGCGGCTAGCCTCACGTTGATCGAGTGCCGTGTTTACATGTTGGGCGATTAATTGAGCTAGCTCTTCTTGAGAAAATGGTAATCCGGATGCTTGATTGGTAGTAGTTTTTCTTGTTTTAGGCGCCATGATTTCTTTTTAGAGAAAAAAATATAATTTGTTAATTTTGAAAAAGGTTTTCTTAACTTGAAAGATTATTATAACATAATTCATAATCTAACAACCATACAAGGTGGGGTGTTTCTATTACTACCAAAATATGATTATACAAAATTAGGTGTAATACATACTACACCTTATAGTTATCACCCATCATAACTACAAGTACCCAAAAGACAACAAGTTTAAAGTTAGTTACATAACATCCTAATCAACTACAAATACTACTTGTGAGCCCAATCTAATGTAGGCCCATCAAGTAGTGCACACAAGGCCCAATCACTTCATTCTGGGAATCTAAGCCTCCAACCCTTGCCTCTGTGTTCATCCCACGGTTCTCGATGGCGAACACGTAATGGCACAAGGCGTTGTGTGTGAATGATCTTCACTGCATTGCTTGTGTTCAACCGCCATGACACGGTTCACGAGATCATGGATGATGATCTCGTAATCCGCTACCCTTCATTCGAGGGAGGTGATGCGCTCACCGTTAGTAGGACCTTGCATGACCACCGGCTCTGGTGAGGGGGTGGTGGTGGTGGTGGGGTCTCAGTCAAGGGTATCATCACAGTAGAGGTGTTTGCTTCACGGTAAGCTCGGGTTTGTTTTCAGGACTACACCCTAAGGGGTGTAGTCCTCGAACTCGAACCTGGGTAACCTGAAGCAACCACGGGTCGAAACTCGATTGGGGATGCTGGTGCCCGTCATCACTGGTCTCCAAGTCGGTCACGATAACATGAGGTTGTGCCATCTGAAAATCATATTAAACCAAGTTAGTAATAATTAAATATTAATATATTCTTACCTTTCAGTTTCGCGGGACGGGAAAGGAGCGTGTGTTTTAATTACGGTTATAATTTAGAAAATTTTATATTTTCTAATTCTATATAACTATTGGCTCTGATACCAAATTCTGTCACACCCCGAAAATCTTAATTAAGACAGCGGAAGACTTTAACTTAAGTCATTTGGGTCGTCACAGATGCCGATAGCTAATAATAATAGAACAAGAATATTTAATAATAAAAGATTAACTTTTATTTAATAAAAATACTCATTACAATATCAGAGTTGTACACGTGCTACCACACGGTTTATTAAAATTCCGGTTTCTTCATTATTCAAACACACAAACCGCTCTCCTTTCCATGTATCCTCGAAACCATCACTTACCAGAAAGGCATATTAAAAATAAACATCAACATGAATGTTCGTGAGTTCTCTTTATTGAAAATAACATATATATATATATATATATATATATACTTACATGCATATTCGCATATATATTATTGTATTATGAAAAATAATGCAATCGAAACTTCCATATAATTCATCATGAAAATCATGATAAACGACATTATACCAATATATCAAGTAACACCTTAATGTAAACGAATACATATCAAATCTTTCCGTACCATGGTTCAACAACCATTCTTTTTATCATAATTCTTACCATAAGCAACGGAGGTGGCCTTTCCTACCGTTCTTTTAACATGGTAATTATATCCTTAAAAAATTCTCAACAATCGATCTTACCATAAAAACGAAGCATTTTACCTTTTAAACAAATCGTACTTTTGTAGAATAGCAAGGAATACAACAAGTATATGACTATTAAAATTGATAACTCGAGACCTACCATACTCAAAATATTCCCATTTTTAACCCAACGCGATTGGAAATGGGGGGCGTCACCCCGATAGATCTACCAATATTTATGTGCCCTTATTAATTCGGTTAACAGTTATTTAACCAATTGTTGACTCATTCCACTTTTTAAACGATTTGTAAAATAAAATGTTTTATAAAAAATTCAATAATAAAAATCGATAAAGAATATGTTTTCCCCCAAAATATAATAAAAACAATTTGAAAACAAGGGGTCGATAGAGAAACTCACGGTTTGAAGTTTTGTTCCAAAATCTCGTGTCCTATATTAGTACACGCTTTGTTAATAAAACTTGGTTTTAGTTTATAAAATCTTTTAAGTTTATTAATCCTAATTTAGTGTCCACACAAACACATAAGCAAATAAGTTCCTATTAAGTTAACGAATACGTAGAGTTTGGTTTTCGTTAACTATTGTTTTAATAACTAAATAAATTAATGAAGAAATAAAATATATAAATAAAATAAAATTTTACAGTTTCATTTGCTGGAGAGTTTTAAGAAAATATTCTTTTATTGTTTTTCATAAATCTTGTCGGTTTTATCGGCTTCACGTTTAAAAACGAACCGTTTGGTTTTTCGTATAAAAATGTAACTTTTAATCTTGAAAATACTTGTTACATATTTATTAGTCAAGTTTTAAAAGATACGTTGCAAAAATATATTATTTTTATTTTTGTTAATATTTTCTTAAAATAGCAACTTTTTAACGTTTTCGTGTCGGTTATCGCGACACGAACCGTTTAGGACTAAGTTTTGTTATCTTGTCATTTTCCCATATATTAACTTATCATCAATCATTCAAATCAATAGATCATGCTTTCTTGTGGATTTCTTAAGTGTTAATCTAACAAAGTTTCCTATTAGAGTAACTTTTAACTTTTGATAATTCTACTTAATTCAATCTTTCAAATTTGATTAAGTATGAACTTAAGTTTATCTCATTCAACTAGTTTGATAGAGTTTCATTCATCCTATGTTTCTATTCAAGTTTTAATCTTTCAATTCATCAAGTAACAGAGTTTCCACTTCTAGTAAGTATTTTCTAATTCAATCAATATGCTAAACTAATCTATATTTCAACCATGCACCCTATCTTAATTCAAAGAAACAATTTATCACACATTAAATACATTCATGCCAATTATTCATATTAAAATCCAAAATTTAACTTTTCAATGAATAAAGTTTCCTTAATTAGCAACTTTAACAATCTTCAAGATTAACTATGGGTTTTATGAGTTTACTAGCATATACCCTATTTCATTTCCAATTATTTTATCTCCTAACACTTTCTTGATCCATTAAATCATCCAACATCTCTTAATTAATCCAATAATCAAATATCCCCAAAATTTTCAATTATGAACAAGTTTTTATTATGTTCATCTATAACAACAACTATTCAATTATTCAAGTCCATAACATCAAACTAATGATCAACAATTTACCTAATTCCATTCTATCATCAAACGCTAACATCAAGTTTATCCAAGTTTATACCAAATAATCAAGAAATTTAACAATGCTCATAATCAATCCTAACAATCAATGTATGATCTTTAAAGATGAATGTATGCATGCATAAGTGAGCTTAATCCTTCCACTTACACATACATACATACGGCTCATACATACATACATCATCATCATCCATGATTTCAAAACTTTCAAGCTCAATCTTAACTCAAGAACATCTAATCTATTGTGTCTTGTAAGGCCCCGGTCCCGGTGCCCTACTTTGGCGTTGGATTTACTCATAAACACAGTTCTGTATATCAGAGTTAATAAAAACTTTGATGGAATAATAAAACTTCAAACATATGTTACATAGTCATTCAAATCTTTCCAGAATAACAAACTTTGTCCTAAAACATAACATAAATTAGTTTATTTAAACATCATGACAAATATTCTCTGGATGCCAGTCCCTTCTGATCATGCCATGTGTCCCACTCTCAAGCCAGCTGCTTCAATCTATTCACCTGCGTGCATACTAAAAGTCAGCTACGCTGAGTGAGTTCTAGTTAATACAGACAACATACAATACATTCGCATACTTCATATATATATAATATATATATATATATATATATATATATATGTATATATATACATATATACATATCCGAAGATACACATTACATACTTAACATGTCTACCTTTGCTTCATACATGTATACATACTTTCTTCCTTTCTTTCATACTTTCATTCTTTTAGCATATACATTACATACATAGCTATCTATTTGTTTTAAAGAGCATTTCGCCCTATAACCTTCGCATATATTATTAGGGTCTGCAACCCTGTAACCTCCGAGAATATTATTAGGGTATGCAACCCATTAACCTTCGCAGATATTATTAGGGTCTTCAACCCTTTAAGCATATTACCATACAACCAAATTATTTCATACTTTCATTCTTTTAGCATATACATTACATACATAGCTATCTATTTGTTTTAAAGAGCATTTCGCCCTATAACCTTCGCAGATATTATTAGGGTCTGCAACCCTGTAACCTTCGAGAATATTATTAGGGTATGCAACCCATTAACCTTCGCAGATATTATTAGGGTCTTCAACCCTTTAAGCATATTACCATACAACCAAACATTATCTTTCTTTTATTTATATTTGTGTACTTTCATATATCATTCATACCTCATTCATAAAACAATCACATACCATACACTTACCACGAATGGCAGATTCTATTCGAATGGACTTAGATTCGAATGGCAGATTCTATTCGAATGGACTATCTATTCGAATGGCAGATTCTATTCGAATGGATTTTCTATCCAAATGGCAGATTCTATTTGAATGGGCTTTCTATTCGAATCAAACCTTCTGTTCGAATGGACTTTCTATTCGAATGGGCTTTCTATTCGAATAGGCTTTGTATTCGAATGTACTTTCTGTTCGAATCAAACTATCTAGTCGAATGGACCCTTCATTCGAATCAGATGGCATCTGAACCTTTTTCCTTCTGTCTTTCCTTTATTTCTTTCTATTCACTACGTGAAAAGTGGCTTTTAGCCACACATGTGGTCTGGGTGATTTGTCACACTTCAGTCTAAATGTGTGGCTAAAGGTATTTTCACCACACATTTGTTATTCGTATGACAAAAAAACACACCTGCTGGAACCGTTAGCCACACTTTAACAAAAAAAAATGTGACAATTACTAGCCACATTTAGAAAAGTGTGGCCGAATGTGATCTACGACCACAATAGGTTTCAATGATGTGGCTGAATGCTAATACATATTGTCACACTTACGGGTCAATATGACCATATAACATTGTTTGTTAACCACTTATATTCTTATATGTGTGACTTAAAGCTAACGAAGACATTAAAACAAAACGCGTGACTATTAACATTTAATGGTCACACTTTAATTATTTCATATGTGGCTAAAAGCTAATATAAATGGTCACGCTTACGTGTTTATGTGACCATAAAGCATTATTTGATAGTCACTTATAATATTTGATGTGTGGCTAAAAGCTAATAGTGACAGAAAAACAACAAATGTGACTCTTATTAGTTAATGGTCACACTTTATGCGTCATGTGACCATCACTTTCACATCCTCCCAATTACAAACCTAATCCATAAACATCGATTGAAGCTCATTACTCTTCTTCATCACTTTGCTTCTTGCTCCAAACTTCATCAACCATCCTGCGATCAAATCTAACGGGGTTTTCTAACATGATTAATTAGAACCCTAGAGATGTCATAAACATGTTAGGGTTTGAGTTTTGTTGAGAACAGTTGGTTGACAGATTCATTCTCGTTTATTGATTGGTTTGTAACTCGATGTTAAACAATGATTATTGATCGATTCTTGATTTTAGGATATAGTATTCTGAGTCTAGTTTCCAAAAATGTATATTTTGTAATTTTTGGATGAGTGCTGAATACCTTTTATGATTTTACAAAAATATATGTCAAAGCTGATTCTGAGAGTTATATTGTGGTCCATTTTTCGGACACCATAACTCCCTAATGACAAACCCAAACAGGCTGGTTTCACTTCTGGAACTTAGTATTATGAGTTTAAAAGATAACTCAGTTGGTCTTACACAATTTGGTTTCACGAGTTTATAGAACCATAAAACAAGTTGTTATTGCGCAATTTGCTGAACTTTTAGTACCTATCTATAATGGTTGAATTATTGTGAGTTGTTTATGCATGAGAAAACTATAATAAAAAAACCTGATTCGTATATCCCATTATGGTAAATTTTGTAGAATTTATGCTTAATATTTTCTTTGTGAATAAAATCAGTTTGTACATGCCATAATCTGTCTCATTAACTGAATGATCATAAGTTAAGTTGTATGATGAATATTTGGTTGCTTTGCCATGATATGATGTGTGGATACATGTTAGGAATTTTGGTACTATTGACATTACTTATTATCACCAACGATTCGTCGGGTCAAGTTTATGTTAGTGTGTGAGTTCATACGTGGGTCTTAGAGTCATGTGTTGTTGAACATACTCTCATAACTTAAAACACTTGTACTAGGTAACAGTTAGCAAGTCAAATGCATTCATTTGGTTTTTAGAAAATTCTTTTACACTCGATACCAGGTTTTGGATATAAAAACGGACATACTTACAAACTGGTTTTAAAAACACTAAATGTTTGCCTATACTTGTTTCTGGATTGAAAACACAAAACGTTTTGAAGTATTGGTTATGTAACCTGCTGAAACGGTCAAAAACGAGCTGAACTGCTGATTTTTATTGCTGAATTGCTGCGAAACTAGTCAAAACGCGTTGAAACGATCTGTTAAGTGCTTAAACGAGCTATTAAGTGCTGAAACGGACTGAAAAATTATTTAAACGAGTTGTTTAACATGTTGTTCGCTATAAAAACGAGTTGTTAAGTGCTAAAACGAACTGAAAACTCACTGAAACGAGTTGTTTAACATGTTGTTTGTTGTAAAAACATGCTGTTAAGTGCTGAAACGAACTGAAAACTCGCTTAAACGAGATGTTTAACATGCTGTTTGCTGTTAAAACGAGCTGTTAAGTGTTGAAACGATCTGAAAAATTACTGAAACGAGCCAACACGAGTGTTCGCACTCGACGAGTTGGGTATCGGTTTAGGCTCATTTCTCATTTTTTTTGTTGAACGTTGACACGAACGAAAACGTTTTAGTTTTTTTTTTTTTTTTACTTTTTTCGTTTTAAACTTATGATTTTTTAATTAATTTTTTTGAATTTTTTCTAAGGTGTTTTTAGTTAAGATTAAAAATCCTCAAAAAAATATTCAAAATTAGTAATAAAAAATCATAAATCAAAATATAAATTAAAACCGAAAAAAGTAAAAAAAAAAATGACCCGAAACCCGTTTTGACCCGTTCCGACCTTGATTCAATTTGACCCGGACCCGTTATGACCCGAACCTTTTGACCCTGACCCGTTCCGACCCGAACCATAACAACCCTATTTTTAACTGACCCGTTCCGACCCTGACACGTTTCGACCCTAACCCGTTCCGACTCATTACCCGTTTCGACCCAACCCAATCCATTTGCCATCCCTATGTTTAATGTATATCGATGGGTTAAGCGAGTTGTAACTCTTAAAGCACAATTTTGAAAAATATTCAAAAATAATAATAAAAAATCATAAGTTAAAATATAAATAAAAAGTGAAAAAAGTAAAAAAAAAAAAAAACTAAAACATTTCCTCCGTTTTCCTTGTTAAAAGACGACCCGAAACCCGTTTTGACCCGATCCGACATTGACCCATTTTGACCCGGACCCGTTATGACCCGAACCTTTTGACCCTGACTCGTTCCGACCCGAACCATAACAACCCTTTTTTTAATTGACCCGTTCCGATCCTGACATGTTTCGACCCATAACCCGTTCCGACCCATAACCCGTTCTTACCCAACCCAACCAATTTGCCACCCCTATGTGTAATGTATATCAACGGGATGGGTGAGTTCTACCTCTCAAGACACAATTTAAAATTATATGCATAATGGGCCATTAGAGATTTCAAGGCCCAATATGGTTCATTAGGACATGTATGACTTGTTTTTGTCTTTTATGGTCTAATATGACTCCATATAACACGATATGACCCTTACATATCTAATGTTACATATCACATTCCATAATAGGACACTAAGAGGTTTCAAGCCCTAATATGGCCCATTAGTGCGACTATGACATGAAAAAGGCTATAATGGGTCACTAACATCAACAAGGTCAAATAAGACCTATTGATGAAAGTATCACATGTTATCAGCCATTAACATCTAACTATGACTAATGACATTTCTATACAACCTTCTTAGAGCAACTATGATGTGATAAAGGCTATAATGGGCCACAAACACCAGATAAGGTCCAATAAGGCCCATTGGTGAAAGTATGACATATTATTGGGCGTTAACCAAACTATGACTCACTAAACTCATATTCAACCCTTTTAGAGCAACTCTGATATGATAGATACTACAATGGGTCACTAACAACAATCAAGGCCCAAGACGGCCCATTAATGCAAAGTATGACTGCCAACTATGACTCACTACACTCCTATACAACCTGTTAATGTAACTATGACATGATAGATACCATACTGGAAATTAACAACAATCAAGGCCCAATATGGCCCATTAATAAAAGTATGACATGTTATTGGGCGTTAACACATGCCTATGGCTCACAACACTCATATACAACCCTCTTGTAGCAACGGGGACATAGTAGATGCTATAATGCAACTAATACCAATCAAGGCCCATTGATGAATGTATGACATGTTTTGGGCGTTAACATATAACTATGACTAATGATAGTCCTATACAAACTTCTTAAAGCAACTATGACGTAACCAAGGCTATAATGGGCCATTGACACTAATCAAGGCCAAATAAGGCCTATTGGCGAAAGTATGGTGTGTTTCAGGCGTTAACACCTAACCATAACTAATAATGGGACACTAACACCGATCAAGAACTAGTATGACCCACTAATGAACGTATGGTTTATTGGGCGTTAACACCGATTACTACACTCTTATACAACTCTTTTAGAGCAAATATAAATATCACTTGTATTTGTTTTATATGTTTTTATATTTAAAATATAATTTCTTATATTATTTAAGGTTTAATTAGTTTATATATATGTATATACTCTAAGAACTCTTTATATTAATTATTAAAAATAAAAAAATTAATTCTATTTAGTTCCTATTAATTTCACTTCCCTCAAAATTTCAAATTAAATTCACCCCCTCTTTTCTTAAAAAAATATTGAATTACCCTCCAATTCTTAAATATAATTTGACCACATATTTAACTTACCTTTTTTTTCTTTCTCTTCATTCCTTCTTATTTTTTATCTTCTTCATCTCTCTACACCCACAATAATCTTTCATCCTTAATTCTCTAACTCACTCAATTTTTAACCAAATCCTTTGATTTCAGGCTCTAATCTTATTATTTTTGCGATAGGAATTCACGTGTGGTGTCGGTTTCCACCAATTCTATCTCTATTTTTTCCGAATTCCTGTTGAGTGTGAAGAACCTTAAGAACCAAGTTTTGGTATTTTCAATTTTAAGTGTTATTTCTTGTAATTGAAGCTTAGTAAATCTTCTTTCATCACTAAAAAGCTAAGTATTTCACTTATTTTGATTGAAGATTTCTAAGGTTTGTATCTTCATCTTCCTCTAATTCCTAGCCCTAAACTGTCGTTTCTTCCTGTAACATCCTACTTTTGATAATAATAAATAAAATAAGTGTCTTTGTTTAAAAGTGTGTTAATATTTAACTAAGTTAAATAAAATAAAAAAGTATTAACTTGGTTAATAAAAGATGGAATAAGGGATGGTGATGGGCCTTAGGTCCATGAGCTTAACGGAGTATAAATACTCCTTAAACCACCCTAAAACCCTCATTCTTATCTTCAAGTCTCCATATACTCAAAAACACACACAAACACTCTCTAGTATTTCGGCCAAGTTTCAAGACCAAGAACCGAGCCTAGCTCGTGATAGATCTTGGCTATACAAGCAAGATACGAGTCCACAGTGGCTTATCGAAGCTAACCGTAGCCTAAGAACATAAAAAGGTACGTTCTTTTCGTATAAATATTATGTTTTTAAGAACGGTTTGCCATAAGACTTAACCCTAAGGCAAATCGGGTATTATTATACCGTAAAAATATAAACTTGATGTTAAAAATGGACTTAGTGGACTTGTTAGTATATACGGTTCATGCAAAAAACCTAGATCTAGCATAAACGGGTTTGGAACCAATAAAGGTTCAATCTTTATGGATAACCGGGCTAGATCTTAGGCAAAAGAAGAAATGGAAACGTTTAAAGGGAGATATGATACTATAATAGGAGAATGGATGTTAAAATATATGGTGAAAATGATAATAAAGGTATTAATAACCTACAATGGGTGTATTCGAATGGAAATTGGCATTCGAATACTCCATTTGAATACACGTTCTAAATTCGAAAACAAGTCTGTTCGAATACAAGTTCTAAATTCTAATAGAAGTTCTAATTCTAATACAAGTCTGTTCGAATACAAGTTCTAATTCAAATATAAGTATGTTCGAATACAAGTCTGTTCGAATACAAGTTCTAATTCTAATATAAGTCTATTCGAATACAAGTTCTAATTTAAGTACAAGTTCTAATTCGAATACAAGTCTGTTCGAATACAGGTTCTAATTCGAATACAAGTTCTAATTCGAATGCAAGTCTGTTCGAATACAAGTTCTAATTCGAATACAAGTCTATTCGAATACAAGTTCTAATTCGAATACAAGTCTGTTAGAATACAAGTTCTAATTCGAATACAAGTCTGTTCGAATACAAGTTCTACTTCAAATACAAGTATGTTTGAATACAAGTCTATTTGAATACAAGTGCCCTTCGAATAGAACTGAGAATTTGATTAGAACAAACCAGACTTAATAGTTCCTGGTGATACTTAAATAATGTGTTTAGGGTTAGTTAATTAATAAATATAATTGATATATAGTTAGCCAAGCCCAGTTAAAGAAAGGAGTCACTATTAACTCAGAAAGAAACAGGAGACAGGTGAGTTTCTACCCCCATTCCTTTTTACGTTTTCGGGGCTGTGTGCATACTCAATGTGAATGTTAATACACTTACCTTAAATGGTAAGTGTATGCTATAATGATTGTTGTGATAGCTATAATTATGACATGAGTGAATGCTTGTCGGTACATGAACGATCTTTGGATATTACACGTACTGTCAAGAGAATAATGTGTTGTAAGTACGGAATGAGTATGTAAGGAAAGTATGTATGAATGGGATATGTATGCTATTGTAAATATTGAAAGTATGAATGAGGATTATACTTATAAAGACAAGGAAATGTAAGATATGGTTGTATGGTAGAAGAGGGATCCGGGCCCTAATAATACTCGAGGCAAGAGGGAACCGACCCTAGTAATATTCGAGGCAAGAGGGAACTGGGCGCTAATAATACTCGAGGCAAGAGGGAACTGGACCCTAATAATATTCGAGGCAAGAGGGAACCGGGCCCTAATAATACTTGAGGCAGGAGGGAACCGAACCCTAATAATATTCGAGGCAAGTGGGAACTGGGCTCTAATAATACTCGAGGCAAGAGAGAACCGAACCCTAATAATATTCGAGGCAAGAGGGAACCAAGCCCTAATAATACTTGAAGAAAGTAGGGCGTAATGCTCTTCAAAACGTAAGGTACGAAAATGAAAGGAGGAAAGTATGAAGGTAAGTAAGTATATAATGAACGAATGTATGAAAGTATAAAGTATGAACAAAAGTGTGTGTGTGTGTGTGTGTGTGTGTGTGTGTGTGTGTGTGTGTATACACTAAAGAAAGCAAAGCAGGTTAAGTATGTAATTATGAATGTATTGTATGTTGCCCGATTAACTAGAACTCACTCAGCGTAGCTGACTTTTAGTATGCACGCAGGTGAGTAGGATGAGGTAGCTAGCTTGAGGAGGACACATGGCAGAATAATAAGAAGCTGGCATCCAAAGACTTATGAAGTATTTATGAACGATGTTTTATTATGAAAGACAAAAGTGTTTGTTTAAGACATGTTTATGAAATGTTGTGTAATGTTTATTGAAAGTTTTATATTCCGCGAAAGTTTTAATTAACTCTGATTTGTAGAATTGTGTTTATGAGTAAATCCGACATGAAATATAGGGCACCAGGACCGGGGCCTTACAAGTTGGTATCAGAGCATAAGTTCGAGAGAATTAAGCATCTTACATGCTTAAAATCGAACAGAGAATGAGACTTAAGTAAGAAAATAAAGAAGATGTCAGTTCAATAAATCCATGTGTCACTTATGCAAGTTAAGTAAAGGTACAATGTATGATTAATTTATGTGTAATATGAGAATGTTAGCTTAATTGCTAAAGAAAGAATGTGTGTATGCTAGAGATAGGATTAATTGTTTGATTGATTTAGTGTTTAGAAGTAGAACCTAGCACAAATGAACTCACAAAGAGAAGTGTATAGGACATGGAGAGTAACGTGATTAGCTAATCACAGCCGGCCACTGTTATTACCTATTAGCCTTACTATCCTTGTTATAAATAATTTCTTGAGAGTTGACGTTTTTTGTTTCCTTAGAGATAAGATAGATGACTGATACAAAGGGGCAGACACGAGGAGGTCATATTGGACGCTGTGGTAAGACACGTGCCAACCAGACACCTTTTTGAATAAGGTGTGACAAAGCGACATACGAAAACAGTATGACTTAGACATTAGGAAGTAATGAAGAAGGATCACGCTTGGAGCTTGTAGTCTTGCACACAAAGGGAGTTGCTTAATTTTTTTCGCACTACAATACCAACAATATTCATTAAGGCATCAAAGGCAGCCCGAACTGTGAAGTCCAAATGGAAGCAACATGAAAGAAACAGAGATAAGCCAACTAGAATGAGTCAAGACATGTAGTATGTCTGCAATAGTTAACTCCATAAAGGAACTTGTTGAGATCGTGAGTAACGAAGTGAGTTATGAGAAAGTAGAGATGATTGAGAGGGACAGGTGAATGTCGAGGCATCCTAATTGAAAAGGAATGAACGGACGAGACTACATAGTGTAGAGAATATGAAATAAGACGCTTAGAAGAATGTAGTTGTGTACGTGAGACTTTATGGAAGAGACCACAAGCAATACTTTCGTTAAACTATGAGAATGGTTAAGGATTGTAAGATAGAGTTAGAGGGACGTGAGTTCCCTGTTACCCTGTAAGTTATGACCTTAGGAGGATTCAATGTAGTTTTGGGAATGGATTGGCTATCTGAGTTTGAGGCTCAGATAGTGTGTAAGAGTAGGTTGATAAGTTTAAAATCCTTGGATGGTGGTACAGTGACGGTTTATGGTGATAAAGAAAGTTCAGGGCTTAATGTCATTTCGATGATAAAATCCGAAATTTGTTACGATGAGGGTGCGGTGCCTACCTGGCATATGTTGTCAAAGCTACGGCCGAGACAAAAGAAGTGAAAGATGTTCCTATTGTGCGCGACTACCCAGAAGTGTTCCCTGAGGATCTTCCGGAGTTGCCACCAGAGCGTGTGATAGAATTTCAAATAGACTTAAAACCAGGAGAATAGCCCATCGCGAAAGCACCTTACTGTCTGGCGCCATCTGAGATGAAAGAGTTGATGTCCCAACTACAATAACTCCTCGATAAAGGTTTTATAAAACCAAGTGTTTCCCCGTGGGGCGCATCGGTGTTGTTTGTTAAGAAGAAGGACAGAAGCATGAGAATGTGCATAGACTATCGTGAGTTGAATAAACTTACGGTGAAGAATAGATAGTCGTTGCCAAGGATTGATGATTTGTTTGACCAACTGCGAGGTTCGAGTTGGTTCTCGCGAATAGATCTCAGATCAGGCTATCATTAGCTAAAAGTGAAAGAGGCAGACATCCCTAAAACAACATTTCGAACGCGGTACAAACACTATGAGTTCCCCGTAATGTCATTCGGTCTAACGAATGCTTCCGCAGCATTTATGGACATGATGAATAGGGTATGTCGGCCGATGTTGGATAAGTCGGTTGTCTTTTTCATTTATGATATATAGATTTATTCAAAGAGTGAGTTTGACCATGCAGATCATCTAAGAGAAGTATTGGGGATCTTGAAAGAAGAGAAGTTGTATGCTAAGTTTTCGAAGTGCGCATTCTGGTTACGTGAAGTGCAATTTCTAGACCATGTAATCAATCCTGAAGGGATTACTGTGGACCCAGCTAAGATCGAGGTGATAACGAATTGGAAGAATCCGCAGAACCCGACTAATATACGAAGCTTCTTAGGGTTGGATGGCTATTATAGGAGATTCATCAAAGGCTTCTCCAAGATAGTTGCACCGTTGACCGGTATGACCCAAAAGTCTGTAGTATTCAGTTGGGGTAAGTTTCAAGAAGAAGCTTTCTTGGAATTAAAGAAAAGACTCACGCAATCTCCAATTCTTTCTTTACCCGATGGTGATGAGGATTTTGTTTTTTGTACTGATTCTACGCATCGTGGGTTAGGTTGCGTGTTAATGCAACGAGAAAAGGTTATAGCTTATGCGTCCAGACAGTTGAAGGTTCATGAAAGTACCTACCCAGCGCATGATTTAGAGCTAGCAGCAGTAGTGCATGCTCTCAAGATATGGAGACATTATCTGTATGGTATTAGATGTACCATTTACACATATCATAAGAGTTTGAAGTATTTCTTTGAACATAAGGAATTGAACATGAGGCAGAGAAGATGGTTAGAGTTGATAAAGGACTATGACTGCGATATCAAGTACTATCCTGGTAAGGCTAATAATGCGCTAAGCCGTAAGAATGAAGAAGTCATTGCAACCGTTAATTCATATAAGTTGATTATTAACTCGGATCTCTTCGAAGAAATCATCAAGATGCAGACTGAGGTGCTTAAAGACAAAGGGCTAATGAAGAAAGAAAGAATTTTCGGACAACAAGACGAGCTGATGGAAAACACTCATGGTGTTAAGACTAGGTTTGGCTGTATGTGGATTCCACGCCATGGAAATCATAGGGGTCGAATCTCAGATGAAGCTCATAAGTCAAGATATTCAATCCATCCAGGATCCACTAAAATGTATCAGGACTTGAAGAGAGACGATTGGTGGCCGGGAATGAAGAATGATGTGGTAGATTATGTCAGTAAGTGCTTAACTTGCTTGCAAGTCAAAGCATATCATCAGAAGCCTTATGGGAAAATGCAGCTGTTATAGATGCCAGAATGGAAATGGGAACACATCACCATGGATTTCATAACTAAGCTACCACGTACATCTAAGCATCATGATACCATTTGGGTGATTATGGACCGTTTGACGAAAAGTGCTCACTTTCTGCCTATACGAGAAGCCATCTCATCATAAACGTTAGCAAATTTGTTCATAAAAGAAGTTATGACTAAGCATGGAGTGCCATTGTCGATCGTGTGATAGATACCCATTCTTCAATATTTGGAAGAAGTTCCATGAAGCTATGAGAACAAGTTTGAACATTAGTACGGCGTGTCATCCTCTTCAAGTTTGATCAGATCAAGCCAAGAATGAAAGCTGCCCAAGACAGATAGAAGTCGTATGCTGATAAGTGGCGACGACCAATCGAGTTTAACATTTAGGACAATGTGATGCTCAAGGTCTTGCCTTGGAAAGGAATTATCTGTTTTAGAAAGAGGGGAAAGTTGAGTCCGAGGTACATTGGACCGTTTAAGATCGTAGATCGTGTGGGCGAAGTTGCTTACAAGTTAGATTTTCCTGAATGGTTGGAAGGGATTCACTCTACCTTTCATGTTTCTCACCTAAGGATATGTCTAGCTGATGACACGTCTCATGTGCCATTGGTAGACATCGAGGTTGATGAACAATTAAACTACATTGATCAGCATGTAGAAATAGTTGTTGCAAGGAAAGACAGCTTCGTCATTAAGTTATTCCCTTGGTAAAAGTGATATGGAAGCATCGCAAGGGATCAGATGCCACTTGGGAAGTTGAAGAAAAAATGCGCAAGTTTTACCCAGATTTGTTTAAGTGATAGTTAGGTTTCGGGGACAAAACATCTTTAAGGAGGAAAGACTTGTAACATCCTACTTTTGATAATAATATATAAAAGAATTGTGTTTGTTTAAAAGTGTGTTAGTATTTAATTAAGTTAAATAAAATAAAAGAGTATGGACTTGGTTAATAAAAGATGGAATAAGGGATGGTGATGGGCCTTAGGTCCATGGGCTTAAGAGAGTAAATACTCCTTAAACCTCCCTAAAACCCTAAAACCCTAAAACCCTCATTCTTATCTTCTAGCCTCCCTACACACTCAAAAACACACACAAACACTCTCTAGTATTTAGGCCAAGGTTCAAGACCAAGAACTGAGCCTAGCTCGCGATATATCTTGGCTATACAGGCAAGATACGAGTCCACAGAGGCTTATCGAAGCTAACCGTAGCCTAAGAACGTAAAAAGGTACGTTCTTTTCGTATAAAGATTATGTTTTTAAGAACGGTTTGTCCTAAGACTTAACCCTAAGGAATATCGGGTATTATTATACCGTAAAAATATAAACTTGATGTTAAAAATGGACTTAGTGGACTTGTTAGTATATACGGTTCATGCAAAAACCCTAGATCTAGCCTAAATGGGTTTGGAACCAATAAAGGTTCAAGCTTTATGAATGACCAGACTAGATCTTAGGTAAAGGAAGAAATGGATACTTTTAAAGGGAGATATGATACTATAATAGGAGAATGGATGTTAAAATATATGGTGAAAATGATAACAAAGGTATTAATACCTACAGTGGGTGTGTTCGAATGGGAATTTGCATTCGAAAACTCCATTTGAATACAAGTTCTAAATTCGAATACTAAGTTCTAATTCGAATACAAGTCTGTTCGAATACAAGTTATAAATTTGAATACAAGTTCTAATTCGAATACAAGTTTGTTCGAATGCAAGTTCTAATTTGAATACAAGTATGATCGAATACAAGTTCTAATTCGAATACAAGTCTGTTCGAATACAAGTTCTAATTCGAATACAAGTCTGTTCGAATACAAGTTCTAATTCGAATACAAGTCATACAAGTTCTAATTCGAATACTAGTATGTTCGAATACAAGTTCTAATTCGAATACAAATCTGTTCGAATACAAGTTCTAATTCGAATACAAGTCTGCTCGAATACAAGTTCTAATTCGAATACAAGTCTGTTAGAATACAAGTCTATAATACAAGTCTATTCGAATACAAGTGCCCTTCGAATAGAACTGAGAATTTGATTACCAGACTTAATAGTTCCTGGTGATACTTAAATAATGTGTTTAGGGTAAGTTAATTAATACTTATAATTGATATACAGTTAGCCGGGCCCAGTTAATTAAGAAAGGAATCACCTTTAACTCAGAAAGAAACAAGAGACAGGTGAGTTTCTAGCCCCATTCCTTGTTATTTTTTGGGGCTGTGTGCATACTCAATGTGAATGTTAATACACTTACCTTAAATGGTAAGTTTATGCTATAATGATTGTTGTGATAGCTATAATTTTGACATGAATGAATGCTTGTCGGTACGTGAACGATCTTCGGATATTGCACGTACTGTCAAGATAATAATGTGTTGTAAGTAAGGAATGAGTATGTAAAGGAAAGTATGTATGAATGGGATATGTATGCCATTGTAAATATTGAAAGTATGAATGAGGATTATACTTATAAAGATGAGGAAAGGTAAGATATGGTTGTATGGTAAAAGAGGGAACCGGGCCCTAATAATACTTGAGGCAAGAGGGAACCGGGCCCTAATAATACTCGAGGCAAGTGGGAACCAGACCCTAATAATGTTCGAGGCAAGAGGGAACCGGGCCCTAATAGTACTCGAGGAAAGAGGGAACTGAACCCTAATAATACTCGCGACAAGAGGGAACCGGGTCCTAATAATACTCGAGGGCGTAATGCTCTTCGAAACTTAAGGTATGAAAATGAAAGGAGGAAAGTATGAAGTTAAGTAAGTATATAATGAAGGAATGTATGAAAGTAAAAAACTATGAACGAAAGTATGTGTGTGTGTGTGTGTGTGTATACACTAAAGAAAGCAAAGCAGGTTAAGTATGTAATTATGAATGTATTGTATGTTGCCCGATTAAATAGAACTCACTCAGCGTAGCTGACTTTTAGTATGCACGCAGGTGATTAGGATGAGGCAGCTAGCTTGAGGAGGACACATGGTAGAAGAATTAGAAGCTAGCTTCCGAAGACTTATGAAGTATTTATGAATGATGTTATATTATGAAAGACAAAAGATGTTTGTTTAAGACATGTTTATGAAATGATGTGTAATGTTTATTGAAAGTTTTATATTCCGCGAAGGTTTTATTAACTCTGATTTGTAGAACTGTGTTTATGAGTAAATCCGACATGACATGTAGGGCACTAAGATCGGGGCCTTACAAGTTGGTATCAGAGCTTAAGTTCGAGAGAATTAAGCATCCTACATGCTTAAATTCGAATAAAGAATAAGACTTAAGTAAGAAAAGAAAGAAGATGCCAGTTAAAGAGAGCCATGTTTTACTCATGCAAGCTAAGTAAATGTACAATGTATTATTAATTTATGTGTAATAGGAGAATGTTAGCTTAATTGCAAAAGAAAGAATGTGTGTATGCTAGAGATAAGATTAATTGTTTGATTGATTTACTGTTTTGAAGTAGAACCTAACACAACTATAATTCATGTTCAATATAAGCTTGATTATTGAAACCGGTGGTGCCTATGAGCGGTTCACGTCATTCCTAACACTAATTGGTAAGTTTTATTCATCAATTTAATATTTGTGTGAGTTCTTGATAAATCCTAAACGTTCAAAGTTCTATAAGATTGTTAAATATGATGTTAATTGATGAATTAGAACCCTAAAGATGTCATAAATATGTAAGGGTTTGAGTTTTGATAACAACAGTTTGCTGACAAATTTATTTCCATTTATTTATTGGTATGTAACTTGATGTTAAACGATGATTATTGAACGATTGTTGATTCTAGGATATATTAATATGAGTATAGTTTCCATAAAGGTAAAATTTTTAATTTTTGGACGAGTTTTGAATAGTTTTTATGATTTTACAAAAACACTGGTCAAAGCTGATTTGGGGAGTTATATTCTGGTCTGTCTTTCCGACACCATAACTCTCTAATGACAAAACCAAACGGGTTGGTTTCAGTTCTAAAAATTAGTAGTATGAGTTTTGAAGACAACCCAATTGGTTTTGCACAATTTAGATTAATGAGTTGGTATAACCATTAAACAAGTGTTTGTTGTGTAATCTGCTGAACTGTTGATACATATCTGTAATGGTTGAATTATTGTGAGTTTTGTATGCATGAGAAAATATAATAAAAATTATTTGAGAAACCTAGTTTATATATTCTATTATGGTAAATTTTGTAAAATTTATACTTAATCTTTTCTTAGTGAATAAAATCAGTTTATACTAAGTGATCATAAGTTAAGTTGTATGATGAATGTTTGGTTGATTTGCCATGATACGATGTGTGAATACATGTTAGGACTTTTTAGTACAGTTGACATTGATTATTATCACCAACGAGTCGTCAATTCATGTTTGTGTTTATGTATACATTATGTATAATGTGATTGTGCGTGATAGTCATCGTGCTATGCGTGGACGTACCGCGGTACCTAGGAAGGGTGAAAACCATCATGGTGGGGCATCACTTGCTGGATCACATGAGGATAGTGTCGGTAGTGGCGATGTCGATGGTCTACAAATGTATACTTGTAGGAGACACGTTATCTATCGTGCCTCGGGATACCTCTGGAAAGAAATTTATTGTAAAGATTGAGGATAAGTATGTTTTTAGTTTTAACATTTTCATTATTTATATTACAAATATACTTACTTGATTATTTCAATATTATAGGTTTGCGAGTCATGAGATTCATAGGAATATTATAAAAATACTAATCGAGCACTATAATGAACCTTGGGCTACATTTAGAATGGTGCCAAAAAATGTGATCGCTCGTATGTTTGCTCGTTTTCGGGTAATATATTAGTTAATTATTTTATAATTGCTTGGTTTGGTTTAGTTCAATTTAAAAGTTATACGGTTTGGTTTTGGTTTACATAAATCAAAATCCGTTACCAACGGTTTGGTTTATGGTTTGACGAAAAACCACGAAAACCGGACCGTGAACACCCCTACTTGGCTTTGAGGTTTCGCATCACATTAACCCTTTACTAGTTATGATGCTAATATTTGAACAATTTTAGGTTCAAAAGTTAGAGCGAAAATGGAAAAAAACTAGAAAATGAAAGGAAGTCAAGAAACGAGTTGGAAGAACGAGTGCAACGAATGGAACAAATGGAAAAAAGAACTTGAGGAAAATGAAGAAAGGAGGCAAAAACAATTTGATGAGTTTATGAGAAAGTTTGAGGTCGGTAGTAATTTGTAGTAGTTTCAGATATTTTCAATTTATAACTTATTAGTGAAGGTTTGGTAATGTAAACCCGTTTTGAATTTATGTTATTGGGTTTGTTAAACTTATGAAATAGCCACATTTATCTATGTGTGACCAAAAATGATAATAGCCACACTTTATATTACAAAAGCATTATGTGTGACAAACAGTAAGACATTGGTCACACCACAAACTACAAAAGAGTGTTTGAGTGACAAGTTCACATTTTTAGCGACATTGACAATAACCTCCAGTTTCTATATGATATGATTAGCCATACAATACATCACTATGTGTGACGAAAAGTTTGACAGTAGCCACACTTTAAATTACGAAAAACATTATGTGTGACAAACGGTAAGACAATAGCCACACTATAATCTATAAAGGAGAGTTTGAGTGGCAAGTAAACATTTTTAACCACATTTAATATAACATCCAGTGTCTATACGATATAATTAGCCACACTATTATTAAATTCAAGTGGCCATTGCTTTACTATAGCCACACGGTATAGGTAACAATGCTCGCTTACCACAACCCTGTTGGCCACATTATTATAAAATTCATGTGGCTGAAACATGAATTCATGTGGCTCTATATGTGCAATGGTCACACCTAGTTATTAGTCATGTGGTCATTTTCTACCGTTTAGCCACACTTATTGGAGAGGCTTCTTGATGGCCAGCAACTAATGTTGATACCCTTTAGCCACACTTATAACCACATAAGGCCACTAAAATCTGTGTGTGGCCATTTCATAACTACGATGTCGCGACCTTTAGTCACACATGACCTGAACCAGACGTGTGTGGCTAAAGGCCTACGGCCACACTTTTTTCGTGTGACCTAAGGTCATTTTTCACCTAGTGATTCAAATGTTTTCCATTCGATGTAACATCCCAAAATTTCCAAGAATAATATTTAATATATTATTTATTTATGATGGAAAAGTTTACTTGAATTAGTAGAGAATTAAATAAATAATAAAGATGAAAGGTTAAGTAGGCTAATCAAATGGGAATAAATATGGACCAAAAAGGAAAGATAGGCCTAGGTCCATGGGTTTAAGAGAGTATAAATACCCCTTAAACACTAATCCTTTCCATTTTCATCCATCTCTAGACCATAGCCTACACCTTCAAAAACACACACAACACCCTCCCATATCCCAAACTAAGATCCGAAGGTGAGAACCCGAGCTTGATAGTGTTAGGGCATCGTAACGAGCCAAAGACGATATTAAAACTAGATCGCGTGCGTAAACTGACTGGTTTAAGGTATGTTTATAACGGAAACTTGTTCATTTAGGTTTGGATTCGTTTAGTAATCTTAGATCTGTATGAGTATGGTAAAAACGAATCAAACAAAATGATTCTCAATAAAATCCGTTAACGTTTGATAGATTAATCGATGGTAAATGAGCCGTATATGTATCAATCGAACCTATTAAACTTGATGATTTGAATGAATGGATGATTAGGGTTTGTAGGCGCTACAAATACGAGTTCATTGATACCAAAATCACGTTGTTTCATCATGATTTGAAGGATAATTGCATATTTGGGTGTTGACTGTTCTTATCGATTTTGACTTTGACCTCTGACTCAAAGATTTGGATAAGACTGATGCTCATTCGTCATGATTGAAAGAATGGTTGGCCATTCGTTAGACAACCATAGCAAATTGGACACATTTGTGTGCCTAATGACGAATGAACCCTTCATTCGTCTCAATGAATTAACGAATGGCATACGCATTCGTTATTCATCCATTCGCTATGATAAGACAACGAATCAGTTCATTCACTATAAGATACACTTACATACTCTTGTAATGAATGAGCCCTCATTCGTCTTAGAGAAAGCACAAATGGCCTAGTCATTCGTTATGTAGCCATTCGTCTAAGATCAAACCATTCGTTATAATGAATGGAACCATTCGTCATAACGAATGGGATAGCGAATGAGGCTAAACCAGAAGACATTCGTTCTAACGAATGAGTTAGAGAATAAAATATTAAATTAAGAATTGTAATGAAAATTGTGTTAAGGCAGTTAAGAAAAATAAAACTTTTCCAAGCTGACCTGGCATCTTAACCCCAGCCAGGGGCTCTGCCGCTTGGACCCCGCTAGGGGCTACCGACCCTAGAACCCCGCTGCCAGGGGCGCTGCCCCCGGACCCCCTTTCGTTGAGGGCTATAATAAACTAGAAATACGATATTGGTAGTGATAGTTGATTGATACGTGTAATTGTTATACAGCTAGCCGTGCCCAGTTAAAGAAAGGAGTTACCATTAACTCTGATCGGAACCGAGTTCAGGTGAGTTTCTTGCCCCAATTCCTTGTTATGTTTTCGGGGCTGTATGCATACTCAATGTGAATGTTAATACACTTAACTTAAGTGGAAAGTGTATGCTATGTATGATATATGTTATAGAATGTATGAATGTAATAAACGAATGCATGTCACTACGTGAACGATCTTCGGATATTGCACGTATCGTCAAGAAGTATGGTTGTTAGATGAAAGATGTGAAGAACGCCTAGAGTGTTCGTATGGTACGATAAAATTATCGTATATGTGAAGTATGTGTAAGCAGGTACATGAATGGTATGTGAGATCTACGTCCGACATAGTAAGTTAGGATGGAAAATCCCTCTAAACTACTATTAGACCTAGACTCGATATGTGATTGCGTAAATAAGGACTGTGAACCTTATTAGCGTTCATTATACGGATATTATATAATTGAATATGCGTTCCTTCTATGGGGTACCTTCTATGGACAATATATATATGGTTCCTTCTATGGATCAGGTATAGAGCTCCTTCTATGGATAATATGTAGTGGTCCTTCTATGAAAAGTATATAGAGTCCCTTTTTATGGGTAATGTTTAAGGATCCTTCTATGGATAATATCTAAGGATCCTTCTATGGATAGTTTACATAGATCCTTCTATGGATGATACAAGTTGTTACTTCTATGAATAATAGCAATTGTTCTTCTAATAGATATTATGCAATGATCTTCTTATGGATAATTATAAAGTGTCAGGAATGAAGTTCGGTTTAAGTATGAATATGTATCTTTGGATACGTATACGTGAATTTATGAGAATGCATTGTACGTTGCCTGATTAAATAGAACTCACTCGACGTAGCTGACTTTTAGTATGCACGCATGTAAATATGTTTAATGAGCTAGCATGAGGATGGCACATGGCATGGACTGAACGGTTGGCATGTGAAGATGGAAGAAATGATGTTTTAAATATGACGTTTTATGATATGTTTTAAATACAAGTTTGAATGTTTTGTAACGAATGATTGAAGTTAACGTTTCCGCGAAAGGTTATAATTAACTCTTATATTTAAAACTGTGTTTATGAGTAAATCCAACGCCAAAGTAGGGCACCGGGACCGGGGCCTTACATTCGAATACGACCATTGTAGCGTATTAATATCAATATTACTACAAATAACATCCATTCTCATCTTTCCGTATTATATCATCTTTTAACGCTTTCATTTCTATCCTTGACCACGATCAAGCTTACTTAGCAATAAAGTTTAAACCTTTATTGATTTCAACCCGTTTAAGCTAGATCTAGGGCTACTACATGAGCCGTACATACTAACGAGTCCATTAAGTTCACTTTTAACATCAAGTTTACATTTTTATGATATAAAAATACCCGATTTTCCTTAGTACCAAGTCTTAGGGCAAACCTTTTTTAAAAGCTAAACCTCTATACATAAAATGTACCTCTTGACGTATTTTAAGCTTCGGGTTAGCTTATCGTATAGCTATGTACTTTTTCCTTGCTTGATATTCAAATATCTAATAGGATATAAGCTTGGTTTGGATCTTGGATCTCTGCCATGATATTAGGGAGTGTTTGTGTGTGTTTTTAAGTGTGTTATGGAGGTTAGAAGATAAGAATGAAGTTTTTAGGGAGATTTAAGGGGTTTATATACCATTAAGCCCATGGACCTAAGGCCCATCACCATCCCTTATTCCATCTTTCTTTGTCCAAGCCCACACTTTATTATTTTATTTAACTTAACTAAATATAAACACACCCTTAAGTAATCGAAACTTCTTTTATTTATTATTATCAAAAGTAGGATGTTACATGTCTAATCCTAGAAATCAACCTTATAATAATACTTGTGTTCTTGAGGATTTGATTATGAGATTGAGAGTGTAGTGGGTGTGATTATGATGTTTTTCCTTCCTAATATTCTTCCTGTCTTGCTTGATCTTTCTTCTTTCTTGATTAATCTTCCATGGATTTTGATTGAATGTATGTTTATGATTTTTGAATTTTGAGTGTGTGTATGTGTTTGTGTTTGTGCCATGTTTATAGAGAGAAAGAGAGGGAGGGGTAGAGTGAGGAGTGGGTGTTAGAGTGTAAGGTGGAGCCTCTCTAATTCATCCAACACATAATCTTCTAGAAGCTACAATGATTGGAAGGGGTGAGTTGGAGTGTGGCCATTGGAGGAGATCGGAGGTGATGGTGATGATGTGTTAGGGGGTCGGGCAGGGGGGTAAGGTGAAGGGTTGGTCATAAACTAGTTAATTTCGGTTAATTGTTTAACGTATTGCGTGTTTTAGATATCCAAATGGATCCCGTTTTTAATAATTTTTGTCAGACTTTGAACGAAATCAGATTCTTGACAGTATGGATCATAAAAACTATTTTTTTTAAATAGTTTGTGTTGGGTCTTGTATTGGGCTTTGCTTACTTATTTTCCATTTTTCGCGATTCGAGCCTTCCTAAATTATGTTTATATATTGTCTCAGATGTTTGAACATATATTTTGAAATTTTGGAATTATTTAATCATTCTAACGATTTATTTACTTTCTGGCTCGCTGCCCGAGGTTTTTGAACGTTATGCTCGTTATGTGTCAAAATTTAGACTTTTTGTTGACTTTGCAAGATATAAAATCTTAATAAAGAAGAATTTTATTAATAAAGTGATTTTATGATGATAAACATGATTACATTAGTGAAAATTTTTCCGAATGTTACATGTGTGACTATGAACAAACTAATTTATTTTAATTAGTTAGGTGACATATTAACACACTAGGATAGTGCCCATGTTACACACGGGTTGAAAATAGATAAATAACAAAATCAATATAGACAACCATAAAATTTCATAAATAGACAACCATATATTAACATTAGGATGGCATAAACAAAATATTAGAGGGTAACATTGTCTACATAAAAAGTTAATAGTTACACAAACTTTTCTATATTAGCAAAGTCATGAAAATATTTAAACCGTATTATCCCAGTATGAACTTCAAAAATTTCCGTCCAAAAACAAAAGCATTTTGCTATAGAACCTGAAAGGGAATATCTTATAGAATAGTAATCAGGTTTCAAAAGTGTTCCAATTAGGTCACTCATGCATATTTTTTTCAAATCGGGTCACTAAATCTTCAAATAAAGTTTCACATATTTTTTTGTGTGTCAAGAAAGAAATGAAGGATAAGATGTGGGGGTCGAATTTGCAATATATGTAGTTAAATTTAGAAAATTTTAATAAACATTAATTATATTAAAATTCAAAAAAAAATAAAATAAAATTCACTTTGTCACTCAACATCAACATAAAAAAGATAAAAAGAGTTCCTATATGAAACAAAAGGGAGAAAGGCTAAAAAAACATGTTAAAAAAACCTTTAATTTAATAAAATATAAAAGTTAAGTGACTTAATTGGAACACTTTTTAAGTTGAGTGATCTAATTAGAACACTTTTGAAACTTGGTTACTATTCTATGAAAACAAAACAAACCGTGTAACCTGATTAAGTAATAAACTAAAATGTTAATGTATGTCATAATGAGTTTATGTTAACATTAATATCTAGAAGATTATGTATAAATAAAAACAAAATGTGTGAATGTAATAATTACCATATAAATATAGACAAAAAATTTCACAAGAAAACATTTAAAAAATCATAAAATTTAACATAACTTTATAACCACAATCTCATAAATTCAGATGTTTTTTATAAAAAAATGCAACAAACTGGTCATCTAAATCATAATATTTTTTCATTGCCCTATTAAACAAACACACATAATAAACATAACTTAGTAACCAAACTATTGATCATTCAGATTGTCTTAATACGAGCTTAATACTAAGACAAAGTAAATATACACATAAAAAGAGAGACCAAAAGAAGATCTAAACTTATCCGAGTCAAATTTACCAACCATCAACTTCTTCAAAATTTCACCAAAAAAAAAACAAATTACCTTCACAACCTGACAAACAAAATAAACGATTATGGAAGTTTATTGTACGTTTTTGAAAGTTTCAAGTTATGAACTAAACTAATAACGTAAACAAAAAACACAAAGTAAACAATGAAAGTAAAAAAGTTTAGAGTAATCAACTACATAACTAAGTTATTGAATAAGTATTACCTTAAATTTAATCTGCAGATTCCAAAGAGTTTAGAAGATCATCAAAATTTGACTCATAGTTCTCACACTCTAACAACCATTTTACCTTCTCACTAACTTCATTTTTCCAAATCCAAATGTTCCCTTTCTTTTCTAACATTAGTGATCCAAATCTCTTAAAAGAAACATATCATTAGATTCCAATATTGATTTAAGATAGTACGCGTGTTACACACGGTGTAACATATTTAAAAACATAATATATATGTAACATCATATAAATTTAATGAAATGCAAATGTTGTACGTATAAATAAATGATACTTTTACATGAATTATAAGGCATTATAGATTATTTGAATCAAATACAAAAACATACAAAGACTAACAAAGATAAATGAAAAGTTAAAATATTTTATAACTTATACCATTAGTACAATAATAAGGAAACAAAGGAAATTAATCTCCAAATCAATAAAACAATTCTACAATGTCGATTCAACAAAACTTCTATCTCAATTTTGATTCAAAAGATGAACTCTATCTAAGATATTTATTACACATCAAAAAAACTGTAATGTTTATTACTCTAAGATAATACCCGTGTTTATTTACACATCAGTTTTAAACATTTATTACACATCAGTGTTAAAAGATGTTAAAAATGAACAATATATACGACATTTCTTTTTATAAGTATATTATAAAATTATGTTACAAAACAAACTGTTATGACAATCAAAAACCTAAATTTAGTCTTTCATAATACTATAATTAATTTATCTTTAAAATAAAGTCTAAATCAATATACAATAACATGTTAATTTTCATTCAAGTGTGTTTGACATATAGTTGGTTCCTAATATATATCATTCAGGAATTAGCCAAAGCTTTCTCATCCATTTTTTATAACTCTTTTGTGGATAAATTATGTTAAATAATTATTGAATACATATTATAATAATAATAATAATAATAATAATAATAATAATAATAATAATCTAATATTGTTTTTATAAACTGTGCTCTTTAGCTTTTATGTTTTTTCAATGTGTATTCATTTAACATGTTTCCTTTGTAGCTATACTTTTTTTACCCATTTAGATGATTACATCTACTTATGAGATTAACTTTTCGCCATATTTCATAAATGCTAATTTAGTAGTGATGAAAATAGAAATTTACTTTTATTAAACTTTAAACATAGAAATATTTAGAAAATGCTTTTTCTTTATGGGAATAATATGAATAAATTAAGGAAATATTCTATGTTCACTAATAGTTATTTTACGAAAAAAATGTATAAATTGAGGAAAAAACGTGTTTTTATTTTTAGCAACCACTATTTATTTGACAATTATGTTAAAATCATTTTATGTCTCATTTTTAGGTGTTTGATTTAATGTAAATTAATGATTGTCAACTTAAGAATTGATTTGAAGTAAACACTTATTTATGTCAAGAAAAGTATTATTTTGTACAATAAACATAGTGATTAAAATACAATTTAACACATAAATTAGTAGATGATGTATATGAATATGGTTGATAACTATTAATTAAACTTTATAATTAATCTTATTTAAACGAATATAATTTAAAAGTTACAAATAATTTTTATTTCTAGTTAAGAATAAGATATTGAAATAATTTTGATAACATAATTAAAAGTGTAGCAGTTACTAAATAAAGAGTTAATTAATACCATCCAAATTTTTAAGTAATTTTATTTAATATAACAATAATTTTGATAATACGATTATTATTGAATATAAAATGAACAAATGAAAGTTTAATATATTTATTGGAACGATTATTATTGATATCTAGATTAGAGCCCGTGCTACACGTGATTGAAAATATAAAAACAATAACATAAGAACTTGTAAAAAATATACTTAATTTTTTCAAACCCGAGTCATAGTTCAATATGGTTCCAAATGCTAGTATTGAAAATAACAATATATTTCAAACTCGGGTCATATTTGAAACGAAAGTACAAAATAATTCGTAGTAGTTGTAGTGATTATAATATTGAATTTAAAATTGAAATAGACTGGAATATAAATTTGAATTTCGGTTTATTAATATTAACAAAATTGTAACTTAGAATGACTAGTCAAGTTTACTAAACTAAGAAAACTATAATTAAGCTAATTTTAGTTTTTTGAAAATATAGTCAAAGTCCAACTGTATAATATATTATTGTAAATTTCATATAGATGTTGAGAATTTGAATTTGAAATTATTTAACTTTTTTTGTAAAAATTCATATAAATAGAAATGAGAATAATTTATTATTATTAAAATTATAATAATGTCCAAATTTACCAAAATTAAAGTCAGCTCATATTAATAAAAATAGTCAAATTAGTCAAATGATTAACCTATTAAAATTCGGTTTTTGAAAATACGGTCAAAGTCCAACTGTATAACCTATTATTGTAAACTTCATATATGTGGTCAGAATTAGAATTCCATATGGTTTACATACATATATTTAATTATTCATATTTAGGAATAAAATATTAAAGAATTTAGTTGAAATTGACATTAAATTCATAATAACTTGAAATATTTTGAAATGGTTATTAAAATTAAAATCTTATTAGCATGAATATTGAAAATTTATGAAATGGGTTTATAATTATGGAAAGTATTAAAAAATTAAAAATGTTTTCAAAAGATTAGTCAAAAATTCGGAATGAGAATTAGGTTTAAATATGTAAATGTTATTTAAACATATTAAATATAAATGGTCAAATTCAGTCAAATGGTTAATATGAAATTTAGTAAAATCTGGTTCTTAAAAATATAGTCAAAGTCAAACTGTATAACATATTGTTGCAAACTTCATATAATGGTTGAGAATTCGATATGTAAAACAGGTATTTGTTACGGTCAAATCCGTAGCTAATCCGTAGCAAACACCCTGCTTGCTACGGATTTCGTTCGTAGGTACAACTTTCGTAGCTAACTTATTTGCTACAGATTTTTGCTACGGAATCAGAATTTTGCTACGGTTTTAGCTACCCAAAGAGGCATCACTATTTTAGCTACATTAGATACAGATTTTGCTACAGAATAGTTTGCTACGGATTTTTAGCTACCAATTGTTAGGTACGGAATTTGCTACGTTTTTATAGCAACGGATTTTTAGCTACAGAATTTTGCTACGATTTTGTAACTACGTAATTTTGCTACGGAGATCTTAGCTACGGAGTTTGCTACCGAGTTTTTCAGCTACAATTTTGGCTACGATATTCATATAAAGATTTTGCTACGGTCTAGCTACGGAAATTTGCTATGGTCTTTGCTTTGAAATTTAGCTACAAACTTTAGAAGCTTTTTGCTACGAATGTAGCTACTGAAATTTGCATGATTTTGCTACGTATTATATAAGGTTTTAGCTTTAGATTAGGTATATATTTTTTATATTTTTTCTAGTTTTTTTAAAGATTTTTCTACTTTTCCATGTAAACATTATCCAAATTTTATAAAGTCAAAGATACATATTCAAACCAAATAGTATAAATATCAAAATGTTATACAAAAAATATCCAAATCTTTCAAAAAGTAATAAAACAAAAACTGAAATTTCGATATATCTTAACATGGTGGAAAGTTTTGTAGCTGATTTCAATCGAAGTTTCTCACTCATTTGAGCAATCACTCGCATTTTCTTCAATTTTTTTCAACATAGCATGTTTTTCTACTTTTTCTCGTTCCAACTCCGCTACTTTAACTCGGTTTTTTTTGTCACCAACTATTGCACCTGCAATTGTATTAAATCCGTACATCATTCTTAAAAACATATCAATGTTCAATGTTATATACAAAAAAAAAAAGCTTCTTGTACATATCGAATTTACTAGTTTGTAAATGTGTGTAACTAGTTTGTAAGTTATCTATTTTGTTTAATATTAAACCTTATATAAATTATATAATATTTGGCGTTCTGATCTGGTTTCATACGACCAGTTTCGGTATAATCCGGATACCAAACTGTTCGTCACGGTTTTTAGTTTTTAACAAACCAATGAAACCCATGAACTCGTCCCATAAAGCACATTTCAAAACCCTGACTAACCCATGTGTAATTGGTCTGGTACCATGTTGTACCCAATGGACACGCCTGATTGGGACGAATAGAAGACCGAACTCTATGTGAAGTTTTCTAATAGAGAATACAAACCTTATTACTTCTTCCGATGGAAAGGAACTACCCGTACTTAGTTTTGATGGTGCACACGACAACACAACATACGGGCCGGTGATGCTACTAGTCGCGTACAACTGATGTTTTTCCTCCCCTCACAATGCTTGACCATAATTGCATAACGAATTCTTGGTGTAATCTAGCGTCATCTCCATACTTATTTACAACCAGTTTCCTATATAATTCCTATGATGGGAACATAAACAATAAGTACATCAACATTATATAACTAAACAATAAAAAAACAGGCATTTACAAAGTAGCGAGACTTACATAAGCTTCACCCGTCTTTGTGTCAACCCAATCCACATTTTTCTCTTGAATAATGTTTTCCATATCATCGGCTTCTCCCAAATCCACATCTTCTACAAAGCGACGACTTATATAGGGGTCTAGGCCTTTTCTTTGCATGTCTTTTGTAACCAGACTTCACCAAACTTAGTATGCCGCTTCAATGTGTTTCCTCATCTTCCCCACTGATAGTCTTTCCAAAAAAAAATTAATAATGTTTATACTCTTAATTAAGTTATATACATTGTAATTACAGCAAACTACCATGAATCACAAATAATAAACCAAGGCACTTACATCATAGTCCAGGTTTCTAACAAACTACTTTGTAATTAGAAACTTGAAAATTAAAAGAAAATTAACTAACCATAGAAGACAAATATTATTTATATGGCTGTGATAGCATGGCAGAACACAACAGCGATATGGGTTCTTTGCTCATTCACATTTCACTATTTTGCTCGCTTCAGGATCCTTTCGTTGGTCGCTCACCCTCACTTTTTCTTTTCACTACTACCACACAAAATTATAAGAATATTTCACCCTCTAAGAATATGATTCCAACCAGACACTTCTATCCTTATCACAACGTGTGCGACATGCAAGACACTGTCCCCTGTTCTGTCCTTGGTCATATCCGTTGTATGATGCCAGCACCAAACACTCATCTGCAATGCAAAAGGTAAGTCAATGTGATTGCGTACAGTTTGATAAAAAAAGAGAGGATTATATTTGAAATCAAGCCTTATAACCACATTAATTTTCGTTTAATAGAACAAAGACCTACAAGATTTTAATAAAACTCTGAACCCCAATTAATAATTAGAACATTATGATAGCACTAAATTCACAGAACTATGATACCAATAATTTATAGTTAAAAGGAATATACAAAAATTTCCATACAGCAAAACAAAAATCTAAACTAAATAAGCCAAATACATGTTTATTTCTCATGACTAAAGTAATTTATTCTATATATTAGTGAACCGATCTTCCATATTCACAACTTTATCATAACAGTCAGTATGAGCATAATGCGATAGACATAATACCAAGAAGTTTTATAGACGTGAACTTAACAAACTTTAAATCCTAAGGAAATATGTTTAACAACATTACCTTTGTTCAGAAATTCCTAAGTAATTATAACACGACAGATCCTTGAAGCATTTCATCGAACAGTTGGTGTGTATCTTCTAACCTGTTCAAACTCGCAAAAAATGATTCTGTTAAAACATATCATTAGGAAAGTCAAGGGACAACAAAGCACCAATATAATCCATAACAAGTGTACCAAAAAAAGAGTTCGATTTCGTCTCATAAAAAACCGTTTGTCAGCAATAGCGCTGGTGATTCACGTCGCCTGGTGGTATGATGGTGGTTCAAGGTGGGTCTTTTAGTGATGAAGCGAATATTTAAACACATGCAGCATAATTAAATAAATAACACTAATGTAGCAATTATGGGTTATCCGTATCTAGCTAACGATGGAAGTATGGGAGAAACATACACACTTTACAATTTCGGGTATGAGCTTCAATTAAAAACGTATATTCATACCTTTTCAAACGCCACGTTTTGTAGAACGTGATTCAAAAAATAAAAATAAAGCTTTACAACCAGGAGTTTTCATCAAATTGATTTATGGGTTATTCAAGTTATTTGTATTTTGATTTTTTAAAAACTGAATTCAAATTCGAAAATTCAAATTTGCTTCAAAAATGACGATTTATTTAAACTAAATTATAAATCATCTTTAAAAAACATAAATATATAACATAATTGAAAATATATATTTATTTAGTTAATATAAAACTTAAAAAAAGCTTATAACTAAAAGAGTGAACTGCGGTTTCGTCCATGTGGTTTGTTAAAATTTGCGGTTTAATCCAGTGGTATCAAATCTGCGATTTTCGTCATTGTGGTTTCATTTCACTTGCAATTAAACCTGAATTCACTGATTCTGTTAAATCCAGTCGTTAAACCTATCAGCGTGCCCTTCACGTGAGAGGAAATTTTGTTCTTTTTATCTCCAAATACACCCCAACACCTTACGTAAGGGGGCTTGCGAGTTACAATTGGGGTTTATTTGGGGAGAAAAAAACAAAACTGCCTCTCTAGTGAGGGGTACGCTCGTGGGTTTCACGACATGACTTAATGTGGTTAATGAATTTGGGTTTAATAGCAAGTGAAATGAAACCACAGAAACAAAAATCGCAAATTCGAAACTATTAAACTAAAACCGCAGATTTAGACAAATCCCAGGGACGAAAAACGCATTTACTCTAACTAAAATTCAAATTGTACGAGATCGAAAATCACAATGTCAAATTGGAATAACGAACCTAATTTGCAACTCAAATTTGAATTCGTGACTCAAATTTAGTTAGTTTTTTTAATCTAGGTACGAAATAACGAAACTAATTATGGGTTATGCATATTTAGCTTACGATGGATGTATGGGAGAAACTTAAACGCTTTACGGTTCTGGTAATAATTTCAATTCCACTGTCTAAAATCAACATGACACAAAAGTCAAGGGTGGTAATTTCAATTCCACTAAACTCAATGTCACATTTTGTACTTTGACAATTTTCTTAACTTACAATCCCACATGGAAAATATAAAATATAAAATTTAAAACCAAACATAATAATAAAAAAAGGCATAAAAATAGTTGTAGTGGTACAAATCAGATGCTTCCCCCTCAGTGCTAGTTACAGTTGTGCCAAACCTACATTACATTACACATTACACACACACAGACAGGATAATAATATTAATATTAATAATAATAATAATAATAATAATAATAATAATAATAATAATAATGTGTACCATCAACACCACCTGTGGTTAATCTCTCATCAATCATCCCCACAGCACACCTTCAAATTCAATCAATTTCTTTCTTTCATTTCCCCTGCTTTATTTTTCTCACATTAGGTGCCCTGATGCTCTGTAAATGGGTAAATCCGAACCCGAATTGCCGATTCACAACAATCAGCAGCAGAATGAAGATGGGGTTGGTGGGTTTGAGATGGGTTCGTGTGGAATTGGTCGATTGTTTAGTTTCAAGTGTGTATTCGTCTTGCTGCTTACTGCCTCTGTTTTCTTGACTTGCGGTTTTTTCGGCTGTGAGTTTGCATCATAGGCGATCTGGGTTTGATGCGAAAGCTTCAGTTAAGAACAGTGGTAAGTGGGTTTCATTCGTTTTTGTTAGTTTTTGGATTTAGTTTGGGGTTTTAGGGTTTGTTTTGTGAATTTGAGTTTGCATTTGTGTAATTTTTTGGAGATTGGATCTGGGTCTGATAAAATATTAATATTTGCTGGAATTGGTAGATGGAAATTGATATTTGATAGTTATTCTTTATAATAACATTTTAATTTCTGATTTGATGCTGTTAGTATATTTTTCTATAATTGTTTGGGGATTGGATCTAGGTCTCATGAAATTAAATAAAAATAAAAATAATAGTAATATTTGCTGGAATTGGTAGATGTAAATTGATATTTGATAGTTATAGTTGTACTGTATAATAATAACATTTTAATGTCTGATTTGATGGTTAGGTAATGATCTGGAACTGTCTATATGATATTTAAAGTATTCAAAGTTTCTAGTAATTTCTTTAATTGGAGATCTATGCATATGTTTATGTGACCTTGGATAGTTAGGTTTATCTAGGTTATAAAATTTTGAAATAAATTTGACTCTTAATTTCATTTATGTTATGTTGCCATATAATTTTTAAACAAAAGCTTGGTTTAATTGGAGATCTAGATGCCTGTGACAAGATGAGCACTAATGAATGTAAATAATATACCATTTATGATCTATGAATAATGTTTTAAAGAAAATAGTTATCATGAGATCTTATACGTATGATAATGTTTTATTTCAGCCCCGGTACATGCATACTTCAGATTACAAAAGCCCGTTTCATATCTTCTTCCTCAGATCGCGAGACTGCAGTATGATATTTACTCATCGGTCTTCCTTACACACAGGTTTGCTAATTCAAGCTATTTCTATTCTCAATATTTTCAGAACGGGTCAAATGCGCCGGGTCGAGTTTTTTTTAACCGGAAACCCTTTGTTTCTAAAAGTCACAAATTTCTTATAAATAATTAGTGTATAGATATAAGGGTTACAAAAATTCTATTTCTATCATTCCAGTAGTAATCTAAATTTATAAAAAAAAATAATTAAGGCCTTTCTGCTACTTTGGGCAACTTTTGACCCATTTCCTTTTAAGCTATTTTTGACCCGTGAGTAATGAGCCAAGCCAGGTTAGGGCTTGGCTTGTTTATAAACCGAGCCCAGTGAACTCAACCCGTTCATCTTAACGAGGTGAAATGTTGAACTCGACTAGTAAAATGCTCAAGCGAGCTCGTTTATTTATAAAAAAAAATAATTTTGAACTTTTTACAGTTATTGATGTAAATATAAATAAAGAATAATATTTTTAGCTTACACATGGTGCAGAATTTATATAATACAGAATCAATATACAAGAAATGGGTTTTATACGAGCCTAGCTAAAAGGGCCTAACGAGCTAGCCAACGAGCCAAGCTTACCTTGGCTTGGGCTTGGCTCGTTTACATACCAAGCCATCTCTTTTCTCTATCTAACTATGCATTTATATGCATTGTAACTTGTAAGTTATAACTAACTACACATTTGAATGCATTTGAACAAATCATATGCATTAATCTTTCACAGGTTGCTATCTTATCTATACACAAAGCGAGTGCATCTAACTGGACCCATGTGGTATTCGGTATTCTTCCTAATTCAACGAATTCTTCAATAAGCCCGTTATCTTTAAGCGTGCTGAGGTCATCTTTACTTGATTTGTTCAATCAACGATCCAATTTGACTTTGACCTCATCCATTTTCGGTCAACCGGCTTCTTTTGATATTCTAAAGTTTCCTGGTGGGATAACCGTAATCCCCAAACAATCTGCATCCATGTGGATGCTAAGACAGGCCAGTTTTAATTTCACCCTCCCGAATTCGGTCCGTGAAATACAAGAAAACGTTGGTGAGCTCAAAGAACAGTTAAAGTCAGGGTTGCATTTCAAGCCTTACGAGGTAAAAAAGTTGCTCAATTTGTATTTTTAGTTTATATGGTATCTTTATGTTTAAATTTCTAACTTCCGTTTAACTTATGAATGGGTCAATTCAATTATGTTAAGCATGTAAAGTATAAAACTTTTAGGTGAACAGAAAATAAAGAAAATGGGTCAGATTCAAACGGATCGAACTGGTCAAACAAGTGGCCCAAAGTGTATCTTTAATGCATAATGCCTCCTAAGTTATTTCAAATTCTGAAAATTATATTACTAAAGAAATAATATTATTTTTGTAAATATTAATATATGAAAACGGGCTAGTTCAGGTTTTATTACATTAATAACGGGTCATATGAATAAAATTATTAAATTTAAATGGGCCAAATGGGTCTAGCGGGTCAAGAGTTTTTTTAACAAGTAGTCTTGTTTATTATATATATGTAACACATCACTTGTTTCGGTCATTAAGGCTTCGCTATAAATCCTCGTTTATAATTTATTTATTTTAATTAATATATTAATGTATGAAAACGGGCCAATTCAGGTTTTATTTCATTAATAACGAGTCAACTGAGTGAAAATTATCAAAAAAAGAAAAATGAAAAAATGAAAAAAAAAAGGAAACAAGCCAAATGTGTCTAGCAGGTCAAGAGTTCTTTAACACATATTCAAATGCTTTAATTAGTATAACTTAAGACATCACATTAATATTTAATAACTGTTTTTTGTCTCTCTTTCACAGAGTATATACATGCAAGTAACCAACAAAGCCGGCTCAACAAGAGACCCGCCAGTTACAGTTCAAGCATCAATCGTGTCAGACTTAGGCAACCTCGTGCCTCTAAGATTGAAACAATTGGCCCAAACAATCACTGGATCCCAGTCTGCAACAAACCTTGGACTCGATAACTCGGTTTTTGGAAAAGTTAAGGAAATCAGTTTATCGTCTTATCTATATCATACTCTTGATGCACCCACCCCTTCTCCTGCTCCGTCTCCTGATTTTGTGGTGCCCAATATCTCCCCCTCGCCAGCTGTATCGCTACATCAGCACTCACCTCACCCTCCACCTTGTTCTAACTGTGTGGTTTCTTCACCTGCCCCCCAAAACGGGCCTGACCCGTCTTTACCACCTGTTTCAAATGCCCCACCGCCTTTAGCTGATCGTTCTTGTGGCGGGTTTAAAATCTTGCCTTGACCGCCACGTATGCATGTGCCACATCATCGTTCTCATAGTCCTCAACCTATGCATGAAAAGACGGAAATGCCCTCTGTTCTTCCTCCTTTGCCAATTGGGTCATATGGCTCACATGTTGATCAAGTAAAGGCGGTTCAAAAGGTTTCAGCATTTCCGCCAGTTTCGGTGTCACCATTAGTATCATGTAAGTTACTTTAAATCCTTAATCTTTCTTACACATTATTATCATTAAGTTGTCCATAGGCAAATAGGGAATTTGTGTTCAGGGATGGAAAGTGCTAGTTGACCTTGTGTTTAGGGACCATTATGTTAAATTAGTCAATTTTTCAATAATAATAATAATATTAAGATGTGGTAAGATAGTGGTGGAATGTGCTTTTTAGTTTCCACAAAGAGTGGCACATGGCTAGATAATATTATCTTGGTTTCTAAATCATAATCATGTGATATGAAGTCAACTAATACCATCAATGGCTGAAAAACACTAAACCTTTTAAAAGTGTCCAAATCAACTTGTTGACTTTCATTTTCTCTTCTCTCTTATTTATCATCATTACAAATATACCTAGCGAAATGAGCTGGTCGAGTCGGATGGTTAACGGGTCAAGCCCGGTTGTTTATAAAAATATGTTCATTTCGGCTTCGGTCGGAATGGGTTTTGACAAAATGGGTATGGGTCAAAAGTGAAAAGGCAGCTTTAAAAAATAGTCAGATTGGTTTGAGGTGTAACGGGCCGTTTTAAGAAACAGGACAGTTAACACCCTCAATCCGTGCTCAACATTTTGTTACATGATCTATATATTCGTTTTTCTTGACGGTTATTTTAGTTATTTAAGGGTAAACCGGTTGATTTTTAGTTCAGGTCAAACCGGGTCAAGTTAGATTCCTTAACTATTTAATGTCTTTTTGTCCTATTTTTGAAGTGGTACATATGACATGATTACAAAAACTATGCATGTAGAACGATAATCTACTATTGACTCCTAATAATGTTTGCCAGGCTTTGGCCTTTTCCCAAAAAAAAAAATCTACTATTGACTTGTTTCGACTTTTTGATGAGTGTTTAGATTTTGACCGATTGACCCATGTTGTAATTGGGTCAATTTGGGTGCATATTTTGTTATTTTGACCATTTGGTGAATACTTATATTCTTTTGCTCTGTTTTATGCAGCATCAGACACATGTTGTTTCAATCACATAACATCATCATCATCATCATCGTACTCAGTATATCCCACCAATAGCAAAGCTATGGTAGGGTCTGAGGAGGGTAAGATGTAGGCAGCCTTACCTCTACCCCATAGGGATAGAGAGGCTGCTTCCAGTGAGACCCCCGGCTCGATAGTAGTTTTGCATCAAGCCTTGGACATAAGGCACATAGCACTCAATCATCGGGACACCGGCTGATCGGTGCATGTACCCTTATCTTTCAGCTATCAACGCCACTACATGATGCCTGATTAACCGTCCGTCACTTTTAACGTTATTTTCACGAGATTAGTAAAATAACGTCAAAATTAGTGCAATTTCACTTTTGCCCACCCGAGGGTTCACACATATATACATCATATGTGCGCACCGCAAGCAGGGCTACACATATATTTCACTTTTGCCCACCCGAGGGTTCACACATATATCAATCACATAACATGGGCTCTATTATTCTTCTTTACACTTGTGACCCTTCAAACCATATAGCAAGCAGATTCACTGACACACACACACACACACAAATACACTTTGATACACACACACACTGTACATGAACCAAAAGGTCAAAGCCAAACGGTGGCGGGCCCTTTCTATTCCACGTTGTGAGGGATGATTTCCGAAGGGAATTGTTTCCTAAGATGGCGGCTAATCGAGAAGATTTAAGTGTACATGCCATTACAACAAAAGGTGTAACTTATGTTTTGTTGTTTTTTTGATGTAAAAAGGAAACAAGATCACAACTTTATTGTTCAAAAAACCATTGTGGAATAGTGAGATGCCTCCCTTATTATATAATACTTCCACATTTTAGGATTATATATACTTGAAACATAAGAAACACATTGTAGCCATTGGAAGTAGAGGTGCACACAAAACCCAGAACCGGACCTGAAATAAAAACCCGGAACCGGTTTTGTAATACCCGAACCCGTACACGATCCTACCCGTAGGATACGGATATAGTATGCATTTCGGTACTAAATCCCGAACCCGAACAGGACCTGATTTGTACCCGGTAATACCTGAAAATCCATACTGGTTCCATATCCGGAACCGGGCTTTTCCAATACCCGAAAGCGGGTATTTCTAATACCCGATGTATACTCTAAAAATACCTTAAAAATACCCGAAAAATACCTTAAAAATACCCCTATAAAGTGAACCTTTTTAAAAATCCAATCTATACCCGAAAAATACCCCCAAAAAAGCTTGAAAATACCAAAAAATGGGTTTTTTCAATACCCGAAAATAGGGTATTCAAATACCCGGTTTTAGAATACCAGATTCTATACCTGACCAGAACCCGATGCATAGGGTATGGTTTTGACAATTTCTGGACCCGAACCCGACCCGGGTATTACCAATACCCGATTTTCGAATACCCGGTCATACCCGAACCCGATTCATACCCAAACCCGGTATTTGAAAAACCCGATTTGTGCACCTCTAATTGGAAGGGTTTTCTCGGTAATTATGGAAAGAAAACCATAAACATAAAAGATATATTATTTATGAATCACAAACAAAACATAATGACCTGGTCCATCCAGCTAAAAGGAGCCAATAACTAGGAAAACTCTCTGATTAAACACGGAACAAAATGCATTCCAACCAATGACCTTCCATAAAGTCATGCGCTACCGTTGGACCAATTGGTCTTCAGTCATAAACATAAAAGATTATTATTAACTACAGCAGGGAGATATTTATAATATTACAATAGTAACAAACAATAAAAAGAATACAACTTTAAATTATTGTGAAGCAATTTATAAATCGTTACATATCAAATCATTTGATGCTTACATTATGGTATTTAATTATTTTTTGTTAGTTCCAGCATCCAATTTGAAATGACTTAATACATATTATTTCTAAATGGAGAAACCAAATTAAATAAGAAGTCATAAACCGAACCAAGTGTCACCAATTCTATCTGCAAAGAAACATAACAAGTTAAATTATTAATTTTGTTCAAACAAATAGAACTCTGAAAACAAAATTAAGATTTAAACAAACACACCTAAGAGAGAAGTAGGATGACTATTGTCACGATAATACTCATGTCGAAATGTCGAGCTTGCGAAAGCTCTAAAGGGCCATAAGGCGATCACTTGTTCTAGGCCACGGTTCATGTTGATATTGTTTTCATAACCTTGTCTTGCAAAAGCGCCATTCGCATCTTCATAATTTGTTTGCTCATTGTTGTTTGAGAGGCCATCTTATATCGACAAACCGGGCATGTATCATGAAGGCTTAACCATGGAATGATACAATCAGAATGATAGAAATGTTTACAAGGTAGCTCCTTTACTTCTTCTCCGACCTCAAACTCATCTTTGCAAACGGCGCAATGAGAGTCGTTAACCAAATGAGATGGAGTCAGACTCACAAGTGGCAAAGCTTCAAGGACCGAAATTTGTGTTTGTGGTGGGCTTGTGCTCTCTTCTTCATTGATAACATTGTTAGCTTCGAAATCCGCACATTGATGATTAAGAGATCCAACGGGTGCAAGTGTCGGTTGAGAGCCGGTAACTTGGAAAATAAAATTGGTACCTAGATCATGTGTGGTTTGGGTATCGGTTTCAAGACCTAACGGACCAACAAATTGTGGTTGTGGCTCAGGCGGGTCAAATAGATAAGTCAAATTTTCTATTAGTTGTGAGGCTAAAGATGGTTCGATGTTTGCAATGTTGGATACGAACCTAGGTCCTCCCATGTCAAGCTCATCGGGAATAATGCCTAAACATCGCGGGCATACGTTTTGAGGAAGGTTATTTGAGTTGGATCTAAATGTTCTTTCACAACGTCGACACCAATAATAATGATAAGTTCTCATTCTTTGGTTCCCATCAACGCTAACCCGACGACGAGGTAGCAATGACATGATTTGAAGGAGACAAGATTGAAAGAAGTGTGTGGAGAAAGATGTCAAATGAAAGAGAGATGATGGAAATGGATTTATAGAGTGTGTTTTAAGAAAAGATGCATGATAAAGGATGACTTGAATATGCTGCAAAAAGTCCAGGGATAAACTTGTGATGGTTTTCTTTGGCCTAAATTGGATGTTATGTCGTATGTGGCCTGGCCTTGTTAATGAGGTTTAGTATGTTTGAGAGTAAGTCAAAGTTTGTTTTTTGGCAAACAAATAACATTCAAATGTAATATGTTATTAAACATAGTCGAGTTATTTAGCGAGTACTTTAATAAGACTTTTAGTTAGCACGTTATCATTATAAGGTTGAAAAAAAATTGTTAATATAAATAGAAAATAAATCTTATTAATACAAGAATAAACTTCATACATGCGTATATACAAATTAATATATAGTTTTCGATTTCGTAACTATAAACTATTTAATTTATCATTCTTATATATAGAGGAATGTCGGTAAAACCATTTATAAAAAAAGAAAAAAAAAGGCATAGGCTGAGCAAACTGATGAACCTAACTTGTTAGCAGCAACGTAAAAACTTAACTTCATATGTAACTTTGACAATGCTAATTATCAACACATATAAGAAAGTTACATACCACAAAGAGAGTTGGCATGCACTTGCTTATATTGATAGGTGTGTACGAATTTGCACCATTACTTATTTGCAAGATTTCATTGTGTATCATTCTCCTCTGGTTTGTGTTTCTAATCCTCGTCTTAATATCCATAGTGTACTTTTAATGAACCGAAGTCTTGCAAATATTATATAGATGTATTGTTATTTTTTAATGTAATATAATTTAATGATCCCTATCCTAATAGCCTGCTTATGAAATGTTAACTAAATAAGTGTAGATAATAACCAACAATAACATATTACCTAGCCCGAATTCATAAATCTGCTTAAAAAATAACATGGCTAGCAGGATTTTAAATTTTTTTTTGTTTTTTGTTTTTTTGTTTTTAGCATGAGCTGAATAGGAAAATTATTTATACACCACCGTATGTGTTTCTTGATCTTAAGGTATACAATATTTAATATTTTGTGATCAACAAAAATAATTTCTTGGGCAACCAAAAACCTTGACACGAAGAAAATCCATCCACATGTTGAGGAGGATGCACCAGATAGAAATGTGATCCTCATTCCTTAATAATAAGTTTCACATCAAAAGCTTGTAGCCAACGTATAATTAAAAGAGGTGTTTCTTTCAAATGGTTGAGGGATCTAGCCCCATGGTGAATATTAGTGTAAATTTTCGAGTAGGTTTAAAATGATGTGAATTATAACATGGCGCTACTAGTCATATACACAGTGCTATTACCCAATATTTTTGTATATTTTTAGTTTTTAAATTATTTCTCTTGCAAATCTGGCACCAACTCTGATTACATATCAAGCGCACAACCAGAACAAAAACACAGTCATGATTTACAAAGAAACCATCAACAATCTATCAAGCATAGTAGCACTAAAATCGAAGAAGAAATTTGCCTGCATTTTGAACATTTGCCTCTCTTTTTTGCTAGTAACTTATAATTAGTCATACATGATTAAAATTACTGAATTATGTTGATGCTGAAGTAGTAACTCATTCAGCAATAAAATCGAACTTTTAAAATGTGTTTGTTAGGTAATTGGAATAGTGCAATTTCATCAAAATATTAATGTCAATGAATCTGATAATTTAATAATGTTGAATACATTGTTACATCAATTCAGCTTGAATGATATTTTAGACATTTAAGTTATTTACCATATACATCTAGCAATAATCGCCATTTCAAACCATTGAAATTGACACTGCAATTTCTACAAAGCCAACATACTCGCAAAAACACCAACACAAAAACATTTAAACATGAAATGGCAATTTTGCAGTTTTAACAAGTATGTTGGTTGTTTTGAATTGAAGTGTCAAGCACAATTATGTTTGACCCAAATCATTACCTAACCTTCGGGTTATCCTGCTGAACCAAAACCTCAACCGGGTTTAACGCGGCCCAGACGGCTGCATCCATGTATCCAAGTTCATAGAGGTTATCAAGAACCGAATCGGCTGCCGGCTCCAATGCCCAATTGAAAAGCTGTGTTAACAACAAAAATATTATTATTATTATTATCATTATTATTATATATATAAATAAATGCTTACCTCTCTAGGGCTGGCCCGGTTTTCAGGATTACAATCCGGGCTAATTCCAATGTCATCCAATCCCAAACGACCCACAGGAAAAGCGCACACACGGACCTGTAATTAGTAGTATATTAAAAATTAATAATATTCCACTAAATAATACTAATCAAGTATATCCAGTGTTCCACTAATGTCACACTTATTGTTCCATTGTTGTGAGTGTTATTTCATAACATAATAATTTCTTTAAACTAAGTTACCTAAATGGAACATATATGAAAGTTACTATTTAGTGATTGCTTTTTTGATGTTTAATCTGAACTAAGTGGTAAGGTGAAGAGAAAAAAATCCACTAAATATGAAACTGTTTTTTAAATTGTTCAACTTTAGCCAACTTCAAAAAAGTAATCACCAAATAATAATCAAGTTTCATACTTTCATATATGCCATTTACGTCACTTAATTTTTGAAAAACTGAGCATTTATAGAAAAACTTCACAACAATGGAACAATAAATAAAACTTGAGAGGTCTTTATAGTAAAAAATGGTACAAGTGATGAAACAATGTTGCAACTTGGTTATTTTATTTAATAATTAACAATCAAATAAAAATAAATCAAGTTTACCGTTCGAGCAGCGGATGTTGGTGGCATAAACAAAGTCAAACCACCATCTACACAGAGTCGGTTTCTGAACAAGGTTGCTGGTTTTGGAGCAAGATATCTGCACAAGATACGACTTTTTTATTATTTATGATGTCATAAAGTAGCAACCCGTATGATGTTGTAAAAAAGATTACCCGGGGATGAATGAAGAAGTAATTACTGCATTAATGAGATCTTCCCGGGAATCAAATTGATCAACCAGCAAACCTCTAGGCCTCCAAAGAATTTGAGTTACCGCAACTACATTCGTTATAAACCACTTATTAAACATTATTCTGTTAATAATTTGCATTCTGTTCACATTAATTATTAAAATATATGTTCACCTCTAACCCTCCCATTAGACTTTATATGAGCATCATCTGGTAGAAATTCTTCAAGAACATCTCTGAGAACAGCCTGACCATAATAGATTAAAATCAAATAGTCATTTACAAATTTTAAAGACCGGCCAGACCCGACTGACCCGTTTGGCCCATTATCAAACCAACCCGACCCGTTTGTTGCCATCTTTAATACATAAGTTGAGAAATATACCCCAAGACGAAATGCAGTGCTTTTGCTTCTGCAATCTTGAGCCAAAACTTTTGTGGCTTCTAAAGCTTCCTCCGTGCTTGCACCTGAAGCAACTACTGCACATACAATGGCACCAGCTGATGAACCAGCCAAGGGCGTAGTATCCTGATTCAACCAACTATTATGGTTATTTGCAGGGGGGAAGGAAGACTGTATAGCTTTCATAATACTAGCAGGAAATATACAACTAATACTGAAAGATAATACAAAATGAAACAAACATATCAAACAAGCATGCTCTTTCACAACATGATGATCACAAACAATATAGAAGGCTTTAAAGCAACACATACTTTGCTTCTCATTCATCAAATACACACACACACCCCCATTCATGTCTCACTATCCACAACCTTGTGGTTCAAGAATTCGAGTTCATATATTGAATGTCACTTAGCCAAAGGCCTCTTGGCATCAAATATTGAACTTTAAGCAACATATTATTCATCCGTTGCAAGTTCTCTACATTTCCATGTTACCATTTCTAACATCTGCCCCTCATGCCAAGTTGCCAACCAACATTGTCCATATAGTGGTTCTTTTTTCGCAAAATAAGCTCACGAACTTGTTTTTTGTTGCCTGAGTGAGGACTTCCTAGAAGGTCACGCAACCTGTAAAGCACACTGAGTGCTTGAAAAATCAGAACTAGTCGGCGCCTAGACGACAGTTAATTGCTAGTCGGCTGTTGACTGACTATTTTTAGCTAATCAGCCAAATCACCCCTAGTCGGGTCAAATCACCCCTAGTCGGGTCAAATCGCCCCTTGTTGGACCAAATCACCTGCCAAACTCTGTAAATTCCGACCTACCTTTGTAAATTACATATAAAAAAGGGTGTGTGTGTGTGTATAACAAACAACTACGATCATGTATGGGATTGAGTTTGAAAAATGCTTATCGGCTTTTTCAAAAAGCCATTATGAAAAGCCAGGATTTGAGGCTTTTAGAAAATTGCTTTTTAACCCTTTCAAAAAGCTAAAATAAAAACGATTTTCGTGATTGCCAAACACATTTTAACTTATTGGCTTTTTGAAAACACCAATAAGCCAATAAACATTTTTCAAACTCAATCCCAAACATGCTATGTATAAAAATTCCAATCCGATTAATCACTAGTCCCCACCCCACTGTCCAACTATCGCCTAGCAAGTTCTACTACACTGAGTACACTTAACTATGGAGTTCTCATTTTATATATACCGAAAACATATGTATTTGTAGTCAGGCATAACAAACATGTATCAAATTCGAAGACGACTTCCCATCAAAATAGTTTCATATTGTTGAACTGCATATGGAATAATCCTAATTATACGAAACTCTTCTCCTAGAAACCTAACTCTTATCTAATTCATTGTCATAACAACAAACAAAAAAATTAGATCAAATTGACAAAATACCTTAATGTAACCATTTTGAATTAAAAACTTAGCGACACTGAAGAGGTAGGTCCCAGCAGAGCCCAGTTGGACCCGCAAGACTCACCTTGAAGAGAGACGTCTGCGCAGAAACCAACTGGATCCGCAGGACCCACCATGCTCAGAGACGTGACGTCCTTACGCGCAGTACGCAAGCTGTTCCCGCAGGAAATGCCTCCCAATGGTGAAGTACTCTGCCTGTTCCCGCAGTTGCGGATACAAGCCATCAGGGAAGGCCACCCGCGCAGCAAGGCTACACGCACAAGGCACTTAGCTCTCAATAATTCAGTTGTCACCTGAAGGAATGAGCAAAGCCGGGAACAATCCCGCACAAAGGCGGGAGGGGGAATACTCCCGCCCAAATAAGCCAGTCCGTACGATACGGGAAGATCTTTTGTACTGTACCTGACGAGGTATGGGCAAAAGATCTGACCAAAGATACGACAGCTCATTGACAACAGTATGGCGAGCAGCATGCTCTTGTACTGTATGTCACTATTAGCCGCTGCCTACTCACCAACTCCTGTCATACCACATGCATAGCCGGCAGTTGGTGGAAAAGGAATAGTACACAGCAGGCCTGGTCACTGTCAGCCGCTGCCTACCCACCAACTACCAGCATGGCACGTGCGTAGGCCACAGTTGGTAGAACAGGAATACTATTCAGCCGGCTACACCTTCTTGGAAACCTACCTTCGGCTATAAATACCCCAAATGGTATGATCATCATATACTATCTCGTATTACATATTATACCTGATATCTGCTCTAGCAATCTCTTAATATACATTTATATTCAAGAGCAATCTAGTCTGATTCTCACGCCGGAGGGTGGTCACAAGGAGGAACCCCCCCTTCTCAGTGACGAGCTCACGGTGTCTGTTTTGCAGGTTATCAGAAGAACCATCTTTGCCGGGTCTAACCCCTCGTGGGAAACATCTATCTAACCCCCAGGTTATCCGTAATCTGCCCGGGGTCGGTTAGTGTTTCTTCATTGGCGTCATCCGTGCATAAAAGCTAGAACATTTCTTTTCAGTTTTTTCAAACATCTGGAAAGATGGTTAAAGAAACTCCGGTAACCACAACCCCACTTACTGGGAGGGATACCGGCGACTACACAGTTTTTACGAACACTACCCCGGTTACCCAAGCCGGGGCAAGTGCAGTAAATTTTACGAACACTACCCTAGTTACCCAAGCTGGGGCAAGTGCAGTAAACAACCATCCCCTGGGATTCAATAATACCCAGGCGGAAAGACAACAGACGAGACTCCCCCGCCAAACACTTGAACAAGTTAAAGCGTGGGCGGAGGCACGTCAGAAGGAATTCCAAGCTGAGTTGGACGAACGCTTGCGTTCCGTCCAACAGGCTGACGAATTCGGATACTGGGACAATGATTCGGAGGAATCCGATAGTGACGCAAACCCTCGTCATAGGGCGAAAGGGAAGCATAAGGAAACGGACTCCCAACCGAGAAGGCATTTTGAAGAAGCCTTCAAATCAAAAAACACAGGTGGAAATCCACGTGACTTCTCGAAAACATTTACACCAACTGCTGCAAAGGCGGGAACGTCCAAATTTGCAAGGGATATTGCGGAAGCAATCGTCCCGAAAAGTGCCAAACAGATGTCCAACATCGGCACTTACGATGGTATATCTGATCCAGACGATCATTTGAACAGGTTCATAGCGGGGGCAACCGTCAGTAGTTGGACGGAACCTACGTGGTGTTACATGTTCCAAATGACGCTTGTTGGGGCAGCTAGAGCGTGGTTCGATCGTCTACCGGTCCACCACATCTACGATTGGGAAGACTTCCAGCAGAAGTTTAGCCAACACTTCTGCCAACAAAGAAAGTATACCGAAGAGCAATGGACAATCCTCAAATGCATTCGAGAGGAAGATGAATCTTTGCCAGACTTCATCACTCGCTTCAACTCAAAAAAGCTAAGTCTGGGTAATATCAGCGAAGATCTTGTTCGCGCTGCTTTCATCCAGGGCGCGAACGACCCAGAGCTCATCCGCACCTTAACGGGTAAAGATGGCATGCCACCCACATGGGATGCCATCATGACAGCAGCTAAACGCTTTGCGGAAACGGAGAAGCAACTGGGTAGAGATCTCCCCCAGAGCACAAACCTCTACACCCAGAAAACAAGAGAAGACAACGTCCTTACCGCCCGATTAAACAAAAAGCGGAAGCTAGGCATTTGGCAGTTAAGGGTAAACTTTGACACCTCATCCGGCTTGCAACATCGGTTAGGCGGAAGAGATAACGTACAGTCAAACCAGAACTCCAGATGGACGCCGCTCACCAAAAGCGTCACCGAGATATTCGCCACTGAGGAGCTCCCATGGCCAAAGGCTCCAATAATCCGACATCGTCACAATGCTGATCGGAGCAAATACTGTGACTTTCACAGGACAAAAGGCCACAACACTGAAGAATGCACAGACGTAAAGGACATGGTCGAAGCATTTGTCAGAGATGGGACGCTCGCGCACCTCGTGGCGCAATGAACGCTGAGCAGGCTGATGCGTGTAGAACCCCAGTTGGGGAAAACACGAATAAAATTACAGCTTCAATGTTGGAGACTACATACTGCGTAAACAACGAGATCCCGAACCAGGTGCATATCGGCTCGATGGCACTCCCATCCCAACAACATGGAAGGGAGCTCAATTACACAGTTTGCATGTAGATCAATTCCAAATTTGTAAAGAAAAGGCCCAGAGCCACTTCTAATGGAAATGATTCTCCTTAGAACATCGACGCTGATGATTTTACATTTATACTTTTATGAACTTTCAACACTGATGCCGGTTGTCACCGCATACATAAGTGTGAAAGTCGTTGCGTGGGGAAGGCGGCAAAACCCGCATAAACCCAAAAAACGGCAAACCTTCACGCAGGTCAGTTAAAGGTAAAGTTCAGTCATCCCACTAAATGAAAGTGCCGGTCTATCCGCATGAATCATGATAGAGGAAACTGAACACTAACCTATTAACAACCGCGCGTCGAACGGTTAATTGATTCAACACTGATGCCGGTTTTCACCGCATACATAAGTGTGAAAGTCGTTGCGTGGGGAAGGCGGCAAAACCCGCATAAACCCAAAAAACGGCAAACCTTCACGCAGGTCAGTCATAGGTAAACTTTGGTCATCCAACTAAATGAAAGTGCCGGTCCTAACCGCACAAACCATGAGAGGAAACCGAACCTATTGACAACCGCGCGTCGAACGGTTAACTTATTTAAAATACTATAGAAATTTCTAAAAAGTTGAGGAAAACCTCCACGCAGGTCAGATGTAGGTAAAGTTTAGCCATCCTACTAAGTGCAAGTGACGGTCCTACCCGCACAATCACGAAGGAGGAAGCAAAACTTCAACCTATTATCTACCACGTTCAAAGGTTAACTTATTCTAAACACTTGGAAAATTGCTAATTTAAACTAAAGTATGCAAGCCATATAACGTTTATAAAGCAAGGAATCCAGTGAAAATAGCGGTCTTACCCGCACAAAGATTTATATTTCATAATATTCATTACAAGAATGGCCGGGTAACTACCCGCCTACAAGAATATAAATCTATACAAGCTAAATCTATCCTAGCAGTGGGAAGGGATCTTCAGGATCAAGCTTCAGGGCCACTTCCACTTGGACCAGCACCATCAGTAGAGCGTGGCGGTTCAAGGAAAGCTTTAAGGATAGCTAACCCATCATCAGCAGCAGCAACTTCGTTCACCTTCTCCACCACCGGATGCGGGAAGGCGGCATACTGATTCACTGCTTGGTCGTAAACAGCTTCAGTATCCACATCAAATAAAGGGAAGTTGGAAGGCGGGATGCCTTTCTCAACGAACCCTAGACCAAGCAGGAAGCCGGCCTTTTCCCCATCCTCAGGAGAAGCGTTGAGGGCTGCGCTCATAGCATCGTCATAAGACGTATCCGCGAAGACCCGATGCACAACCTACAAGAGAATACAAGTATCAAAACCTTTTCTATTTACAAAGAAAAGCGTGAAGACATGAAGCTAAACATACCTGAGACAACGCTTCTCGAAGAAGCCATTCCTTGGCAACCAGAGCCTCCTGGAGGGCAGCTTGAGCTTCGTTACGGGCGCGTTCGGCTTCACTTTTGTTGAGGTTGGCAAGCAACACTTCTTTAGCCGCAGCCTCTTCGACGCCCTTTAGCTTCCGCTCAGTGTGTCAAGCACCCCCCTCTGGTCCAAGATCTCTTGGAGCTTTTTGGCGTCTTCCATCGCCAAGGCATCATGAGCCTTCTGGAGAGCCTCTAATTTGGCTTTAAGCTCCTCATTCTCCACGCGTAGAGGCTCAGCAACAGCTTCAGCCTTGGTGGCCCTTTCAGTTGCGTTCCTAGCAGTTTCCTTAGCCAGCCGAAGCTGTTCATTAACAGCTTGGGCAGCCTTGGAACGGGCCTCGAGACGGGCCTGAACCTCAACTTCAAGGGCCTTGAATGCCTTCTCCTTCTCCGCAGCCGCGGCGGAGAGCCTCCTATTTTCCTCCCGGACAGCCCGTGCCTGAGCTACTTCTTGAATGCGAGCTGCTTTTAACTTGTCGTTTTCACGACAAAGCAGCTCGACGCGCGACTGCATCCGGGCCAGGAGAACCCGAAGCTCATTGGTTAGCCTACCCTCCTGGTAGCTAGCCATGGCTTCCCCCAACGCACCACTGGGAGCTGCGTGACGAGCCCACTCCACAGGTGTGCGAAGGGTTGTTCCTCGGCGGATGTTCCATCGTGGAACATACACTTCATTGGAATCCGACACTGCAAAAAACAAAAAGCAGTTAGGAAAAGATGATATATAAAAAAAAAAAAATATAGGCCAAAAGAACCATACGCACCTGTAGGGTCAATAACAGGCCGATAGCCGCCAAACCCATCACCTGAACCCAATGGAAATCCGTCCAAGAGGTCAGGTAGATGGGAAGGAGGCAGAGGTTGGCGAGAAGCCCCATGCATACCTGAAGGATCGGCCGTCGTTGCCGATGACGGAGGAGGCATGGTAAAAGCCGCCGCGGTCGCCGCTGCGGAATCCGCAGCAAAAGTAACCGCCGGCTCAGTGAAAGATGCGGTAAAAATGGCACTGACAGCCGGCGGTGATGTCGTCACAGCTGGAACAGTTGGCTCAATGGAATGAGCAACTGAACCAGCGGAAGCAGGCGCAGCCGCCTGGGTCGTCGCCTCAGGTAGGCTGACTAAGCCTACCGTCATGGGCGGGGGGGTACTTCTCGCTCCACCCTGGAATGCGTCAACATCCACGCCTGCACAAAGAAGATAAGTATTAATGATGGAAAGCTATGAAGTTAAAAATATAGTTTGTACTTACGGGTTTTCTTGAGCCTAAAAGTGCGGACAGGCGGGGATGAACCCGATGGAGCCGGCCTCTTCACGCCGGTCACCGTTGTCATCCTGGGCTCTCCGGAGGTGACAATCGTCGCAGCCTCCGGAGCAGTGGTCTTATCACCACCGGGGTTCCCCGCCACCTCCTCGTTCTCGGCCTCTGAGTCAGACCGTGGCGCTGGATCGGCAGTGGAGGCCACCTTCTCCTTCCCCTTCCCGCCGGCAACCTTCTTCTTCCGCACCAACGGAGGACCATCTGCGGATTCCTCATCAGAACATAAGATTAGAGGAATGCCAGCAGAGGTTTCAGCATTGAGGGGTCGAGGGTTGAATAACGCCTTACCTGGCCGCCTGGCGCTCAGGATCTCGTGGCCTAGCGGGTAGACCTCCACGAACCGATCCGCCGTTTGTTCTAGGATGGGCAACTCGTTCTCATCTAGAGCACGAGTACCCATCCGAGCGGGACTGTCAGCCTCCCGCGGATACAGGAGCGACTGCAAGTCGTTCCCCTCTGAAATAAAAGAAAAGCAGTTAGAAGACAAACCTATATAAACAAAATAAACAGAGCATACCGTAAGGAACAGAGTTCAAACCGTATTCGAGGACGATCGGGATCTTTTGCGCATCCGCATCCTTCCACACCCGGCTCATCCCGAGCATCACCATCCCGGACTGCGCAAACCGGTAAACCGGAGATTGGACACGGGATATCTTCGAGAACCATTCCGCCTCCTGGTAGTTGGAGGCGTGAAGGCTGGGAAGTGCTTGCCCATTCTTAAATTTCATGGCAAGGGGGATGGCGCGAGCGGAGATGTAGAAAAACTCCCGCTTCCACGGACGAAGACTGCGCTCGGTTGCGCAAATCTTCAAACCCTTGATCCGAGTTATCAGCGTATACCACCCCTGGATGCACCTCCAAGAGTAGAAGGTCATCAGGCGGTCGACAAAGGGCTCAATGCCCAGAATCCGGCACACCCACTCGAAGTGGCGAATCTTCGCGATCGCCATCGGGTGCACCTCGGTCAGGTGTACACCGTGCCTCTCTAGGACACGGTACACAAACTTTGTCAACGGGAACCTAAGATTCCCATAGACAAAGAATGCAGCATATACCCCGATCTTGCCTCTGGGGGCATCATACACCGTCTGATGGGGTTCATGAAACTCAGGCTCGAGAGACTCGAGCATGAACTTCCTGACGATGTACTGATATAGATCGACAGGCAGAGCACACTGGCACTCGCCAGCAGTACTCTTGTCATCGGCGTACACCCCGGCCTCCTGGGCTGTATCCTCAAGATCATGAGAAGACATCTTGCAGATGAAAGAAGAAAACGATTTCAAGAGAATGCTCGACTGAAAAGGAGAGTATTCGCCGGAAATCGTTTTGAAGATGAAGAGAAGTGAAAGTGTGGATTACAAAGAACCCTCTCCCCCTTTATATACTAATCGCAATTAATGCGATGAATTTAATGCGGAAGAGAGAGAAATCGAAGGTGTAATGAAACTATGACACGTGGCAAAAAGCAAGCTGGCAACAGCTGTTGAAAGGACGCGTGCCATTAATTTCGGGGCCACGCGCCCGAAAAATCGCGCCCACGCGCCTGAAAAAGCGTCTGAAATGATCAGGTAGTGTCACGTCGCCATAACTTCCTGCACGTCCTGACACAGTCAGAAGAAACCGTCGCACGACGTTTCAGAGGTTTGGACTGTTCTTATCCTTTCACCAACTCTTCGAATTTCAAAATTCAAAAAGATTCAAAAGTAAGCGGGAAAATACCCCTTACCTTGGCAACCAAGTAACTGTAAGACAGGTGCGGGTACAGTGTTAAGGTAAAACCCTTCACATACTTAGCACCTGCAGGGAATTGAAGCCAAGAATACCTCGGAAACCAAGTAACTGTAAGACGGGTGCGGGTAGAGTGTTAAGGCAAAACCCTTCACATACTTAGCACCCGCAGGGAATTGACGCCAGGAATACCTTGGCGACCAAGTAACTATAAGACGGGTGCGGGTACAGTGTCAAGGCAAAACCCTTCACATACTTAGCACCCGCAGGGAATTGACGCCAGGAATACCTTAGAAGTAAAGTAACCGTAAGACGAGCGCGGGTACAGTGTTAAGGCAAAACCCTTCACATACCTAGCGCTCAGCAGGGAATTGAAACCAAGAAGGATCTTCTGGACAATGCTTGCGGAAACGGGAATAACATCCCCGCATAGCGGGAACGTCGAGAACTACATTGTTTGAAGCTCCAGGATGGAATTGGTGGTTTTAACATAATTGATCACTATGTTCAAAACTACCAAAACCTCATGGAGAATCCACACAAGTGGGACTCAACGCTCCTGACTTGCGAGGAGGTTACAGACCTACCCGCATCATACCCAAAGATCAAGCAGGAAAAGTCGGGAATTTCTGCAAGTGACAAGGACTTCCGCGGGAAGAATCCCCATGGAAAACCTTAAAACTAAACCCTTTTCGAAACCCTTTGCTTAAGTCCAAAAGTTCACCTCACTTTATTAAACATTCATGAGAAGAACATTGGACTGGGGGGACTTGAAGAGGTAGGTCCCAGCAGAGCCCAGTTGGACCCGCAAGACTCACCTTGAAGAGAGACGTCTGCGCAGAAACCAACTGGATCCGCAGGACCCACCATGCTCAGAGACGTGACGTCCTTACGCGCAGTACGCAAGCTGTTCCCGCAGGAAATGCCTCCCAATGGTGAAGTACTCTGCCTGTTCCCGCAGTTGCGGATACAAGCCATCAAGGAAGGCCACCCGCGCAGCAAGGCTACACGCACAAGGCACTTAGCTCTCAATTATTCAGTTGTCACCTGAAGGAATGAGCAAAGCCGGGAACAATCCCGCACAAAGGCGGGAGGGGGAATACTCCCGCCCAAATAAGCCAGTCCGTACGATACGGGAAGATCTTTTGTACTGTACCTGACGAGGTATGGGCAAAAGATCTGACCAAAGATACGACAGCTCATTGACAACAGTATGGCGAGCAGCATGCTCTTGTACTGTATGTCACTATTAGTCGCTGCCTACTCACCAACTCCTGTCATACCACATGCATAGCCGGCAGTTGGTGGAAAAGGAATAGTACACAGCAGGCCTGGTCACTGTCAGCCGCTGCCTACCCACCAACTACCAGCATGGCACGTGCGTAGGCCACAGTTGGTAGAACAGGAATACTATTCAGCCGGCTACACCTTCTTGGAAACCTACCTTCGGCTATAAATACCCCAAATGGTATGATCATCATATACTATCTCGTATTACATATTATACCTGATATCTGCTCTAGCAATCTCTTAATATACATTTATATTCAAGAGCAATCTAGTCTGATTCTCACGCCGGAGGGTGGTCACAAGGAGGAACCCCCCCCTTCTCAGTGACGAGCTCACGGTGTCTGTTTTGCAGGTTATCAGAAGAACCATCTTTGCCGGGTCTAACCCCTCGTGGGAAACATCTATCTAACCCCCAGGTTATCCGTAATCTGCCCGGGGTCGGTTAGTGTTTCTTCAGACACCAAGATGATACGGAAACAACAATCCGGCAGCCGAAAAGCTAAAACCGGGCCTCGTAACCGCCTTCATCTCCCTCTCCGCTTCCACATCCTTCACCCGCTGCTCCCACATCACATATTCGTCCTCCACCACCGCCGCAATCTCCTCCTCCTCTTCATCCTTCTTCTTCTTCTTCCTAAACCTCTTCCAAAACTCCGATTCCTTCTTATTGTTATTGTTATTCAATTCGTCCGCAAACATCCTCACCTTCTCCTGCGAATCCAACCGCTGATCCATCGCATTTCCGCTCTAATAATCCGATTAGCTATGCCGAGAAACAGCTCTCCGATGGCCACCGCTAACGACCGCTTCTCCGGCTCCGAGGATGTCACGTTGTTGCCGTCGTTTGAGGTGGATTTTGAGTGGAATCGGAGATGACGTGGACGGTGGAAGAAGGTGGAATTGGAGACTGAAGTTGTCATCGGAGATGACGTGGACGGTGGCCTACGACGACGGTGGTGGTTAGAAAGGAGTCTTTGGATGGGAGTTCTCGTGTATTTATTCATTATTTTTTATTATAATAATATTAAATTGTGTAGGCCAAAGTGTCCAGTTTATGATGTGACGTAATCTGTTATAAGTTTTGTATCGTCATGTGATTATTGTGGACGGTGGTCTACGCCGCAGATGTATCATACCGGCCATATAACGGAACGGGTCGTAAGAGCATTCACATCCCATCCTCTAACTCTAAATTTACGTGAGAAGAGTATGTAAATGAATGTGAGGTTTTGAGTGGTTGTGAGTGTAAATTATAGGGTGAAGAGAAAGACATAGTGATTTTTTTGTAAATTTGGGAAACATTTGGGGAATATTGTTTGTCCCTATTTATTTTTTAATATTTGTTGGATTTGTTGTGAGTAGAGGAGAGAAAAAACTGTAATGATTAAGGTATAAAAAATATTATTTAATTGAACATGAGAGAAAAATGTATTGTTTTTTAGTGTAATTATAGAGATAAGGATGGAGAATGGGATGGGAATGCTCTAATAGTTAGCTGCTATTTGTTTTTCCTGAGAAAGGTGTGCGCATACATTGCCATTTGCAGGCAGGCTGTTTGTTTTCTCGGTGACGTTTCATTAAAAAACATCTGCGTAAGCTCTTTTTGGTGCAGAATTGGTCTATCAACTTCAGAGATCTTATAAGGTCTTCAGAAGAGGTTAAAACATCACACCCTACCAACACCCACTGTCCACCATCACCACCACCCACTGTTCACCACCGCCATCGTCCGTCACCACCACCGCCCACCACACCACCGTGCGCCACCGTCTACCACCACCACCCACCACTACCACTATCACCATCCAGCATCATCACCACCCAACGTCTGCCACCACCACTGTCCACCACCCACCACCATCTTGTACCACCACCGCCATCTACCACCGCCACCCACCATCCATCGCCACCACCCACCACTACCACTATCACCATCCAGCACCACCACCACAATTCATATACCACCACCAGTTTAGTTTAGCAATTTACAGACGTTAACATTTATTTTAGCAATCTACTGATGTGTTCTCTTCATATTACAAATGATCATGTATATTTCTGCTAAAAAAATAATGTTACGAGATTTGACGAGAATGAACCTTGGATTATAGGATTGGACATTTAGAAATATGATAAATTGGGCTTTGGTTTTGTTAACATGTAATAATCTTTTTGAACATAATATTTACCCTAAAACAAGTTTCTTTGTATTTTCATCTTTGTTATATATTTTTATACTAGTTATAGAACCCGTGTAACACACGGGATTATCCAAATTATAAAATTACAATAATTACATTTGTATTTGTATCTATACTATGTGTATATAAATTGATTTTATTTATATCATAAAATGATTTTATTTTAATGAACTTAATAAAAAAATGCATGTGCAAAAACGTACCCGATAACGCTCCTTTTATTAAAACTTTCATTGTCGATAACATATATGTATAATTGAAAGAATTCAAGAAGAAGAATTCTTATACAATAGTAGTTATGACCACTCAGCCTAAATACTGAAGGAGCGTTACCTTTATTGATATATTTATCAATTTACAACCCATAGAAGGAAAGAATAACATTAAATTATAACGACGAATGTTCTTCAACAACTATGCTTTCCTGAGCTAAACCATGAAAAAAGATTTTGATAAGTTTGACAACATAAAAAATAACATATTAACCCCTTCAATTTTGTAAATATTTTGCTTTATTTGAGCTTTTTGCATAACATGCTTCCTATACAAAGTTCTGATCACCATTGAAGAAAAAGTTAATGCTGACACAGATGTGTTATTTGAGCTTTATGCAAAGTACGGAACACGTTATTTAAAAAAATGTTATTGTGGTTTTATAAATATTATTTTAGTGTTGTTTGACTATTATTTAAGTTTCGATGTTGAAGGACTTTTTTATTTAAATTTCAAAATTTCTGTTTGATTTTAGTAGTATGCAGACGTTAAAAAACAAACAGCCTTATTTTTGCATACTGCAGAGGTTTGGTCCACATTTTCTGCTACAAATACATGCAAATATGGTCCGCATACTGAAGACATTTTACCTCTTAAAAAACAAACAACACCTTAGTGTATTTAAATCATGTATGATGATATGATTAATACATGCTAATTATTAACCTTGATACTGATGTATTGTTGGTTTACTATGGCACGTAATCAGTGGTGACTTGCGGATCCATGATTATTTTTTCTATTGGTTTACCTTTTTTCGGTGATCACATTTCTCATAATCAAACATTAGTATTTTTTGGGTTGGGTCGGGTCAATGTGTGGGGTTGGTTGGGAACATTAATTCATTGAATATGAGGATTTAAACGTTGTTGAGTTTTCTTTTCAATAATCATTCCATTAGCACTAATATTCGAGTTTTAACAAAACTAATATCACAGATTCATATTCATAGGTTCACAACAAATTCGTATTCACATAATCAAGTATTCACCAAAACATAAGAGAAATCGATTGAAATAAATATTATGTTAACCTATGAAGAATCGAGTGAAATCTCTCAATCACGACGTGGACGGTTGAAAATGCATGTGAAAAACATCTATTATAGAAAGCTACAATATGTTATATGTATCGAGAACTCAAGATATATTGTACACAAAGATTTCAGATAGTTCAAAATAGATTCATATTAAAAAATAAGGTTAGGGTCAAAATAACTTTGGTTAAAAAGTGTTGGGGTCAAAGTAGAGGTGCACAAACCGGTTAACCAGTAACCGGTTTTTTTACTAACCGGTTTTTTTTGGAGGGCATTAACCGGTTATACCGGTTTTTCTGTTAGGTTAGTAACAGATTTTTTCCGGCTGGAGAAGCGGTTTTGACCGGTTAGGCCGGACCGGTTAACCGTTTTTTTACAAAAATAATAATTAAAAAAATCAGTTAATCGGTTTTGAAATCAAATATATAAATCGGTTACTAATCGACGGTTAGGATCGGTTAGTAACCGGTTAGAGATTCGGTTACAAACCGGTTAGAAACCAGTTAACCGGTTAGGATGTGCACCTCTAGGTCAAAGTAACTTCAGATTAAAACCGGCCTATTTGAAAACATTTTCACTTTTTGTTCGGGTCAAAATAGCTTTTCTCAAGTTTTATGATTTTAATTTCTAATACCTTTCTAACAAAACCTTCACAAATCATAAAATACATAAATAAATTGTTGTCAAATTTAATAGAACTCATGAGAAAGGAGAGATGCAAATTATATTACAGATTAAAAAAATGCATTGGGGCGTTCTTTCACATTAGTTACTGTAGCATCTTGGTACAACTAATCAAGCATGTAGTATAAATATTTAATGCAGGTTTTAATTACACGTATTAGTGAGTATTTAAGCCACGTGTTCATGTACGTGGCCTCAAATAGAGAGGTTGATAGTTGTGTAATACGTGTCCTGTCCTGCTATTTCTTTTCTTGATGTCTTCATATTAAAAGCCCCACCTAAACTAGCTGCGTTGCAATCGCACCACCATCGCCTTCATCTGACCTACACCTCTGGATGCTTTCGGGAGGTAATCTCATCATCGACGACTGTATTGTTGGGGAATCATTCAACAATTTCTAGGGTTTTCTTGAAGATATGGGAGCCGGTACTAAAGTATGGTTCGTCAAAGGCCAATTCTTTGAATTCCAGGTTACTTCTTCATCATCATCTCACCTTCGTGAGTCGTGAGGAGTGTCTACTAGAGTGCTTATTGTTTTTGATTTTGTTTTTATCTTTAACTAAACTCATTAACCTTAGTTGTTAAAAGTTGGTTGTTAAACATAACCATAATATTGTAAGTTAGGAGTGGGACAGATTACCAACTTGGGTTTACTTGGTGATACATCCGAGTCGGTCGACGTGCCCTGCGGCAACGCGCGAGTACAATTACTTGTTGATAATAAAAGTTTGATTGGCAACATAAAACACGCTAATATGTTTGCAAAAACTGAAATTGTTAAGATGGAGTTAAACATAAGAAACATTCACTCTTTCTACATGAAACATAATCAAAATAGCCTTGAGATTACGTGGATGGAGTTAAATTGATAGTTTGATACACATTCTCGCTACTAGAAAAGCGAATGGCACCATATGTAATTTAAAAATGTTGGTGTAAAAAAATATAGAGGAGAATTGAATCTCTGACATCCAGATTCAAATACAACAGCCAGATTCAAATACAACAGCCTAAGTGTTTAACCAGTCCACCATGCTTTCCTTTGTCATGTTGGTGTTGGGTTTCAACGGTGGTTCGGAACGAAAACGGTCAAGTATTTTAAACCCGTTTTAGTTAATAATGATTTCGTTTCGATAGATATTAATCAACATTAATATATATGTATAAACGAACCATAAAGCGCAGCGGAATATAAAAGATTAACACGAACCAAAAACCGAAACCCAAAACCCGGATCCGATTACAACTAAGTACGAGCACGAAAAATAAACAATAAATGAATCAACCATAGATAAGGTAGTCGATATACCTCGGTTATCAAAACCGGGAAGACACCGAGGGATTAACGAAAGGGCTAGACTTGACACTATCAACAACCAATTGGAAGATCCGGCGACGACAGCGGCGGCGGATTCCTACAAGTGGTGTGGTGGCGGCAGAAGATGAAACAGCTTAGATCCGACAGCTGCAGAAGCTTGCGGCAACCAATTGACCTTCACGGAACCACAATCCTTCTCCGGCGACAACAAGAAATGACGGCGGCGGCGTTCTCCGGTGGTCAGCAACAGAAGACGGAACAACAGAGCAGCAAGAGTGAGCTGCGGTGATGTATATGGTTGTACTGGTGAACTCCGGTGGTTTTAAAGGTTGGTGAAGGGTGGTCACGATTTTCCGGCGGCTGGAAAAACGCGCCGACGGCAGTGGCGGCTGGACTAGATAGAGATGGAGGCTAGGGTTGTTATATTAAGGTTACCATAAATAGAAAAATAGTTATGTATTTATAGGAAACATATTTAGGGTTTAACAATTAAACCTCATTGGGCTTTAAGCCCAAATGTTAAAGCAAAGCCTAATCCACCAACTAATCCTTTCAAGTGATAGTGTCGGGCCCAGTTAACGTAAACGTTTAAGTGGGTTCATATATCGTTAACCCCCGGTGTAATTCATACCGGGTCACATTCGGGTCGGTCGAGTTGGCTTGACCCGAAACGACCATTAAATCTAACAGTCTCCCACTTGGACGTATTTGGGTCAAGTATCACAACGCTAACAGCTAGAGGCATTCTAGCCGCACATAGCTGTCCCCAACCGAATATGACATTTTTAAATCCATAACCAGAGTATCTTGGAATACCTTATTGCAAGATAATGAATTTATAGTAATCGTTGTCATCTATCCTTTCTGTATATGACATCAATTGAACAATGAGACATGGACCAAATCAATCTCATACAGTGTTCAATTATTGTAGTTCTCGATATAGAATCAAAGTGGTCCATTCAAACACACAGTAAGTTTGGGTGAGGCATCACACTTTACCAGTTTGAATCAACGAGGGCGCCAATATGTCTAATTGTTACATCTTAATGTAAGAGTACAGAATCCCATCTTGACTACATACAACTCCCACTGAACTCCAGAACATTCCCAATCAATGCCTTTATGGCTGGCAGTTACGCAACAGCGGTTGACATGATCAAAGAATATTCCTCGGTAAACGAAAGTTCTAATATGTATCTCAGGTCTAGGATACTAAATGAGCATACTATTATCAAAACATCTTATGATCAAGATCCATGACGATGATTTGATGCGAGTTACATCCAACGTCATTCATAATGAGGTCTGTGAGTTTGGAAGTCAACTGCTTGAGTCCAAAGTCAGAATAGTCTTAATTCAGAATCGTTCCCGTGAGTCTGACCGACTACGGATAATTTAGAATATAATATTCATGGATTAAACGTATTAAAAAGAACACAGTTGTATCATTCAACGTTTGCATTTAACCATTAAATCAAAGGTGAACTGAAAAGTACAACTGTTTGAATGTTCATACATCCAAATACTAAATCAAAATAAATCACTAGCAAATCTAAGCCTGATAGCATCTCTATGCTTGTCCGGAGTCATCGGCTTAGTGTACGGGTCAGCTAGATTTTTATATGTGTCTACTTTGCTTATCATGATGTCACCTCGTTCCAGTATTACTCATACATAGTGGAACTAAAAATGTGCTTGGCTATGTGATGATAATTGGGCTCTTTGGCTTGAGCAATAGCACCTGTGTTATCACATATTATGTCGATCTCTTTCCTAAACTTGGAACTAGATCGAGGTTGGCTATGAATTCCTTCATCCAAGCAGATTATGAGCGAGAAACATCTCGGTCATTCTGGAAGTCAGCGTCAGTGTAACATCTTACAGTGAGCTCTTTTTCCACTCCTCCAAACACGCTTGTGAGACGTCAGGTCTAGTGCATAATATAGCGTACATGACAGAGCCAAGCGCTGAAGCATATGGAATTGCTTGCATGTGCTTTGTCTCAATGTCCGTTATCGGAGATTGCGATTTGCTAAAACGGTTCCTTTAGCAATGGAACAGCTCCTATCTTGGAGTTGTCCATTGAGAAGCGTGTCATGACCTTGCTTATGTATATACTTTGACTTAGCCCTTGAAGCCGCTTAGATCTATCTTGGTAGATCTTGATTCCAAGAATACAAGCAGCTTCTCCAAGATCCTTCATTGTAAAATAAGATTCCAATATGTGCTTAACTCCCTTAAGCATAGAAATGTTGTTTCCAATGATCAGTATATCATCCACATATAAGATGAGGAATGATATAGTGCTCCCACTAGCCTTTATGTAAACACAAGGCTCATCTTCATTTTTGATAAAATCAAACTCTTTGATCAAAATGTAGATTCCAGCTATGAGATGCTTGTTTGAAAATCCACTTGCTCCCTGTTGCCCGACCTTCGGGGGGGGGGGGGGGGTAGCTCAACCAAGTTCCAGACTTGATTGCCATGAATAGATTGCATCTCGGCGTTCATGGCTTCACGCCGTATCTCAGATTCCGGATCCAAGATTGCAGATTTGTAGTTAGTAGTTTCGTCTCTAGACTTGGCTACTAATAAGACTTATGGACCATCCAGATGCCATAGCAGATGCCATAGGTATCTAGGATTTGGTGCGGGAGTCCTACTACTTCTGCGAACGCTTGTGTTCATGTCTGACGTATCAGCAACAACAACTTGTTGATCAGACGCTACAACTTCTTCAGCGATTGTTTGTGGTTCTTGAATTTCTTCAAGATCGACAATGTAATCTCCAGTTCCTCGATCGAGAAATTCTTTCTCGAGGAAGTGGTCTTTCTTTTTGATAGAAATCATATTTGTATCAGGATGAAAGAAGTAATAACCGCTTTGGTTGTAGTATTTGACGAATGCGGGAGGCGGTCATAAGGGTGAAACTCCAAAAAGGAGTGAGGCAAGTTGGTTCTACACATCATCGATCAAACCATGTTTAGCAAAGTTCGATTCCTCCTCTCGCTCACGCCATTATGTTGGGGCGTGCCAGTTGGAGTGAGTTGTGAAACAATTCCACGCTCTTTTAGATGAGTGATGAACTCTGAGCTGAGATACTCTCCACCTAGATCTGATCGAAGTATCTTAATGGTTTTACCAAGTTGGTTTTTCTACTTCGTTTTGAAACTCTTTGAACATTTCAAAAGTTTCATGCTTGTGTTTCATAGGATACACATAAGCATATCGACTATAATCGTCGATAAAAGAAACAAAGTATCTTTCATGGTTTCTAGACATGGTTCTGAAAGGTCCACATACATCAGTATGTATGAGTCCCAACAGATCTCTTTCTCGTTCACTTTTATGAGTGAAGGAGTCTTTGGCGAGTTTGCCAGCTAAGCAAGACTCATAATTGTCAAAAGAGTCCGGTCTTGTGGATTCAAGAATCCCTTCGGATTGGAGTCTTTTAACTCTTGCCTTGCTTATGTGGCCAAGTCGGCAATGCCATAGAAATGTATCATTGATGCCAGATCTGATACGTTTTGAAAGATTATATATACGTTATTATTAGTTTGAACATCAATCTTATATATATCATTTCAAGGTTTAGCCTCGAAATTAAAGATATCATTTAAGTAAGTAGAAATGGCCATGCCATTAAAACACGTACTTAAAACCTTGTTCAAATAGTAAAGAAACTGAAACAATGTTGCTGGTCAAACCAGGAGCATACAAATAATTATTCAAAAGAAAAACTAGGCTAGATGGACAAGTAAAATGAAATGCTCCAGTTTCCTTCCATGTTGCCTTTATTCAGTTTCCTCCACTTCTCAGGCTCCTGCAAGACATTAACGATGTGGAAACCACACCCGGTATCAAATACCAATGTGTTGCTAGAGACAGTGAAAAGTTTAATGACGTATATGGAAATACCTCGAGAGGAGCCTTCACCATTGGCTCTCTTCATCTTGATCTCAGCAAGGTACTCAGGACAATTTCGCATCCAGTGTCCCATTTGGTTGCATCGGTGGCACTGGCACTCCTCAGGGGGCGGCGGTGGTATCTTTGGAACCCCTTTGTTAGCATTGGTGGCACGAGGGGCAACAATGGTAACATTCTTCTTGCCTTTACCTTTATAACCCCGGTTCTTGGGATTAGGCTTCTTGACACCAGCAGATCGTGTTCAGAACTTGATTGGTCCTTGAAGGAATGTTCATCTCAGCCGTCTTGAGCATGTTATGAAGCTCAGGCACTGTCTTCACCCAACTATTCATGTTGAAATTCATTACGAACTGGTCGTATGAGTTGGGGAGAGATTTGAGAATGAAATCAGATGCCATCTCATCGGGCATGGGATAATCAAGTTTCTTGAGCTGATCGATGTGCCCCTTCATCTTAAGAACATGCGCACTGATGGGAGACCCTTCTGCCATCTTGCAACTGATGAGTTGTTTCATGGTGTCGAAACGTTCTTGACGGGCTTGTTTCTGGAACATGCCCTTGAGTTGCTCAAGCATCTCATAGGCATCAAAGTCTTCCAAGCCTTTAGCAAGCTCAGAAGTCATGGTGGCTAGCATAATACAGGAGATCTCAGCCGAGTCATCCTTATGCTTGTCAAGAACTTTTCGTGCAGCAACTGTGTTGTTTTCAGGCTTGGTTGGAACTGGTCCATCGAGAACATACATGCGCTTTGCCATGGTGAGAACAAGTCTCAAGTTGCGGTGCCATTCAATGAAGTTGGCACCGTTCAATTTATCCTTCTCAAGGATAGTCTTAAGGGCGTAGGGTGAGATTTCGTTTGAAAACATCTGATTAATTAAGCAAAAGTAAATTTAATTAGTATTTTCGACGTTGTAGTCCCATTATTAATGACCCAATAACATTAATGAAATAAGAGCATGAGAATCCAGTTTCCAGTTATTAAAGGCAGCTGTAGCACACACCATTAATAAGTGGTTAGGCAGACTGACAACGATTGCCAATTGTGAATAGAGCACAACTCTCGGTTATGAGACCTATAGAGACAACGATTGTCTGTATAGATACGTTTAGCCTTATCTTTGCCCACTTTAAGTCTCCAGACAGCTTTAGCACGTAACAGGAGAGTAAAATAATAGTTGTCCTAGTATAGTGACGTGTGAAAGGCCCGGATGTGTTAACGAAACGCTTTCACCTTGATGGGATAGGCTAGAAAACAAGTGCGGTGTAGCTCCAAACACTCGAAATTTCGCAGTATGCCTCAAGTGTGACTTGTAGTAGGATTGACATAAACTATTGGTTTTAAATTGGGATTAATTTTAAAATTACCAAATAAAGTAAAAGTCAAATTTTACTGTATTTATTATCGGGACGAATAGATGAACCCTTTCATCTCTCAGGACACTTAGTTTTAAATAACCTATTAAAAACTAAGTTTGTCGCGATATAACTAACCAATTTTAAAAGTCAAATTTTACTGTATTTATTATCGGGACGAATAGATGAACCCTTTCATCTCTCAGGACACTTAGTTTTAAATAACCTATTAAAAACTAAGTTTGTCGCGATATAACTAACCAATTTTAAGTTAATAGAAAATCTATTAAGTTATTAGTTTTGGAAATCAAAACGCTTTTAATTTGCAAAACATAAATGGTTAATTAAAAAAATGTTTATTTTCCTATTTATTTGGTATTAGATCGGTGATATTATAATCCTATTATAATCAATCAAAGCAATCACATTAGCAAATAATAATATGTAAATCCATATGGCCAAAAGGTGATCGGTCTCGCTAGAGCCAATTAGGGAGACCGATCGGGTCAAGGGGTTCACAACACAAAACAACCACAAGGATGGACTTCTTCGTGCATCCCGTCATCTTGCCCGAACTCCCACTAACTCCAAGAAGTCCATGAGCTCGTCTTCGGTTATCTTCGCGTCTTCTTAATTACAAATTTATAAACTAACAATAATATGTTCTATTACAAATTTGAACCATCTTTATGGCCAAAAGAAAACCGAAAATTAAATAATAACCTTTTTACAACTTTTGAACCAACCATATGGCCAAAACAAGCTCAAACACCAAACACAACCAAACAAACATAAGTCGGGGCCAGATTTATATATTTAAAATAAATAAAATTTCGGGTCGTTTTTGACTTGGTCAAATAAAATAAACAAAACTTTGACCAAATCTAAAATTACCTGAAAACAAAATCTAGATCAAAACTTTAAACGATTTAAAGTTTAAGATGTAGATCCGGTTTTAAACGAACCGGTATCGACTCGTACGTTGTAACCGCGGCTCTGATACCACTGTTGGGTTTCAACGGTGGTTCGGAACGAAAACGGTCAAGTATTTTAAACCCGTTTTAGTTAATGATTTCGTTTCGATAGATATTAATCAACATTAATATATATGTATAAACGAACCATAAAGCGCAGCGGAATATAAAAGATTAACACGAACCAAAAACCGAAACCCAAAACCTGGATCCGATTACAACTAAGTACGAGCACGAAAAATAAACAATAAATGAATCAACCATAGATAAGGTAGTCGATATACCTCGGTTATCAAAACCGGGAAGACACCGAGGGATTAACGAAAGGGCTAGACTTGACACTATCAACAACCAATTGGAAGAGCGGCTAGCGGCGGCGTCGGCGGATTCCTGCAAGTGGTGTGGTGGCGGCATAAGATGAAACAGCTTAGATCTGACAGCTGCAGAAGCTTGCGGCAACCAATTGACCTTCACGGAACCACAATCCTTCTCCGGCGACAACAAGAAATGACGGCGGCGGAGTTCTCCGGTGGTCAGCAGCAGAAGACGGAACAACAGAGCAGCAAGAGTGAGCTGCGGTGATGTATATGGTTGTACTGGTGAGCTCCGGTGGTTTTAAAGGTTGGTGAAGGGTGGTCACGATTTTCCGGCGGTCGGAAAAACGCGCCGGCGGCAGTGGCGGCTGGGCTAGATAGAGATGGAGGCTAGGGTTTGTTATATTAAGGTTACCATAAATAGAAAAATAGTTATGTATTTATAAGAAACATATTTAGGGTTTAACAATTAAACCTCATTGGGCTTTAAGCCCAAATGTTAAAGCAAATGCTAATCCACCAACTAATCCTTTCAAGTGATAGTGTCGGGCCCAGTTAACGTAAACGTTTAAGTGGGTTCATATATCGTTAACCCCCGGTGTAACTCATACCGGGTCACATTCGGGTCGGTCGCGTTGACTTGACCCGAAACGACCATTAAATCCAACAGTTGGTTCACTCAAATTTCTTACTGGGATTCACTCAAGATTTTTTAATTTATAATCTACTAAAGATTGAAAATTCAGTGGGTTTCCGTGACCCGATCGGATACATGGAGATCCAACTCTGAGTCGCGGTTCATGTTTCTAATTTCAAACTTTATAGCTTTGGTTCATCTAATAAATAAACTCATAACAATCTAAACAAAATTTCTAGGGACGGGTACCAAAAGTATGAGATGTCATGCAAATATTAGAGGGCGTCACATCGATTTCAGTTTCAAACCCAAAAACAAGTATTTAACAAGATGGATATTCTTTGGTTTGGGTTATTCATTAGGTTCCTTGGTTTATAATGGGTTGTATGAATAAGAAAATCCATAGTTCAATATGTATGAATTCGGTTTTTTTCTGTTTGGTAAACCGAATATGTAATTTTGCTTCAAGCGATTTTCTATTCAGTTTGGTTTTAGGTTTAATTTTTTTTTGTAACCAAAATCTAACACTCTAACCAGCTTAAGCAACCTCGGTCATCAACTTCTGTTACAACAGTTAATATATTGAATTGATGAAGGCTTCTTGCCTTTTATATTCACTTAAATTTCACTCTCCACTTTATTTCTTTCCGGATTACCTACAACTTTGGCTAATGTGTTTTTGACGAGAAGAACATAACTAGAAATTCGTAAGTTTGTGTTTAGTTTAAACAAATTAATTCAGTTTGGTAACTAGTTGTCACACCCGGCCCTAAACGGCGGAAACAGCCGGGTGCGCGCGAGTGGGAATTGATAATCAAGCACGGGTCATTGCAAACATTCAAATAAATTTTCCATTGCGCATGAAATGTCTAGTACAAAATACATTACATTGTTTAGAATTATATATAAAAACATCCACATATGAAAAACGTTGAAGATTTCCGCGCCATATCCCCTTACACGGCGGGAACAACCACGCGTGTGGAAGGGATAGAACTAAAATCTTCCAAAAACCATTTTTATAGATGTTCTGCGTGAAGTGCTCTATGTGTGACTCCTTGCGCTACTAATTATCACCTAAAAGACACGTAAAAACATTTGAATCAGTATAAACTGAGTGAGTTCACAAGTTTTGGTGACTTGATAAATCGTATTGCATCATATCCTTGATAAAACCATATTGAAACATATTTCTGATAACATCATTAAAACATATGCTTGATAAAGCCGTCCCGCGGTTTACGCGCAGACATTTCTGAAAACCGTGCTCGTCCATGCAAAGTGGCGCTGCCACTACGAGCGAAAATAATACCGTCCCGCGGGTTACGCGCGGACGTTGTGCTCGGAAAACTAGGCGCTCGTCCATGCAAAGAGGTGCGACCCCTACGAGCGGGCTTTACAACCAGTAGTACTACCCCATGACCATACTAGGCACTCATCTATGCAAAGAGGTGCGACCCCTACGAGCGGGTTGATCAAACACAGTAGTCCCTACCCTTAGAGTTCCATTGACGAAGTGATCACTTTCTTGTTCTTGCGCACTCACATTGAAAACCAAGATAAACACCATGAACAGATAATCGTTTGCATTGCTTGTAAATATACCATGATAAAACATAATTTAAACACGTGTCCCTCGCCCCGAAAACAGTTTAAAAACAGTGAAAATAGGGGCTGTGAGACTCACTTGTGATTCTTGTTAAGTGATGGTTTAGAGAGAGATTAAACGAGATTCGGGTTTCCTGATGTTAGCCTCGAAATTGGAAGTCTAGTGATGGAAACGGAACTGGAAACGGATGCTCGGGAGATGGTTAGTGCAGAATTACAGGTTTAAGAGAGGAGTTTGAAGTGTGTTTGTGTGATATTTTTATTCAAGAATTGATACTTATTTATTGGCAAATTCAAGGGAACACAATCCCTTGATTTAGGGGATTGAAATCTTATTTATATTGGGTGTAATGATGACAAGGTATGGGGTTTATTATTATTTATTTTAGGGATGGGGGTGATGGTCCTAGGGAGTGGTTATAAAGATTCTGATGGATTTGACAGTACATGCAGGACTGTGGTTGGTGAGAGTAGGTGCGGCTGACAGCTGACATTTCGTGTTACAGTATACTTTTCCTGGTACCGTTGTCAGTGTGCAGTCAAAAGGTAAAAATCTCTGAAACACGCAACTGGTTCTTTCTGGGCGGGGGTAATCCCCTTACATCTGAAGAATAGACTAAGTGTTTTGTGCGTGTAGCCTTGCGCGTATAGCCTTCTGCGTGAAGGCCATTTCTTTGAACGTTGTGGGTGCGTAACCTTCTCGTAGTCAGGGACGTTGAGTTTCATTTGTAGATTCTCCATGAGGTCTTGGTATTTCAACATAGTGATCAGTTATGTTGAAGTCAATTCCATCTTGGAGCTTCAAACAAACTAGCTCTCAATGTTCCCGCCATGCGGGGAGGTTAGTTCCCTTTCCGCACGCGCACAAATGATTTGATTATTGAAGAGGTATGCACCCGCCTTAGCATCAAGCGGGGCGGCTAACCCATTAGACACGACATGAAATTAAGTTATGAAAACACAAAACCTGTGCGCGTGGCGCACATAACATATGCCCGCGCGGATCCTAACATGGCGCGCATCGCATCCGCGCATGGCGCATATAACATATGCCCGCGCTGATCCTAACATGGCGCGCATCGCATCCGCGCATGGCGCATATAACATATGCCCGCGCTGATAATCGCGCGCATAACATTCACAATCTCCTAATAATTAGGTTGGTTACTTGGTTTATGGGATTGGGAAATTACCGGGTGTCACATTCTCCCCCCGTTAGGAGAATTTCGTCCCGAAATTTAGGAGGTGTCGCTGGTAGGAGCTATCCTTTGGAAGAGGTATGGGTACTTTTTGCGCATTTGGTCTTCTCTTTCCCAAGTGAATTCAGGTCCACGCTTTGAGTTCCATTGAACCTTTACTAACTTGATTCGGCTTCTTCGCAACTTTTGTTCTTTCCAATCGGTTACTGCTATAGGCTCTTCCATGAAGTGTAGTTGTTTGTCGATATGAACCTCGTCCAATGGTAAAATTAACGTTTCATCAGATAAGCACTTCTTGAGGTTGGATACATGAAACGTGTCGTGAACTCCACTAAGTTCGGCGGGTAAATGGAGTTTATAAGCAACTGGACCGATCCTTTCCAGGATCTCAAATGGTCCGATGTATCGCGGATTTAACTTTCCTCGCTTGCCGAAACGGGGGACTCCTTTCCATGGAGAGACTTTCAAAAGTACTTTATCCCCTACTTGAAATTCCAACGGTTTTCTTCTCACATCTGCATAGCTTTTCTGTCTGTCGCGCGCTGCCTTAAGGCGATCCCGTATCTGGAAAATTTTGTCCGTCGTTTCTTGGATCAATTCTGGACCAGTCATTTGCTTGTCACCCACTTCAGCCCAACACAGTGGGGACCTACACTTGCGCCCATACAAGGCTTCAAATGGCGCAGCCTTGAGGCTTGTGTGATAACTGTTATTGTATGAAAATTCAACCAATGGGAGATGAGTATCCCAGCTACCCCCGAAATCGATTGCGCACGCGCGCAACATATCTTCTAATGTTTGAATGGTTCGCTCGCTTTGTCCATCTGTTTGGGGATGATAAGCCGCACTCATGTCAAGACGAGTACCTAAAGCCCCTTGTAACGATTTCCAAAACCTTGAGGTGAACCGACTATCTCTATCAGAAATGATGGATACCGGAACTCCGTGTTTTGAAACTACTTCTCGAATATACAATCGGGCTAACTTTTCCATCTTATCAGTTTCCTTGATCGGCAGGAAGTGTGCTGACTTAGTTAGCCGGTCTACAATAACCCAAATCGTGTTGTAACCCCCAGGTGTCCTTGGCAGTTTGGTAATGAAGTCCATGGAGATTTGTTCCCACTTCCACATAGGAATTTCTGGCTGTTGAAGCAACCCCGACGGTTTCTAGTATTCAGCCTTCACCTTCGAACACGTCAGGCACTTACTGACATTCGTCGCGATGTCGCCCTTAAGATTGGGCCACCAATACAGCGCTTTAACATCTTGGTACATCTTGTCTGCGCCAGGATGTACGGAATACCGCGTTTTGTGAGCTTCGTTTAACACTTGCTCGCGCAATCCTCCCTTGAGAGGGACCCATATGCGGTTAGCAAAATATCGAGTGTCGTTCTCTTTGAGCTCCAAATTCTTAATCATACCCCCAAGGGATTCGTTCTTGACAAACTCTGGTTTCAAGGCTTCTTGTTGAGCTTCTCGGATGCGGGTAGTGAGGTCTGCGCGAATGGTCAATCTTAGAGCCTTAACTCGTAGCGTCTTTGCTCGCTCTTTCCTACTTAAAGCATCTGCTACCACATTCGCCTTTCCAGGATGATACTTTATTTCACAATCATAATCATTCAATAATTCAACCCATCTTCGTTGCCTCATGTTTAAATCCTTTTGATCAAATATATGTTGAAGGCTCTTGTGATCCGTAAAAATCAAACACTTTGTGCCATAAAGATAATGGCGCCAAATCTTTAGCGCGAAAACAACTGCTCCAAGTTCCAGATCATGCGTTGTATAATTCCTTTCATTGACCTTGAGTTGACGAGAGGCATACGCTATGACTTTGTTTCTCTGCATAAGGACACATCCGAGTCCTTGATGTGAAGCGTCGCAGTAGACGACGATGTCGTCCGTCCCCTCGGGTAGCGACAAAATTGGCGCACTACATAACTTTTGCTTTAACATTTGAAACGCTGCTTCCTGGTTTTCGCCCCAATCAAACTTCTTATCATTTTGAGTTAGCGCAGTCAGAGGTAAAGCTGTCTTGGAGACGTTCTCAATGAAACGTCGATAGTAGCCAGCTAGTCCTAGGAATTGCCTCACCTCAGTTGGTGTTTTTGGCGGTTCCCAATTCTCGATGGCTTTGACCTTGGAAGGATCGACGTGTATTCCTTTCTCGTTTACAACGTGACCGAGAAAGTGAACCTCTCTAAGCCAAAACTCACATTTAGAAAACTTTGCATACAACTTTTCTTCCTTTAGCAACCCCAAAATTAATCTCAGATGTTGTTCATGCTCAGCTCTGGTTCGGGAGTAAACCAGAATATCATCTATAAATACAATCACAAACTTATCAAAGTATGGTTTGCACACACGGTTCATCAGATCCATGAATACAGCCGGCGCATTAGTTAGCCCGAAAGGCATCACTAAGAACTCATAATGGCCGTATCTAGTTCGGAAGACTGTCTTCGGCACATCTTCCTCATAGATCTTAAGTTGGTGGTAACCTGACCGTAGATCTATCTTCGAGTAATAACTGGATCCCTGCAACTGATCAAATAAGTCGTCAATCCTCTGTAAGGGGTACCGATTCTTGACTGTCAGCTTGTTCAGTTCCCTGTAGTCAATACACATTCTAAATGAACCATCCTTCTTCTTTACAAAAAGTACTGGAGCTCCCCAGGGTGAAAAGCTTGGGCGTATGAAGCCCTTATCCAATAGTTCCTGCAACTGATTGGATAGCTCTTGCATCTCGGATGGAGCTAGTCGATAGGGTGCTCGAGCTACTAGTGCAGCTCCTGGAACCAAGTCGATTCGAAACTCGACTTGTCGCGGTGGCGGTAATCCGGGCAGATCTTCAGGGAAAACTTCCGGGAATTCGCGCACCACTGGTAAGTCTTCAATCTTTCGTTCATCTCCTTTCTTCTCTACTACGTGCGCCAGGAAGGCGTAGCATCCTTTCCTCAGGCACTTGCGCGCCTTTAGACACGAAATGAGTTTTGTCGCAACTCCACTTCTTTCCCCTTGAATTACCATGGTTTCTCCGCTCAACAGTGGGATCCGAACCTGCTTCTCATGGCAAATAACTTCCGCGTGGTTCTCGACTAACCAATCCATGCCTACCACAATGTCAAAGCTTCCCAAGTCTATTGGCAATAAGTTAATATTGAATCCGTGACCTCCCATGACCAATACACATTGCTCAGTCCTCTCGTTCGCGCGTATCTGCCTACCATTGGCTAGTTCTATAGTATAAGGCGTGTCTAGCCTACTGGTTGCTAGGCCTAGGGAGTTTTTAAACTCAGTGGATATGAAACTTAGGTCAGCGCCAGTATCAAATAAGACAGATGCAAAATGGTCGTTAAGTAGAAACGTACCGGTTACCACATTCGGTTCTTCTTTTGCTTCGCCCGCGCCGATCACAAAGGCTCTCCCGCGAGCTTGGTTTCTCTTTTGCGGGCAATCCCGACTGAAATGTCCTGGCTTCCCGCATGCGTAGCAGTTGTCGTTTGCTCCAGCTTCCTTATGGCAGTTTATCGCCTTGTGCCCTGGTCTGCTACATTTGGCGCATACGATGCTTGCGCATTCACCCTCGTGGTGATACTTGCATCTGCTGCACCATGGGCGAGGCCCATTGTACCCTTTTCGTGATGGCTCCAGGGCTTGTATCGCGTAAGCCCTTACGCTCTCCTGTTTCTTGAATGGTGGTTGCTTGGAGTCGGACCCTCGGTGGTGAGAGTTCCATTTTCTCTTGGGGTCAGAGGTTCGCTGCTCGTTCCCGCGCGAGGTCAACATGCCCGCACGGACCGTATCTCTTGTAAGAGTGATGGCCCGCGCCACTGCCTCATCAAAGGTTGGAGGCGCTGCGGCATTGAGCGGAACTCTGATAACATGGGGTAACCCAAAGATATACCTCTCTATCTTTTTCTCCTCCGTGTTCGCCATATCCGGCACCATCTGGCAAAGTTCGTTGAATCGGTTGTTGTAGGCGTCGATATCAGTTCCTATCATGGTGTGGTTCCAAAATTCCTGCTGTAGACTCTGAATTTCGGCGCGAGAGCAGAACTTTTTCATCATCATTTCCTTCAGCTCCTCCCAGGTCTTGTGGAGAGCAACTTCTCGTCCCAATGTTTTCACTTGAAGCTTCCACCAAGACGAGGCCGCTTCTTGAAACATGCAGGTCGCGTAAAGGACCTTTTGATTTTCACTACACCCGCTAATGGAGAGAACTGTCTCCATTTTGTCGATCCAGTTGTAGAGCCCAATGGCCCCTTCGGTGCCCTTGAATGGCCAAGGCTTACAGGCCATAAATGTCTTATAGGAGCATCCTTTGTCCAAAGCTCCTGATTCGGGTTCTGGGGTTTCGGTCTCTTGACGACCCTGACTGGATTCGGCCTTGCTGGCCTCATGCGTTGCGATCGCCTGTGCGATTATTTCTGCGAGTTCCTCGGGTGTCATGGTAATTCCCTTGGCTCTGGTTGGAGGCATTCTCGTTTTTCTTAAAAGAGAACGAAACTATATCAAACTTAGCGCATGTACCCTGAGCACATAATGTTCTTATCCTTAGTGTTCACTAGACATTGTGTGACCCGTGTTCCTAAGTGTGTGTGTGGTTTTTCTTTTGAAAATATTTTCTTTGCAAAATATTTAATGCGATTCCCCTACGGTTATATTCTAGGTTAAAACTTCTTTCCTAGTTCGCTATAACCAGTGCTCTGATACCAATCTGTCACACCCGGCCCTAAACGGCGGAAACAGCCGGGTGCGCGCGAGTGGGAATTGATAATCAAGCACGGGTCATTGCAAACATTCAAATAAATTTTCCATTGCGCATGAAATGTCTAGTACAAAATACATTACATTGTTTAGAATTACATATAAAAACATCCACATATGAAAAACGTTGAAGATTTCCGCGCCATATCCCCTTACACGGCGGGAACAACCACGCGTGTGGAAGGGATAGAACTAAAATCTTCCAAAAACCATTTTTATAGATGTTCTGCGTGAAGTGCTCTATGTGTGACTCCTTGCGCTACTAATTATCACCTAAAAGACACGTAAAAACATTTGAATCAGTATAAACTGAGTGAGTTCACAAGTTTTGGTGACTTGATAAATCGTATTGCATCATATCCTTGATAAAACCATATTGAAACATATTTCTGATAACATCATTAAAACATATGCTTGATAAAGCCGTCCCGCGGTTTACGCGCAGACATTTCTGAAAACCGTGCTCGTCCATGCAAAGTGGCGCTGCCACTACGAGCGAAAATAATACCGTCCCGCGGGTTACGCGTGGACGTTGTGCTCGGAAAACTAGGCGCTCGTCCATGCAAAGAGGTGCGACCCCTACGAGCGGGCTTTACAACCAGTAGTACTACCCCATGACCATACTAGGCACTCGTCTATGCAAAGAGGTGCGACCCCTACGAGCGGGTTGATCAAACACAGTAGTCCCTACCCTTAGAGTTCCATTGACGAAGTGATCACTTTCTTGTTCTTGCGCACTCACATTGAAAACCAAGATAAACACCATGAACAGATAATCGTTTGCATTGCTTGTAAATATACCATGATAAAACATAATTTAAACACGTGTCCCTCGCCCCGAAAACAGTTTAAAAACAGTAAAAATAGGGGCTGTGAGACTCACCTGTGATTCTTGTTAAGTGATGGTTTAGAGAGAGATTAAACGAGATTCGGGTTTCCTGATGTTAGCCTCGAAATTGGAAGTCTAGTGATGGAAACGGAACTGGAAACGGATGCTCGGGAGATGGTTAGTGCAGAATTACAGGTTTAAGAGAGGAGTTTGAAGTGTGTTTGTGTTATATTTTTATTCAAGAATTGATACTTATTTATAGGCAAATTCAAGGGAACACAATCCCTTGATTTAGGGGATTGAAATCTTATTTATATTGGGTGTAATGATGACAAGGTATGGGGTTTATTATTATTTATTTTAGGGATGGGGGTGATGGTCCTAGGGAGTGGTTATAAAGATTCTGATGGATTTGACAGTACATGCAGGACTGTGGTTGGTGAGAGTAGGTGCGGCTGACAGCTGACATTTCGTGTTACAATATACTTTTCCTGGTACCGTTGTCAGTGTGCAGTCAAAAGGTAAAAATCTCTGAAACACGCAACTGGTTCTTTCTGGGCGGGGGTAATCCCCTTACATCTGAAGAATAGACTAAGTGTTTTGTGCGTGTAGCCTTGCGCGTATAGCCTTCTGCGTGAAGGCCATTTCTTTGAACGTTGTGGGTGCGTAACCTTCTCGTAGTCAGGGACGTTGAGTTTCATTTGTAGATTCTCCATGAGGTCTTGGTATTTCAACATAGTGATCAGTTATGTTGAAGTCAATTCCATCTTGGAGCTTCAAACAAACTAGCTCTCAATGTTCCCGCCATGCGGGGAGGTTAGTTCCCTTTCCGCACGCGCACAAATGATTTGATTATTGAAGAGGTATGCACCCGCCTTAGCATCAAGCGGGGCGGCTAACCCATTAGACACGACATGAAATTAAGTTATGAAAACACAAAACTTGTGCGCGTGGCGCACATAACATATGCCCGCGCGGATCCTAACATGGCGCGCATCGCATCCGCGCATGGCGCATATAACATATGCCCGCGCTGATCCTAACATGGCGCGCATCGCATCCGCGCATGGCGCATATAACATATGCCCGCGCTGATAATGGCGCGCATAACATTCACAATCTCCTAATAATTAGGTTGGTTACTTGGTTTATGGGATTGGGAAATTACCGGGTGTCACACTAGTCAAACTCGAGAACATGTCTGGCTATACGGCTCTTGGTTGAGATGTTCATATGTTGACCCATTTAGTATGCTTAGTTTCATATCTATTTGTTTGTACAAATATAAATACAGAATTCGGAGTTAAAACCTTCTAAAACGTAAAGGGAAGAAAAAAAATACTTTTAGAGTTGTCAGTAATAAAAAGGTTCCATTGCCGGGAATCGAACCCGGGTCTCCTGGGTGAAAGCCAGATATCCTAACCGCTGGACGACAATGGATGAATTTTATAACATGAAAATATATCTTATTAACCATGTTTTACTTGTCAACAATAAAAATCTATTTACGTTTCATTTTTCTCTCTCATTATATTCTGTATACATATTTAGCAACATGATACTGAAGGGCTAAAATTCATCTAAAGATACTCAGAAGCTTAATATTTTCTAAATCACAACATTCGAAAAAATAACCTTTTACAAACTAGTTGCTGGTATCGATTCAAATTCTTTTGTGTTTCATGATAAATCTGAGAGTTTTTTTTTTCTCTAATATATATGTTTAGCTCGGCAAGTAGGCATGTAAGCATAAGATAAATAAGGGTGAATTCTATGAAATGCAAATGCAGTTTATCTTGATGTTTTGTGGAGTTGCTTTTGACACCTTTGGTTTCCTCGCTTTTGAAGCTGTGGAGTTACTTAGCAGAGTTCAACGGGTCATGCATAGTTTTGTTATGACTCCAAGATCAGCGAATGTAGTTTAATAAAAAAGGGTTTTGTAATTCAAAAAGGGGTAACGGCACCGCTTGTTGCCCGCTTGTCTCCTGTTTTAGTGTAATCGCTACTTGTTTAAATTTTTGAAGTTAAAAATCAATAAAAATGATCATGAGAGTTTGATAACAGATAACTCATGGCACCTCTCTAGTAGTATGATAATCAATGAGATGAGATAAAATATAGTGTGTGTAAAATATGAGCCTGTAATGAATTAAAGGGAAAATTATTGAAACTTGTATTCGAACTCGTGACCTCTGCATAGACCCAGCCATAGGGTGGGACAGGAAGGGCTATAGCCCAAGGCTAACATTTTTTAAGACCCATAATTTTTTTCATATTTATTATATAAGTTAATACCTATATTGTCTAATAAATAGACAGTAGTTTAATTGGTCTGTGGCTCTTCCAACAAGGTTGCTGCTCCGGTTTTTTAAGCAAGTTTGGAACTTGGTTTCACACATTTTTTTTTTGGATTTATTTGTTTGCGATCCCAACTGAAGTGTCGGTCTAATCTTAATTCCAAACTAATGTAGATGAAGGCTTTTTTTATTTAATATTCCCCCTCTTATCTTATGTGTCTTACCTTTTAGGCTTTTATCATATTGTTTTATTTTTTTATATTCATGGAACAAATAGATTTTTGATTTATAACACATATTGTTTTGTTTTATTTAATATTCCCTTTTGGAACGGGTTTTCTCCCTTCCTATTCAAACGGTTAAGAGCATCCCCCCAAGTTGTCGTTTGGCGTTTGCTCAGACTTTGGCATGCGCTTTACGCAAGGTAGTGGATTCACCAGGCTCGATTGAGAATTAGGTCAAATTACTATTGTTGCCGCGTTGTACTTTAAGGGTGGTGAAACCTTCCACTAGGCAGGAACGCAGGTCAGGGAATCGAAAGTCTTTGCAATGTAGTAGCATTCAGCAAGCACTTGCGGTGTGGAAAGATGGATCTGGTTTTGCTGACTTGGTTCTTTCTCTAATTGATAACGTGGGGGGAAGCACTTTTTCTAAAAGAGAGGTGGGAGGGGAGGAGAGTTCTGAAGTCCATACTAATCATCTAATAGACTAATCACACATATAAGGACACATGATTCACCATAAAATGAAGTTTTGATCAAATCATTTCGCAAGACACGTTTAATCAAGTTTTAAGCTCCTAGTTCGTATTCTAATTAAGTTTGTTAATAATGTTATTAATCAAGCTTATCTTTACATATATGAAAAAATATCATATTAATAATTAAATGTACAGGTTCAAATCATCATAACATTTATGTATAAGTTCAAGCAGTTCATTAACCAATCAAAATATGAATTTTCTAAGTGTTTAACTAACAAAGTTTCCTATTGTAGTAACTTTTATTTTTTTGATAATTCTATCTAATTCAATCTTTCAAATTTGATTAAGTATGGATCCAAGTTTATATCATTTAACTTGTTTAATATAGTTTCATGCACCCTAATGCTCTATTCAAGTTTTGATATTTCAATTAAGCAACAAAGTTTCTATTTTTAGTAAGTAATTTATAATTTGATCAATGCACTAACTAATCAATTCTTTAATCATGCACCCTATCTTAGTTTAAAGTTGAAATTCATCACATATTGAATACATTACTTCCAAGTGTTTACCTCAAAATCAAAAATCAACTTTTCTTAAATTAAAGTTTCCTTATTTAGTAACTTTACCAATCTTGATTAATTTTCAAGTTTCAACTATTAATTCTAACATATATCCTATACTATATTTAATTAGATTATTCCATATCATTTCTTGATTCAACAATCCATCCAAATTTCATTCTAACAACAAACCCTAACATCAAATTCATTCAAGTTTATAACAAACAATCAAGAGATTCAACAACACTTATAATCAAGCCTAGCAATCAATGTATGATCTTTAAGATAAATGTATGCATGTGTAAGTGGGTTTAATCCTTCCACCAATACATACATACATACCTACGGTTCATACATTCACACATACCACATACATAATTTCAAACTTTCAAGCTTCAATCAAACTCAAGAACAACTAATTTAACATAGTTAACCCAATAAATCAACTCATAAACAAAACTTATTTGTGTTCTTGAAGATCTAAAGATGAAGATGAGAGTGTGGTGGGTGTGAATGTGATGATCTTCCTTCTAATCTTGTTTGATCTTTCTTGTTTCTTGATTATATCTCCATAATTTTTAATTATTGATTGTGTGTGTTTATGTATGTGTGTTTGTGATTTGAATTTGTGTGTGAAGAGAGTGTGTGTGCTATGGGTTTTATAGAGACAAAGAAAGGGATAGTGTGGACAAGTGGGTGATGGAGATTAAGCCAACATATCAACATCATGATTAGGAGTAATCATTGGGTGAAAGGTGTATGGATGAGAATGTTACAACACATGTTTCTAGAAGCTAGTAATGATTATGTAATGATAGCAAGTGACATGTGTGTTTCTTTTGAGAAAACAATGGGTGATGGCACATGGTTTTGGTTTAGTAAGTAGGTGTTTAAACAATAATCTTAAGTTTTCATTTTTTCGTCTAACGAATTTTAGCTAATCAAACGAATCCCGTTCCTAATAATTTTTGTCAGACTTTGAACGAAATTGAATTCTTGATAATAGAAGCCTAAGAAACTAATTTTTGGAAATAGTTGGCGTTGGGTCCTTACCGGGTCGTCCACCGACACTTGGTTACTTATTTTGCACTTTTTGCGATTTGAGCTTTCTAAAATTAAGTTTATACATTGTCTCGACTACTTTAATATGTATTTTAATTTTTCGATATCATTTAGCCTCTTTAAGGATTTATTTACTTTTTGACTCGTTACCCGATGTTATTCCACATCAGGCTCGTTACGTGGCGATTTTTGCACTTTTTGTTGACTTTGAAACGTCTAGATTACTAATAAAGAATATTTTTCTCATAATGATGAAATTTTATTGCTAATCGAGATTATATTAGTCGCGGTTTAGGCTAATTTTTAGTCGGGTGTCACACCGCCACCCCACTCAGGCCAACTATGTTGACATGATCGGGATCCACGCTGGCATCCGAGTTTGGTTTGGCGATCCCGGTAAAACTCAGTTGGCTCACCCCGCCCGAAGGCACGACGAGTTTTAATGCTCTGCTCTAATCCGGTCAGAATCAGGATTACGAACCCGGGACATCCGGGTCATCCATCATATTATTTGGTTTCTAATCAAGTTAATTATTAATACTAAATTATATATAATGTTTTGAAAATTTATTTATATTATTCTTTATAATCATTATGTTTCATATTATTTTTTTTCCCTTATGAATCTAGCGAATTGGATTTATTAAATAAGTTAGATAAAATATTAATAATTTTCAGACAAGTTTCCTATAATTGTTAATAAAATATTAATATTTTTCTTTTCTAAGTAGATCAATTATCTTTGTCAAAAATTATAATAAACAAAAATAGTAATACTTTTTTTATATTTGTCGGAAATTTGCCGGATGGTTTCGACAATTTTCCGATAAAACTTCAAAACATTATGAGATTTATTATTTAACTAAATAGGTTAAGTTTGTTTTTATATAAATGGAAAAGTGGTCATTAGAATGTCGGAAACTAAATTATAAATAATGTTTTAAAAATTTATTTATATTATTCTTTATAATCATTATGTTTCATATTAATTTTTTTTCCCTTATGAATCTAGCGAGTTGGATTTATTAAATAACTTAGATAAAATATTAATAATTTTCAGACAAGTTTCCTATAATTGTTAATAAAATATTAATATTTTTTTTAAATAGATCAATTATCTTTGTCAAAAATCATAATACACAAAAATAGTAATACTTTTTTTATATTTGTCGGAAATTTGCCGGAAGGTTTCGACAATTTTCCGATAAAACTTCAAAACATTATGAGATTTCTTATTTAACAATTTTCCGATAAAACTTCAAAACATTATGAGATTTCTTATTTAACTAAATAGATTAAGTTGTTTTTATATAAATGGAAAAGTGGTCATTAGAATGTCGGAAATGTTCTAACAGTAGCAAGAAATTTCCGAGAAACGTTAATTTAGAAGAAATTTGACAAAAAATTTGTTGGAAAAATATTTTTAAAACGGAAAAATGTACAACATTTGTGGGAAATTGCGTTTGTCGATATTTTATAAGAAACATTTTGTAGGACACCCCCCCCCCCCTCTTTGTTGTAGTGAATTAAACAAAGTAAGGATTCTCAGTGACACCGAAGCATGTTAAGGTCATGAAACCTATGAAACATATTTGACAAAACTGATCACATATTCAACACTATAACAAATTGAATGAATATAAAACCAAGTATTAGTGAGGTTACAAATTCAACTAACCTTATTGGAAAACATATCGAATATGCATGTCCCTGATTGTTTGAACAAAGGCCTTCTTCATTGACGCAAAGAAGTACGCAAAAATATACAACAATGTGAACTATGACAGCAAAGTAGAAGTTCAATAACATAGACAAAAGTTGAAGTTCAACGACCCTTCATGGGATACAAAAACAACGTGAACTTTGACAGCAAAGTTGAAGTTCAACAACCCTTCATTAGCACACAAATTTGTATAAATTTATCTATGAATTACATGTGTTTAAGCCACCTTGTATAGACAGAGCCGTCCCTGAAAATCCTTCAGAATTCGAGGGCTCGGGGCGAATATGAGTATAGGCCCATAAAATAAAAACTCAATAACTTGTATATTGAAAGTCAATATTACGATGTTACTTATATCAAGGATAAAATTTGAATACTTAAACGAATCAAAAGTGTTGGTTATAAATATTTTCTTCATTAAAAAAAAACATAGATACTACATCAACATGGCAGGTAGGCGGGCAACAAGCTGCGCCGCCACCCCTTTCTGAATTGCAAACCCTAACATGCTAAAGACATACCCCTGCCCCTTTGGAGTCGACACATTGCTATGCACAACCCGTTGGACCCTGGTTAGGAAATGGATAGCTTCAAGGAGCCAAAGGTATCAAAAGCCAGAGGGACAAAAACATGTTGGTTCTCTTCGCAGGCTTTAGCATGTTTCTCCACCTTCTTCGTTTTAGCCCTTTTCATTGCTTGCCCAGCTACAAACCCATTATCCCTCAAACCTGCTAAAGGAGATACCCCTGTGAGGTCAACACAAGCGTGTTTTCCCCCGACCCAACCAAAGACGAGCAAATCTGCCGGTCGTAGAGTGGATCTCCCTCCCGTGGGGACTGTAAGGAAGTTTACGGGGGCTTCCTTTTTAGCTATATCCCAGCTCGCCTTAAGATGTCCCAAAGAGCGTCCCGCACCCAATCATGTCGGTATTTGAACCCAGACATCTCCTTGCAATGAACCGCATGCTTTTCGAATTTATCCAGGCAAGCCTTACGGCAGATCGGACATGTTTCGTCTTCTGGGTACATTGGGACCGTCAAACGATACTTAAGAATGGCCCTATACTCGACCACAGACATGCTTTGGCCCAAGCCATCAATCGGGATAACAGTCAAAAAATCTTGGGCATGAGGACCTTGTAAGCATTCAATAACCGCCTTCTGTCGGGGGGACAATCCAAAAACATCTCCCAGGCTCTGAGCGATTTTGCAAAAAAGGGCATTCGTCAAAGTTTTTTGAGGCTTTGGTGGGGCGGTGTCCTTATTAGAGAAACCGCCAATGTCAAAGTCTGGGAGAGCGCCATTTAGGCGTTCCAGGGCCTGCACGTAGTCTGAGTCCAGGTCGACAACTCCGCTATTCCTTAAGATGTGATTCTGTAGCTTCCAAGACTGAGCCCTCGACGCTACAAAAGCGTAAACCCCAACATCATAAGCCGAAAGAAGGCCTAAACCCCCTAAGCGCATCGGTAAAGATGCAAGTCGCCACTGAAGATCACCAAAGAACAGGCCTCCACATACAACTATGTCTTCGATGGCTTCTCGAAGCCCCTTATCAAAACAGGACACCGCATCATCCATCATATGGGGGTGACATGTTCATAACCCAAAAAGCAACTTAGCAACCCCCATGCAAGACCTAAGCAGGAGGAGTTCGATCTGGGGATCCCTAAGGCAAGGTAAGAGTTTCATAAGATCAACCGCACGAGATGCTCTCCGCCTCGCCAACTCCTTAATAAAGTAGGGATCTCGACTAACAGCCCCTCCAAGGAGCTTTACCCCTCTATCTGCTCTACCAATCCCACTAGGGAAAAACCCATCTTTGACTTTCACCCCATTACACGCTGGCCAAAAAACCTCGGTTTTCTTAATATTAAGTTGCAGCCCCAATGATAGCCCTTCCGAGCTGATAATGTCTAGGGCTTTAGCGACTTCGTTGGCACCACCAATAGTAGTCCCATCATCCAAGTACCAAGCATGAAATGGGAGGTTACAGTCATTTTGTACCCGGAGAACAAGAGGGTGTAATGCTAAGGCAAAGAGGAGGGGCCCAAGAGGGTCTCCCTGCTGAACTTCAGTAGTAGCCCCTATACAGTCATCACTAACGTACAACCTAGCCGGCTGGGCATAAAGGAACTGGACCTATAGATAGATAGACGGGCAATGATGATGAACCTCCCGGAGAAGGGATGTGCGGTCGACCATATTGAAGGCGTTGGAGAAGTCCACGGTAAGCATAGCTAAAGAACCGTCCGCGTGAAAGGAGTTAAGGAACCAGTTCGCGCTGTGAAGCACCGCCTCTGCCCCATTAGGGGTCCCTACCCCAAACTGAAAGTCCCCTAAAAACTGAGTCATTTCCTTCCCAACCATCTTCATAGCCACTTTAGAAACCAACCTACGCTAGATAGCCCCCACAAAAATGGGCCGTATTCTATTATCCGGCTTTAATAAAGGGGTAAGGGGGCCGAAGCAATAAACTTAGCGAGCACCTTGGGGCACAGACCCCCTAGCCATAAGTTGACGACTTCAGTGATGGCTGAGAGCAGACCCATGGAAGTCACTGATCCCTCACCACTAAGAGCGTCCAACAAGTGTTGCGCCCGCATCCCGTCTCTGCCGCATGAGGTCCCTTTAGGAAATGATCAGATACATCTAATCACACAGTCCCCATCCACAGAGAGAGTAGGCAGGGCGATAGAGCTAGAAGGCAAGGACGGAGGCGGCACCACTAGGTGTTTATCCATGAGGGCTTTCATGGTTGAATCTCCGAGAGGGGCAACCCCACTTGAGCATAATACCTTGACTGCAGCTGTGAAATGACCATCCCTGACTTTCCTGAGACATTGTTTAATATTAAGGCTGTTTTCTTTTGTTCAATTTAATTGACTTGTCAATAACGTGAACGGTCAAAAAATCGGCTTTTTAAACGAAACCGACAACAACTCTTAGGGACTGTTTTAGAACAGCCCCTAATGTTATAAAATTCTCATATGTAGCATAAGTTAATATACGAGAAAAGAACGGGATGATAAAACTTAGTCCTAAACGGCTCATGTCGCGAAAACCGACACGGAAACGTTAAAAAGTTGCTATTATAAGAAAATATTAACAAAAATAAAAATAATATATTTTCACAAGTTAACTTATAAAACTTGATCAATATACAAGTATTTCATATGTATTATAAGTTACATTTTAACCGAAAAACCGAAACGATTCATTTTAAGCATAAAACCGACGAAACCGACAAGAATTGTGAGAAATAAAAGATTAATATTTTCTTAAAACTTTCTAGCAACTAAAATGTCACACCCTCAATTTTTGACTAACGGGGTATTACCGTGAGGCACGTGACATACCAAGATCTAGCCATGTGTCATAACGAACAACCAATTTATAATGAAAAATATTTAAATATTATTGCTCATCATAAATGAGGTAAGTACATTTACAATTAAGTTGTTACATTTGCGGAAGCGTATAATTTATGAAAAACACATAAAAAACCAGAGTGCTTGTCAAGACACCCAGATATAACATTTCATTAAAGACTCCCAGCATAATTCGATGCTTAGTGGGATCCATGCATCCTAGGCTCATTTCAACTTTGCATGTTCACCTTAAACACATGAGAAAGACATGCTAAAACGGGTCAACACAACGGTTGGTGAGTTCACAGGTTTGAGTTTAAAAACAAGTTTGTCAAACAAACCATTTAGTAAGTAAACAGTGTAAGTATTAAAGCATGGATAATGTATGCATTAGTAATACCGCTAGTTAATTAGGCTAGCAATCAAGTTACATTAGTGTAGGTTCCATTGTGACCGAGGCTGACTTGTTTCTTTGTTTGCCACCCACGGAGTCTAATATAAGACTAGTGCATATTGCGTTCCTAGTAAATGAAACCCCCGACGACTCCCTCAACCGAGAGCCCCGAGGGGGTTCGTCAAACCCAGTAGTACTACCTTTCATTACCGAGCCAATGTATAATTGTTAACGGTCCAATGTGCATGGGGGACTTCAGTTTAAGTGCACTATGTACACATGAGGTATTAAAAAGTCTACGATTATCCAAAAAAGTTTGTATGTTGCATGCTTTCCCCCAAAAGAGTAAGTAAAAAGTGGGGTAGTGAAACTCACCTCGAATGCAGTTCAAATTGAAAGTCAACTGCTTAAGTCAAAGTTGTTTTAGTGCCTAAATCACACAAGCACTATAAGTATTTGCTAAGCGATTCCTAGAACCCTTAGTATCCAAACAATTCACTTGTTTATTTGAAGTTTGACCAAAGTTTGACTTTTGTTGACTTTGACCAAGGTTTGACTTTTGTTGGCTTTGACCAAAGTTTGACTTTTCATTTGACTTTAGACCAAAAGGTCCAAGTTGTTGACCTTTGACTAAAAGTCCAAGTCTCAATGACCGAAGACTAAAAATTTTGTTTTGTTGACCGTTGACCAAAATGTTGACCGTTGACCAAAATGTTGACCTTTGACCAAAATGTTGACCGAAGGCCCGTTGGTGACTTTTGACCAATAATCTAGACTTATAATGATTACTTGATGTTCCTAGTCACAATTTAACAACAATCAAGTAATGTGCACTTAGCCATTTTTCATACAATCCTATGACTAAGTCTAACTTCTACCATTTTCAACACTTCACAAGTAAGACTAACCACTTAGTCAAATAGTTCTAAGTTGACCCATCAAGTCAAAATCCAATTTATCACAATCATTCTATTACAAACCACAATTATTTTTACTAACCAATATGTTACTCATCCTTAACAAGTTTTCAATCATCAAAACTGATTTTTCCAACCAACCAAAACTTGTTATTAAATTACCGAATAATTTACACATATTCTTACAAGTATTAGGTATAACATATATGTTTCTTATAATTTTCCAATTCACCCAAACATACAGAGTATTCACATTCTACAACATCCTAATTTCAGTCTCTATTTTAACACAGCAGTACACAAATATTTGACAAAAATTCTATATTTGTCCAATTGATGCAAGACAAATTGTGTTAGATTCCTATTTCAATTTAAAACAATCCAGAATTTGAAACACACCCATATCTATTTTTAATATCAAGTTATGCAATTTATAACACAACTCAGAAAATTCCCGTTTCAATCAGGATTGCAACCCGATTTTGTAAATTAATAAAAACTAGTCAAACAAAGTCCAAAAATTATGATTCTTGACCTTATGAAAACTTGATTCAATTTACTTAATCATAGTATCAGAAATTAGTCAGAAACACCAACTTATCATCAAGTTATTCAATCTACAATCTAAAACACAGAATCTGTCAAGAAGCAGATTCAAACCAAAAGTCACAAAAATCATGATTCTTATATCCTTATGATCTTTTATCATGAAGGAACATTTTTATACAATCAAATATCATGTCTTTCATTATTTTACTGATTCATAAAATAACATTTAGTTATTAAAAGGTTTTCATCTTTTCTTTTATAGCAAAACACAAAATTTCTTTTAACAATCAACCTTGATTATTCTTAGTTCATTTTCACAAATTCGATTATTTGTATACTAGGTTTTCATGACCCAAAATCAAAATATGAATAAGAATATGTACTAAACCATATTTATCTATTGCTTGGTCCAAGAACTCTACACCTTTGCTTCTAAGAATCACCAAGTTGTTTATGATATTTGAGAGAATTTTTAGAAAATACATAATGTGTGTGTGGGTGTGAAGTGGACGGCCAAAAGAAGAAAAAGAAAAGTTTAATCCTTCATTGTTATTTACTCATCATTACACCTTCATTTACACCCTCATTAAGTCATCATCAATTTGATTAAACTTTAGATAACTTTATTTTATTTAATTTGTGACATGTTACATTTTATTATAACCATTTCCTAGTAACCATATGTTGTGCACTTCTCTTTTGTTACTTACCATGTAATATATTATATGTTATATTATTTAATTGTTCAATCTCTTACAACATATGGGTATGCAATAACTAATCATGTAACATCTTAAGCATGTACACAATTACATCTATCACATATAATACATGTAATATATCATGCGTGACAAATTTATTATAACATATAACATGTGTGACAAGTTTATTATTCTAGTTATCAATAACTAGTTACTCTCACTTAGGTCACCAACGACAAAACTAACTCAATGTGTGCATACATGACACTACATGTATAAGAGTTCATTAACTTGGTTAACAGAACTAACCGGGTTTACTGACACAGTCAACAGGATTTAACTGGGTTTAGTTAACGGAGTTAACCTGAAAAGGCCGAGTGTCACATCATACCCTTGTTGAAAGAATTTTCGTCCCGAAAATTAATATGCTACTAAGTACACCAGTCGACTCTCGTCTATGTGTTTGGTCATAGTAAATTCAGTAGACTTCATTTCTATATGTTTTTTCACTGTACATTTAGTACGTCGGTAAACTTTCAGTCTATATGTTTTTTCACTGTGCATTCAGTACGTCAGTAGACTTTCAGTCTATATGTTTGTGCCACTAATATTTGGGCAGTGTTACTCGTATTTAAGCAAAATTTTCCATTTGTCACATCATCCCCTTGTTGAAAGAAATTTCGTACTCGAAATTTTAATTTTGATATACGGAAACTATAACCAGAGTTTCTTGATAGTGAAAGAGTCTGAACGCTTGACAGTATAAGTAAATAGGAAGTGTTGAGACTAACGATTTTAATGTTGTTGGGAACCAAATGAGATTCAAGTATTCACTTGATTACAGATATTAAGATAAAAAAAACCGAGAGGTTTGTCATACGAAAATCTGATCATTGTTTGTAAAAGTTGATGCATTCAACTACGACTTTTAAGAGTTTAGGGAAGTCATTATAATGTAAGCATCCATTGATGTAAAGAAATGGTAAAATTTCAAAAGTAGTAAAGGAGTTGAGTCTCAACAGTTCAATCTCATTTCCAAATAAGCTTAGTAATAGGTACGGCTACCATTGAGGATGTGATACAAATGTTAAGGATTTAGAAAATAAGGCTTCTATAGCTCAAGGAGGTGGTGATTCATAAAGATGAATTTGCATCTCAGAGTTTCATTTACCGATCAAGTCAGGCTATCGAGCGAAGAATACTAATACGTTTCGTTTCCTATTTTGGTCCATATGGTAATTTGAGTTCATGGAACTCAATAATGAGGAAGCTTGTAACAGGTTATAATATCCCAAAGATGTTCATAAGATTCGGATCACTATTACGCTTGATTAGCCAAGGTTGAGTTTCCTCTATTCCACATGAGGAACCATTAAGAAAATGTACTACGTGCCCAGTTGAGCTATAATTTAGAAGTCCTTTGGCTTTTGCTTAAACTATGGAAGCTAGCGCTCTTTTAATCAGGGAGGTATGGTTTATCAGATTGGATCATTACTCAACATATTTAAGGTAGTAAAGTTTCGCGAAACGATTGTGTTCAACATAAATTTTGAGCTTGATGGCGTGGACACGAAGGACAGGTGTCCGGAAACAAAGTGTTGATGAAACTGCTCGTTCCAGATTTCCCATCAAAGTAATTTGGTTAAAGTCAAAATTTCTCCACCTCAAGATCATGTGATTTGAAGATACCAAAGGAGTTCATTTAAGTGATCGAAGTGAAAAAAAAATCCAAGGTGAGTGTTAAATGCATTCGTTGATAATTGATGCTTTATCAAGGTTCAAAAACAGGACGGGCTCTTCCACTCCTAAACAGTGGAGTTAACCTTCCGGAAGGGATAAAATGTCATTTGAACCAAACAAGTCAGCGTTATAATCATTTTAACTGAATGAAGTCCAAAATTAGGTATCGTTTTGAATATTCGGGAAATATCAAAGACTTTCCATATTTGAAATTGAAAGAAATGGTCAAAGGTTTGTTTCTTTTCTCTTTATTGTTAATACCCATGATTACAGAGGATTTTGCGTTTCCAATCAAAGGAATTATGATTACCCCAAATGGTGTTGCATTTGATAGGAGTTCGGGATAAATTAATAATGGAGATCATGGAAAACAACTCCCATCTTCATGAGGTTTTCTGATTGAAAAATCAGACGTCTTCTTGTGTTTGTATTTGTCTGGCCTCAAGAGGCATGCTATGGTTTTAGCCTAAGAGTTTGTCGCTATCACTAAGAATGCGAGACGTTGTTCAACGTTAACGACGTTTAACCAAATGCAGAATGCATATCTGATGAGTTATTTAATTGAAACTGGCCTTGACTAGTTCCAGGTATAGAAAGAAATTGCGTCATCAACTAGCTCGGTCAGCAGGTTTAGTCATTAGGTAGGATGGGCATCTAATGTATCTTATGTAGGAATACTAATATCAGTCAAAATGACACGATTTCCCCTGCCCTCAGCTCTAGCAGGCATTGTGGTTCAAGTCCAACATTGAACAAGGCATATTTAAAAAATATCACTCCTAATGAGAGCGTATCATTTCTAGGTCGTAAGGTAGCTCCTGTCTCCACCTCTTTGGTGCGAATACCGGTTCTGGTTAAAGCGAATATAACTATGCTCAAGGTAGGAAAGTCGGTTAGTGATGTCCCCAACATCAACATACTGTTAGCGTTTATATATAGGGTGTACCGCAACCCACCACACTAATAGCACATCTTCGGTGGTTCTCATTACCAATCCTAACCAAACTGTATCTTCTCAGTGTCAAGTGTAACTGGTAAATTTATCTTCTCCACTTTAGGCAAAAAAAGATGAGTACAGGTTTTCCATCTAAGAAAGATCAATATGAATCCATATGAATAATTGGATGGTTGGTTACTCGTCGTTCCTTGTGAGTTACAGATCTGAGGAGGGTTTTTACGATGAACGGTCTTACTCCAACTGACATGACTTATTACGTTAACTATCTAGTCCTCAGTTGTGCGGTATAAGATTCTTCGGGAATAGAAATTCGTTGTAGCTTAGACTTTATTCCTATGGACAAATAGGAGTCATAATGGGAACACGGTTATTCGGGTTTTATTCAAATTAAGGCTTGTCACGGTCGAAGTTATTATCGGAGGTTGTTCGGCTATTGGAGAGTATGTCCATCACCTTGCGCCTTGTTTACTAGAAGAAAAGTTCATCCATATGTCTCGTTAGGGTCATACTCGTTGATGTATTGAAGTTTAGGTTTGATATTTACCACTTCATTATTTGCGTGCAAGCTGTTGGCGATAGTGGGTTCAAGCATGAACTAATGGAAAATTGTAAAATCAAATTAGGTTCCTTCATGAGGGCATTCAATAATTCTTAGGCTATTTGAGGCTTGACTCAAACTAGGGTGAGTTAGTGTTGGAGGTTTTGTAAGGCAACTGATTCGTTGTTTCTATAGGCACATGAGATGAGTTACATTATCGGCTTTCGCAATCGATCAAGGCGTTACTTCAGACGATTAAGAATTGTTGCTCCGAGGCCAAAAATTTCTGGATAAGGGATCATAGGGAATTACTCAATCACTAGGGATATACCATTACAGAAATGGGTCGATATGAAGATTCAACGCTTTATGACAGGTTAGATAACTAAATTAGCGATTTCCACGAGAGTTGAGGTAGGACCTTACTAGTAGCTAGTTCATGGGGTCAAGATGAGGCGAGTGATTAAAATTGTTTTTGAGAATGTTAGCCAAGGAGGGGTGTTAAAGAAGATATCTCTCAAAGAGTTTTGTTATAGGGTTACGGTTCCATCCGTGCATAAGGTATTCCAATTCATCGCATTCTAGTGGAGGTTCGTTGGTTTAATTTATGTTTTCCAATGTACTTGAGAAAATGGGATTATCTTATGGAATGGTCTTATTATAGAGTTTGTCATGGTCGGAAAAAGAAAAAAAAAATTCAAGCTAAAATGGGAGTTATTAATTGGTCAGGATAAGTATATCATCAGGAAATTTTAGCTAGGTCGCACAAACATGGTGTTGGTTTACAAGAGGTTCTTAAAACTTCGCATATACACTAGGGTTGGAGGTCTTGGCACGAAACGCTAGACAGGTTTTGAATTCAGATTATTTTCATAAGAAGGTTTGGAAAAGATATCTTAAGCTTGCCAAAATAACTTACATATTGGTAACTAAAACATCAAATTTTATGAGGATCCATCTTCAATCGGCTAGTCGCTTCTACCAGTTATAGAACATATTATACAATTTCTACTAGTGTTGGACGAGTTATGAGAGCTTCGAGCAATGGTGGAAACTTAGGTATGAGATTCACGGACTATGACCACACTATAGGATTTATCAGGATTCACAAGCACCATAAATTATTATTAAGTGTGCACCCAAAATAATAATTCGGTTTACATGATCAGCCCAATTCCTCCCACCATTCAAGTTGTCCCTTAGTTTGGATTGCTGAGTACAGAATGATACTAATCATGAAAAGGTGAGCAAAAAGATTTTTTATTGATCGTACATAGATTAGTTCAGAGTTTCACCCAAAAATTTTGTTGGGAATAGATTATCCGAGTATTTACTCGAGTCGAACACACTAAGAGTTCAGCTTTACAAATGGCAGAAGAATACATGTTCGTGAAGCAAACATGCAATCGAAGTATGACTTAGACGTAAGCTAGAAATATAGTGAAGTAAGCATTTTTTTTCCTCTAAGTCAGAATAGACTTTGAGTGTACCATAAGCAAGATGTTTTCAGTTACGCAATCAATCTACTCTTCCAGCAGCATCGACTAATGAAATGAGCGCGCGGCTCAGGAATGAAAATTATGGCATCTCAATGCCGATGAATTTCTATAAAAAAAATGCCTTCAAGGGTCTGCCTCAAAGAGGTGTACCTGAGACTCAAGTTTGGAGGTTGGAGTGGAGTATGGCTGGAAAGTTTTGGATACTCAAGATGGTAGATAGATAAGAGACTCACTTCTGAGATGACTCATCATTCTAGACGACGTCGTAGCTATATTTAAGCCGGTATTTCCACGGCTCCGATGATGTGAAAAGGGGTGAAGGTTCTGATGTGACAAAAAGAGTTGCGTACTCCTTATCCGAGGATAATGTTGTGGATGATGTCGACATACCCGTATGGCCTTATAGAGTTAAGTGGTTATGTACTAACATACTACGTACCACACGTACAGAATAATTGTGTATTCAAATGCATGATTAATATGCTTGTCATAAGTGAGTATAGAAGCTAAGTGCGAAATCAATGTGGTGCGAATACGACGCGTACACATATACAGTGCATGCATGAATGAAATGTATGTATGGGTTTGTGAGTATTAAAAACTGACACAAAGCTTTGAAAACAGTTATAGACTGGTTTTTGAAAACAAACCTAGTTCACTATAACCAATGGCTCTGATACCAATCTGTCAGACCCTCAATTTTCGACTAACGGGGTATTACCGTGTGGCGCATGACATACCAGGATCTAGCCATGTGTCATAACGAACAACCAATTTATAATGAAGAATATTTAAATATTATTGCTCATCATAAATGAGGTAAGTACATTTACAATAAAGTTGTTACATTTGCGGAAGCGTATAATTTATGAAAAACACTTAAAAACCCAGAGTGAGTGTCAAGACGCCCATACATAACATTTCATTAAAGACTCCCAGCATAATTCGATGCTTAGTGGGATCCATGCATCCTAGACTCATTTCAACTTTGCACGTGCACCTTAAACACCTGAGAAAGACATGCTAAAACTGGTCAGCACAACGGTTGGTGAGTTCACAGGTTTGAGTTTAAAAACAAGTTTGTCAAACAAACCATTTAGTAAGTAAACAGTGTAAGTATTAAAGCATGGATAATGTATGCATTAGTAATACCACTAGTTAATTAGGCTAACAATCATGTTACATTAGTGTAGTTTCCATTGTGACCGAGGCTGACTTGTTTGTTTTTATGCCACCCACAGAGTCTAATATAAGACTAGTGCATATTGCGTTCCTAATAAATGAAACGCCCGGCGACTCCCTCAACCGAGAGCCCCAAGGGGGTTCGTCAAACTCAGTAGTACTACCTTTCACTACCGAGCCAATGTACAATTGTTAACGGTCCAATGTGCATGGGGGGACTTCAGTTTAAGTGCACTATGTACACATGAGGCATTAAAAAGTCTACGATTATCCAAAAAAGTTTGTATGTTGCATGCTTTCCCCCCAAAAGAGTAAGTAAAAAGTGGGGTAGTGAAACTCACCTCGAATGCGGTTCAAATTGAAAGTCAACTGCTTAAGTCAAAGTTGTTCTAGTGCCTAAATCACACAAGCACTATAAGTATTTGCTAAGCGATTCCTAGAACCCTTAGTATCCAAACAATTCCCTTGTTTATTTGAAGTTTGACCAAAGTTTGACTTTTGTTGACTTTGACCAAAGTTTGACTTTTGTTGACTTTGACTAAAGTTTGACTTTTCATTTGACTTTTGACCAAAAGTTCCAAGTTGTTAACCTTTGACTAAAAGTCCAAGTCTCGATGACCGATGACTAAAAATTGTGTTTTGTTGACCGTTGACCAAAATGTTGACCGACGCTCCAAAATGTTGACTGACGGCCCGTTGGTGACTTTTGACCAATAATCTAGACTTATAATGATTACTTGATGTTCCTAGTCACAATTTAACAACAATCAAGTAATGTGCACTTAGCCACTTTTCATTCAATCTTATGACTAAATCTAACTTCTACCGTTTTCAACACTTCACAAGTAAGACTAACCACTTAGTCAAATAGTCCTAAGTTGATCCATCAAGTCAAAATCCAATTTATCACAATCATTCTATTACAAACCACAATTATTTTTACTAACCAATATGTTACTCATCCTTAACAAGTTTTCAATCATCAAAACTGATTTTTCCAACCAACCAAAACTTGTTATTAAATTACCGAATAATTCACATATATTCTTACAAGTATTAGGTATAACATATTGTTTTTTTTTATAATTTTCCAATTCATCCAAACATACAGAGTATTCACATTCTACAACATCCTAATTTCATTCTCTATTTTAACACAGTAGTACACAAATATTTGCCAAAAATTCTATTTGTCCAATTGATGCAAGACAAATTGGGTTAGATTCCTACTTCAATTTAAAACAATCCAGAATTGGAAACACACCCATATAGATTTTTAATATCAAGTTATGCAATTTATAACACAGCTCAGAAAATTCCCCTTTCAATCAGGATTGTAACCCGATTTTGTAAATTAATAAAAACTAGTCAAACAAAGTCCAACAATTATGATTCTTGACTTTATGAAAACTAGATTCAATGTACTTAATTATAATAAAAAATTAATCAGAAACACCAACTTATCATCAAGTTTTTCAATATATAATCTAAAACACAGAATCTGTCAACAATCAGATTCAAACCAAAAGTCACAAGAATCATGATTCTTATATCCTTATGATTTTTAATCATGAAGGAAAATTTTTATACAATCAAATATCATGTATTTCGTTATTTTACTGATTCATAAAATAACATTTAGTTATAAAAAGGTTCTCATCTTTTCTTTTATAACAAAACACAAAATTTCTTTTAACAATCAACCTTGATTATTCTTAGTTCATTTTCACAAATTCGATTATTTGGATACTAGGTTTTCATGACCCAAAATCAAAATATGTATAGGCTGGCAATTCATGTCTTAACAGGTTTAACATGTAAGAGGCGACGCACATAACACAAATATTAAACTTGAATACGACTCGTTTCACTATTTTATATGTCATGACTATAAGACAGTTTTAAGTTTTGTGTACCAATAAGGGATAATGAGGGAGTCTAGCCTACTAATTTCAATTATTTAAGAAAATAAAAAATTCACATACCGCACTTTTGTGATTAACAGGTCTTGTCATGTCTTTAACAGGTACCCAATTGCCAGCCTAAAGTCCATATTTACCTATTGCTTGGTCCAAGAACTCTACAACCTTGCTTCTAAGAATCACCAAATTGTTTATGACATTTGAGAGAATTTTTAGAAAATACAAAGTGTATGTGTGGGTGTGAAGTGGACGGCCAAAAGAAGAAAAAGAAAAGTTTAATCCTTCATTGTTATTTACTCATCATTACACCTTCATTTACACCCTCATTAAGTCATCATCAATTTGATTAAACTTTAGATAACTTTATTTAATTTAATTTGTGACATATTACATTTTATTATAATATGTTGTGCACTTCACTTTTTTTACTTACCATGTAATATATTATATGTTATGTTATTTAATTGTTCAATCTCTTACAACATATGGGTATGCAATAACTAATCATGTAACATCTTAAGCATGTACACAATTACATCTATCACATATAATACATGTAACATATCATGCGTGATAAATTTATTATAACATATAGCATGTGTGACAAGTTTATTATTCTAGTTATTAATAACTTGTTACTCTCACTTAGGTCACCAACGACACAACTAACTCAATGTGTGCATACATGACACTACATGTATAAGAGTTCATTAACTTAGTTAACAAAACTAATCGGGTTTACTGACACAGTCAATAGGATTTAACTGGTTTTAGTTAACGGAGTTAACCTGAAAAGGCCGGGTGTCACATAAAACTTAAAATATTATTATATATTTTAAGTGTTTATTTATTTGTAATAATTATTTAAATAATAGCTAACGAAAGCCGAACTATGTGTACTCGCTTATTTGCTTATGTGCTTATGTGAACACTAAACTATGATTAATAAACTAAAAAGGGCTTTATATAAAAACTAAAAACAAGTTTTTATTAACAAAACGTTTATTAATATAGGACACGCAAATTCTGGAACGAAAAGTACAAGCCGTGAGTTTCTCAATCGAACCCCCTCGATTTTTAAATGGAATTGTTTTCAAATTGATATTTAATTGTGTTTTGGGGAAAAGCATATTCTTTATTACATATTGATTTCGTTGATGTTTTATAAAGGCATTTTATTTTACAAATTGGTGTATAATGCGGGATGAGTCTAGTTGGCTAAATAACTGTTAACCAAATTAGTAAGGCACAGAAATATGAGTAGATCTATCAGGGTGACTCCCCCCACTTCCATTCGCGTTGGGTTAAAAGTGGGTATATTTTGAGTATGGTATGTTTTGAGTAATCAACTATGATAGTCATACGTAATGTTGTATTCTTAGCTATTCTACAGCAGCTCAATTTGTTTAAGAAATGAAATGCCTATTGTTTTTGGTGATGTAATGACGGTAGATTATTACACACGGTTGGTGATATAATGGCGGTAGACCATTATACACTGGATATTTTGAATATAATTCGGGGTGTAGTGACGATTACACACGAATTGATATCGGATATAATGACGGAAGATCATCATATGGATGTTGTTTTCGATTCGTATATATATATATATATATGGACTATTTTATTATAAAGGGAAACTCACCAACACATTGTGTTGATCGATATTTTAATATGCTTTTCAGGTAAATAAATGAAGTATGGAAGCTTCGCGAAGAGCGCGCGAAAATTGTGACGTGTGTTTGAATGAAAAATGTTGACTTTATGTTGAACTTGTAAATTGAGTAAAAATCGTGTAATATGACACGTGTAATAATTCTGATGGTTAAATAAAGTGAGTTATGACTTGATTTTGTAAAGATCTACCTCAAATCGTGGACATGACAAGTGGTATCAGAGCTTGGATACTGCTATTTTTAGTAAGAATTCATTGCTATTTGAAGATTTGAAGAACAATGATGTCAGCAGAACACTGTTCCATTAATGAGTGACGTCAGCTGCTCTGTTCTTCATTTTCTTTCAAGATCTACATCTTTCCGGTGTTTTCTCTTCCTTATTTCAATTAAAGTTTAAATCTTTACCTTTTATTCTTGTTCTGTTCGCACCAAATTCATCAGCTCTGAACAACAGGTTTTCAGATCTGGGTATTTTTAAACTTGACCTTTTACAAATCTACTGATTTTGTTTTTTTTAAATGTCTGGTTACGAAGAACAAGAAGTCTCTACTAATAAGATTCCTAGACTCTATGGACAAGAAAACTTCACAAAATGGAAGGTCTTATTTGAAGCAGCCGTTTGCTATAATGATGTGGATATGTAGAATTCAATCAAGAATGGTCCACAAGACACTACTGATGGTGCCAATGCGACTGCTGCTGTAAGAGACAAATTGAGAAAAGTAGATGACAGGGCCTTAGCCATGATAAAGCAAGGTCTGTCATGGGAAATATTGACCAAGGTTGCACATCACACCACATCTAAGGCTATGTATGATGCAATCCTTGAAATGTTTGAGGGAAACACTGAATTGAAGAATATCAAGAAGCAAAGACTCAAACAACAGCTAGAGAGGTTCAAATATAAGGAAGGAGAAATACTGAAGTCAATCCTGGAAAGATTTTTGGCTATTGTAAATGAGCTAAGAACCAATGATTATGTCATGACTGACTTTGACTTGAATACCAAATTGCTGAACTCTATGCCTAAGCAGTGGTACACTGCCTGCAAATTCATCATTCAAAAGCCAAATTTCAATGATTTGAAGGTGGATGATGTAGTATGTTTCCTTCAGGATGCAAAGATAGAAATGATTGAAAATGAAATGATCAAAGAAGAGAAGCCATGTTTTCAGGTCACAAATGCTTTCATTGCACCCATGGGCAACTTGTCAACCAAGAACCAACAGCAAATACCCATCATAGAAGAACCAGTAGAGCATGGTGTTGATACACCTAAATCTTTTGTTGGTGGTAGTACAAGTCATCATGGAAACCAGCAAAGGTTCAATGTCCAACTCTTGGAAGAAAATGATTCAGCCTCAATGGCTAGTGGACATGCACCCTATGTTGGTGGTAATGGAAGCCATGGATCAGACTATCATGGATTGCTCTCAATATTCACTGAGTCTTATAAAGCTTTTGTTGCAAAGAACATAGTTCATACAAGCATTGTACAAGATGATCTAGAGCAGATAGATGCTGATGATTTGGAGGACATGGATTTGAAATGGCAAGCTGCCATGTTGGCACTCAGAAGCAAGAGGTTGTATAACAGAACTGGTAGATCACTCCTATCAGGGCCAAATGAAAGGATTGGGTTTGACAAGTCAAGAGCCATCTGTTACAACTGCCAACAGCCAGGTCATTTTTCTAGAGAATGCAACATGCCAAGGAACTTTCAAGTGAACCAATTTCAAAACTAACCAAGAAACCAACATCATCATCAACAGCTTCAACAGACTCAGCGAAGGAAAAACAACTTCAATAACAACTCCAACAATTATAACCCCAACTTCAACAACTTCCAACAGCCTCCAATGAACAACAATCAACAAGTTGTGCCTCAAAATCAAAACTTTTCCAAGAAACAACAATCAAAACCTTCAAACTATGCCAAACAACTCTGTCCCTATCAATCAAAATCAACCAAGAAATCAAGGAAATGTGGCTGTCACCACACAGCATGAGGGTGGTTTTGATTGGAGCAATCATGAAGAAGACGTTGCAGATGGCATTAAGAGGGAAAATGTGGCATTTATGGCATTGATTGAGAAAGGAGCAAAATCATTATCTTAGGTACACTCTGCTCATACTGTTGATCTGAATGAAATAATCAGTGAATTGAAAACAAAAGTAGGCAAGCTGGAAAGTGAGTGTTTTAGGAAACAAAGTATCATTAATGGTTATGAGGCAAGTGAGTTAATCAATGAAGAGAAAATGAAGAGTTTGGAAGTTGATTGTGTGATTAGTTACAGAGCTCAAACCAGATACATCAATGAGATAGATGGATTGAAAAAGATGATTGTTGAAGAAAAGGTGCAGAATACAAAACTACAAGTTGAAAATGAATTCTTGAAGAATTTGATCTCCACTGAAAATATTTGTGGAATTCTGAATCAAGTGAAAGAAGAGGAAAAATACAAAGCAGTTCCACCCCCATTCAACAACAATTTTATGCCCAAAGTTGACAAAGAGAAGAAAGATGCCTATCTGCAAGAATTCAAAGAAGTGTTTGATGATAAAAGAGAATTTGTTGATTTGTACAAAAATGTTGAGGTGAACGCAGAAGGTGAATTTGTTGTGAAAGAATATTTGAAAGAAGAGAAATCAATTGGAGTACAAGTCTCTGAGGATGAATTTGAGTCTGATGATCTCAATCAAGATGATTTGAGTGATTTGAGTGATCAGATCACAAATGAATAGATCAAGGAAGCTGAAAGAGGAAGAAGATACAAGAAACCAGAATCTATTGACAAACTTCCTTTGTATCCACCTGTCACACCTAGACTGAAAAGACAGAATGAAAAAATGAGAAGAGAGCATGTTTCTTATGACAGCTATGAAAAGAAGAAGGTAAGCTGTGTTGGAAAGGATAAAGCAAAACAACAAGAAGAAGGTAACTGAAACTGTTGAAATTGAGAACTTTATCCCTGTTTATCCAGTCTTTTCTAGTCATGAAGTACTAGACATTGGAGAAGTGGAAACATTGGAAGAATATGAAAAGAGGTAGTCAAGATACAAAGAAAGTAGTGATGAGGAACCTATTATTATGGAGAAAATTGTCTTTGTCGCAAGGTTGAAAGACAAGACATCAAGATTGAGAAGTTTGTACCCTTCTCTATTGATTTTGATAGTTTGAAGACTCAAAAGACACTTGGAGTTAAAGCACCTAAACCAAGTGAAAGATTCAAGAAAGCAAGTGAACATGAAAAATATAAAGGAAAGGTATGGTGCAAGAAGTGTGATGAGTATGGTTATCACACTGACTCATGTAATGAGAGATTCAAATTCAAAACTTTTCATGTCCCAGATGGAACAAAGTGTGGACAAGACTTTGTTTTGTATAAGCAGAAGTATGATGCATACCTGGGAAAAGGAAAGGTGTGTGAAAATGAGACCTTAGATGAAGATGATCTGAAATCAAATGAGATTATAAGGAATGAAATGAAAACTGATGTCAAAACAAAGAAATCTGTGACAAAATCAGTAAGGAGAAGCAAGTCTCCTAAGAAGTATGAGAAGGTTGTAAAAAGGGGTGTTCAGCCATTGAGAGTTATTCCCAGCAAGGATACACAATCTGTGAAGTCTGACAGCTCTCAAGTTTCACCAAGAAGTGATAAGACAAAGAATATAGGAATCTTTCCTAGAAAGAAATCAACTGAACTTACTGGTGATGAAAAGTATCTGTTGAAACATGGTTATGAACCACATGGTTTTCTTTGGAAACCCAAGGTTGAAACCAATGTTGAAAAGATTGTTGATGTAAGAGACTATTCAGAAAAGAAGGATTATGTTGTGCAAGAAGCTGATTGTGCATTTGATGAGAGCAATCTCACAACTTCATATGTGAAAACTCCAAGAGAGTGTGGTTATGAAACTGACAATTCAGAAAATCTTGAAGTCACTCATGAAGACCCTGAACCAACAACACTCACTTCCAATGCTGCCACTGAAATTGATGTTGATGAGCTGCAAGTTGAAAAAGCTTGCACTTCATCACTCAACTGATCAAAATTTTCTTTTGTGCAGGAACAATCCACTTCAATTAATGACATATGGTACATGGGGATGTTCTAGGAACATGACTTGTGACAAGAGGTCACTTGTGAATTATGAAGAAAAATTTGAAGGTCCTGTGGCATTTGGCAGTGATGAGAATGGAGGAAAGATTGTTGGAAAAGGAATTTTAACAAATGGAAAGGTTTCATTTGATAATGTATTTCATGTTGAAGGTCTGCAGTACAATTTGCTAAGCATATCACAAATGTGTGATAAGGGTTACAAAGTTGGTTTTGATGACTCACACTGTTTCATCTTAATACTTGAATTTGTAATTCCACCAGAAATGATTATGATGATGGCACCTAGAAATGGCAACCTATATAAGCTCAACATGAAGGAAGTTGTTTCAAGAGGTGGTACATGTTTTGTTTCCAAAGCCACTGAAAATGAGTCAAAATTGTGGCACAGGAAACTATGTCATATAAATCTGAAGAATATGAACAAACTTGTTAAGGGTGAGCATGTCATTGGCTTACCTACAAGAGAGTTCAAACTGGAAGAACATTGCAGTTCATGCCAAAAGGGCAAACAACACAAGTCAACTTATAAGTCAAAGCTCATCAATTCAATTGATCAAGCACTTGAGCTACTTCACATGGATCTTTTTGGTCCTGTAAGTGTGCCAAGTATAGGAAAGAAAAGATATTGTCTTGTGATCATTGATGATTATTCATGATATACTTGGGTTTATTTCCTGAGTACAAAGGATGAGACTGCAGAATTGATAAAGGGTTGTGTGACAATGATTGAGAACAAACTGAATAAGAAAGTTAAAACAATAAGAAGTGACAATGGTACAGAGTTCAAAAATGAATTTATGGAAGAATTTTGCAAAGAAAAGGGAATATTTCAGCAATTCTCAGCTCCTAGAACTCCTGAACAAAATGGTGTTGCAGAAAGAAGAAACAGAACACTTATTGAAGCTGCAAGAACCATGATAGCAGACGCAAATCTACCAGTTACATTCTGGGCTGAAGCCATTAATACTGCATGCTATGTTCAGAACAGGGTACTTGTCAACAAAAGGCATAACAAGACACCATATGAAATTTTCTACAATAGAAATCATTATTTAAAGTTTTTCAAGCCCTTTGGATGCAAGCGTTTTCTACTAAAAATCAGGGATTATTTGAACAAGTTTCAAACAAAATCCTTGGATTGCTTCTTTGTTGGTTATTCTACACACTCAAAAGCTTACAGAGTATATGTGAAAGACCATATGAGTGTTATTGAATCATCTGACATCATCTTTAATGAGAATAAGTTCAATACAGTTGATGGTGCAGCATGGCTGTTTGATCATGAAAAATTGATAAGGTCTTTCAAGATTTATCCTGAAGACTTTGATGACTCACTCTACAAGACCAGTGTATCTGAAGAGAAAAAGAAGAAAACATTGGACTTAGAAGGGTTATGGAAGAAGGTTGCTAGCAAAGAAAAGGAGTATACATTTGTTAAAAGTATCTCAAGTGACATTGTTGACCAAGAACAAGATCATGCAGATCTCAATCAAGACAATCAAGAAGTGGAGAATGATCAAGTGCAGACTGAGGAGAACCCAAGCAACCAAACAAATGAAGAAGCTGTGACTAATGCAAGATTTCAAAATTTGTTTGAGAGAATGAATATAGGAAACAATGGTGCATCTACCTCAAGACAATACAATGAAGAAGCACCAGAGTTTCATGATGCTGAAACAGAATTGATCATTGAAGAACCAGATCTTAATGAATCAAATCTTGACACAAATATGTTTGCAGATATGATAGTTCAAACCCCTTATGTTGAAAAGAATCATCCCTCTGAAAACATCATTGGAGATATAAATGAAAGAGTTACTAGAAGCCATTCTGAAATTGCAAACATCTGTTTAAACTCCTTCTTTCTATCCCAAATAGAACCAAAGAACATTGTTCAAGCTCTAAAGGATAACAGTTGGGTGGAAGCAATGCAGGAGGAATTGGCACAGTTCAGAGATCTCCATGTTTGGGATCTGGTTGATAGGCCAAGAAACAGGTCTGCAATTGGCACAAAATGGGTTTTCAGAAACAAAAGGGATGAGAGGGGTGTGGTGATTAAGAACAAAGCTAGACTTTTAGCACTGGGATGCCTTTAAGAAGAAGGAATAGACTTTGAGGAAGTCTTTGCACCAATTGAAAGACTTGAGGCTATCAGGATTTTCCTTGCATATGCTGCCTCAAAGAACATTAGGGTGTTCCAGCTTGATGTTAAGTCTGCATTCCTAAATGGAAAGATTGATGAAGAGTTGTATGTTGCTCAACCTCCAGGTTTTGAGGATCCAATGTATCCAAACAGGGTGTATAAGCTAAATAAAGCCCTTTATGGATTGCATCAGGCTCTTAGAGCATGGTATGATGAGTTTTCAAACCATCTTCTTGAAAATGGTTTCCAGAGGGGAGCCATTGACAAGACACTCTTCTACAAAAGAAAGGAATCAGATTTGTTTCTATTACAAGTCTATGTGGATGATATCATCTTTGGTTCAACAAATGAACAAATGTGTATGGAGTTTGAAGAGGTAATGAAGTCCAAATACAACATGAGCTCTATGGGAGAAATGAACTTCTTTCTGGGACTGCAAGTTCAACAAAAAGCTGATGGGATCTTCATTCACCAAACTAAATATGTGCAGGACATTTTGAACAAGTTCAAATTTCATGAATACAAGACAGCTTCAACTCCAATGGACACCAAAGAAAATATGATTGATGATGAAAAGGGGGAGCCTGTGGATGAACAAAAATATAGAGTCAAAATTGGATCCTGATGTACCTAACTGCTACAAGACCTGACATTATATATGCTGTATGTGTCTGTGCAAGATTCCAAGCAAGTCCTAAAGTCTCCCACATGAATGTTGTCAAGAGAATTTTCAGATATTTGAAGGGAAGACCAGACTTAGGAATTTGGTATCCAAAGAACCAATCCTTTGACCTTATTGCCTACACAGACAGTGATTATGATGGGTGTAACATGAGCAGGAAGTCAACCTCAGGTGGATGTCAATTTCTGGGAGACAGGCTGGTGTCATGGCAATGCAAGAAGCAGACAATTGTATCCATATCAACTGCAGAAGCTGAATATGTTGTTGCATCTGTTTGCTGTGCACAAGTTCTCTGGATTCAGAACCAAATGCTGGATTATGGTTTGAATTTTCTGAACACTCCTATCTTCATTGATAATACTGCTGCATATTTTACTGTTAAGAATCCAGTCCAACATTCAAAGACTAAGCATATTGAAATCAGACATCACTTCATAAGAGATTGTCATAAAAAAAGTTTGATTGAAATGAAGAGAGTTGATACAAGTGACAACTTGGCTAACCTATTCACCAAGCTATTTGACAGAACCAGATTCAACTTTCTTTTGAAAGCTCTGGGGATGATCAACTCAGATGAAGTCTGATTGAGGATATGTGCTTAGTGTGTGTATTTATGTGCTAATTGACTATTCTTGACTGAGGTCACACACACTGAATGTTGCATGAATATGTTATGAATAAGTTACTTGTTTTAATGTTAACTGATACGTACATAAGTGTTTATCTGTGCAACCTATGTGTCATTGATGCTGATGATTGTTTTACAGTTAACTGATCTGATGTTATGATAAGTAGTTTGAACTGTCTGTATGAACTAAATGCTTATCTGATGTCATGAGTGATTATTTGTCAATAATTGCTTGACTATGTGTGTTATCTGATCATCTTGATGTTATTAGGATAGGATAGACTATGAATGTTAAGAATGTCTACTTGTTTTGATAATGTTAAGTATGATTAAGATTTGAATATGTTGCAATTGTTTGTGTCAAAATGAGTTTTACGTCAAAATTAAATGACAAAATGAATTTTCTAATGAATTTTGCATAAACACTTTATTTTGGTCAAAACATGAGCAAGTTGTTAGTGGTGTTGAGATACGATAATACTATTCAGTTCAAGATTTAAAGAAGCTTAAAAGGATTTTCAATGAAAAGTCTCAAGAGTTACTTTTGCTGAAAATTATGTCATTTGCTCAAGTTGGAAAGGCATATACTTGTATATGTTGGTCCTGTCATCTGTTTTTTAGACTGACTGGATAGCCATTAACCTGGAAAACTGAAGGCATTTGGGACAATCTGTAACTTGTTTTCTATTCATTCACTTAGAACTATGTCAATAATTCTGATTTGAAATGACATATACTCACATATATGGTTGGTCCTGTTGACCACTTGTGGTCAAACAGAACAGCCATTTACCTGACAATTAAGAGATATTGGGGTGTCTGAATTTAAAACTGTTTAAATATGGGAAATGATAGTACATTGACTACTTAGCCAATCATATGGATTTATTAGGCTAAAAGGACTCTTAGTACAGTCATTAACATGTATGGTTGCTTTCTCATGATTTGTAAAATCTAAGGTGATATAAACATAAAGAAAATGCTATGATTTATGTGGAGTTACATTGTTGTCTATGAATGTACCTAGATAAATCTTTTCAATGATAGGCAGAAAAGTGATTATCTAGTCATACACAAGCCTGTTGGTTTTTGGTTACCCAAAATGAATCATCTTATAATGAATGACAAAGAACAGCTATGAACTACTTAATTTCAAATATTTAATCAACCAAATGTTGATCAATGTTCACATATTTTTATTAGAAAAATAAAAACATGAGGGTTAATAACAGAACTACAAGGGTGGAGGCAATCATATAAGTCCTTTAAACATCCTGAATGAAAGGCCTGTAAGTCCGATTTGCGTTGCATGTAAGTCCAACGTTCAACCTCACATATGTTTGTAGATTTGAAATGAAATATCTTATAAATTTTCAAAAATATGTTCTGTCATTAAAAGTTTTAACCAAAACCAGGGGGGCAAAGTCAAATTGGGGTGATCTGGAGAAAGCCAAATAAGCCTTGAGGATAGATAAGGAACATCAGAACACAACATGTGTTATCCATTAAACTTTCTGCAACTTAATTGAAACTTAATCATATCATCAAAGAGATGAAAATTATGTTAAGTCTAGACCTGCTGTTGACCTGTCTTTGTAGTCATAATAATGCTGAGAATGAAGTATTGAGAAAGCTACTTAGTCAATATGATCCCATTCCTGAGATCTTTTCAGTTTACAAAAGAAATTGTTTTGAAGTGAAACATAACTGAAATTTGATCTCTAAATGCACCATTTGCTCTTAAACTATGATCTGTAATGATACATAACTAACAAATGTCTTTGACAAGTGGTTTAAGTCAAAAAGTGTTGCATTTTTGCCTTTAATAGGTTGAATATGTAAGTTCGGGTAAGGTTTGATGTTCTCTAACCTTTCCAGGCACAAAACAGTTGAATATGGTTGAATATGTATTTTCAGGTAAGGTTTAGTGTCTAATAACCTTTCTGAGTACACTTAGATGTTTTTATCTAAGTTTACTATTTTCGGGCATGTTTTGAAGTATTTGATACTTTTCCGGTAGAGTTACTATTTTAGTCACTTTCCGGGCAAGCCTGATTTTTATGTTTGAATATCTTTTTTCGGGTATGATTTGTGGATTTGAAGTTTTTCGGGTAGACTAAACTGTTTAGGTTAGTTCCCGGGCATACCTGATGTTTGAATATGATTAAATCCTATCAAGCTTAGTGCTAACATAGGATTGCCGGGCACGCTTTGAAATTTTAGACTATAGCACACTTAGGTGTTTTATGTTTAATTCCGAGCATGCTATGTGTTATTTGTGATTATGATTTATTTGAAATTACAAGTGTTTTCGGGCAGACTCTGTCTTCCAGGCCCACTTTATATTCCGGGTACACTATTCTTACCTCAATATACTTAGTAATTTCAAATTTTGACTTTCCGAGTACACTGTCTGCTAGATATCATTTCGAGCACACTTTATACTCTAGGAAAAGTTATTTGGGTATACTTTGTAAAGAAGGTTGTTCGGGCACGCAATACATTAGGAAGATTGCTCGGGCACACTTTACATCAAAGAATGCTTGATTGAATGTGTTTCATATTCTGATAGGGTTTATGCTAGATTGAGTTATTTAATTTAAATTTAAGAAATTTATATGGGTATCTTAATTAATTCTTAGCAAGGATGCTTATTTGACATTATGTACTTGATTATTCATCTTGTGATTAAATTCTCAAGAAATCTGGTATTTCGGGTAAGCATTCTTCATCTTTACTTGACTTTAAATTAGTTAACTTGACCAAGCAAGGTTTGTTAGTGGAAGATACCGGGTAAACTTTGTCAATTTATAATAAAAATATTTCCGGGCAAAGTTTAACTTTTTTTTTTTGATTTTATCGGGTAAGATTTTAATTGGATAAGATTATTATGTTTGACAGCTAATAATTCACTACACGATAAAATGCATTTAAAACCCACTTTCAAAAGGTATATAAGAGGGAGTTAGGGATATTTTCAACATTATTTTCCCTCTCTCTCTCTCCTTCCACTGCAACTGCTTCCTCTTAAAGAAACCTAAACCGACTTATCATATTCATTTCTAATCCAAACCCTAATTTTAATCAGCCCCCTAATTCCGACTCGGTAAGCAATAATAATGTGTTTTCCGATCACAATTATACTATAATGGGCTTCGATTATGTATTTATATGCTAACACTCTGTTTTTGTGTTTAGGTTATAAATTTGTCGAAGAACAGGTTCTTGATGATTTTTTTCTTCTTCAATTTTATACCTTGAAATTAGTTAAAGTAATGTACTTTATGACTAATTTCACTTTGAATGTGTTTAATTGTATTTGTTTTCAGATATGGTAGACGATGATCAACCAAAGTATCCATGTGAACCGAAGAACAATATGTGCGCCATGTTGCAAGTCACTCCTGACAATGAGCTGGTGTCTAGGATGATTACTTGGATGGCAAGATCAAATGTGAGTTTTGCTTTCATAGATTGACCAGTGATTTATAGAAATCATTCACTCGATTTCTGGCGCTCAGCAAGACTGATTGATGATATAAATGGTCGAAGAATAGAAGCAACAGTTGCAAGACAAGAAATCCAAATCACAGAACAAATGATAAGATGTCTGCAGTTACGCGATGACGACCATAATCATATAAACTTCAATACTGATCACCTGTTGAAAATTTTTAAACAGACTATGGGATACCAGGGGACGTTACATGATGGGCAATTCCAAAAGGGAATGTTCCCTATGTTGTACAGATTTTTAATTCATCATGTGATACAGGGGTTTGCTCCAAGAAATGGATCATGGACTTTGATGAGTCGTGACTTAGCAAATGCCAATGTTGGTATCATATATGATCTACCATTCAACTTTTCCAAGATGATATTTGAAGGCATGGTAGGAAATTTAAAGAAGGCAGAAGTGGATAGATTCCTACAATATCCCAGATTTCTACAGATAATCTTCAATAGGGAATTACAGGACTTACCCACAATTGGAACTACTCATCTGCTGCAAAATCTCGACACATTTAGAAGAATTGTAAATCCGGGAAGGGCAAACAGATTTAATCCCAACACCCCATTTGAAATTTTACCATGGTTATTGAACCATGATTTGAAGATTATGCCAGTACCTGAGTTGAGCTCAGAGGAGGAAGAAGGGGAAGATGATTTTGAAAGTGATGATGATGATTCTGATGATGAAGATAATGATGATGATGGAAATGATGAAGGGGCTGGAGTAGCCATGGATGTTGATGCATTTGATCAGGGGGAGAACCAACCTTTGCCACTTAACCAACCAATACAATCACCACCACAAACTCCACCACACCAACCATTACCAACTGACCTCCTATTCAAACACCACTTGAATCACCACAACCTCAATCACCTACCCAAACCTTAACCTTGAGCCATCATGAAACATCAACTCATACATCTCCAACACCACTAACACCACCAACCAATAGTCCAATTCAAACTGATACACTTATTCCAAGCCCTCCCCATACTCAATCACCACCACAAACAATCCCTACAATCCAGCCTACACCTACCCATAACCAAACCCCACCTGAATCACCTACCCCACCCTCAATAGCCATCAACCCAATAATCATTCAAACCATTGCTCAAGAACAATCTGAACCTAACCCTTTCTCTACCTCATCACCAATAACCCATGCTGCTGACAATCTTTTGTTTCAAAAATATCTTGATCTAATTATGAAGAATGCAAGGCTAAGAGAAAGAAATGAGGAGTACTTAGGAGAATGTGTTACTGTTAGATAATTTGGCCCGAGCTATGATGAAAATTCAATCCCTGGAGCAGGAGGTTGAGAAGACCTCAGCTGCTCCAAAACAGGGGGAGAATGTAAATATGCCAACTAATGCTATGGTGAGTGTTGAAACTGAAAAGGATACAGGTGTGGAGACTGTGAATGTTTTACATGCATCCAGAATGCATATGATGATGAGGAGGAAAGTGATGAAAGAAGGATGGAGGATGCTGATTATGAAGGAGATAAATCTGATGTAGGATAGGAAAACTATGATGTTAATAATGAAATAATGAATGTTGTATGGAGAGAGGAGGAGTCTAATGGAGAAAGAGGCAGAGGATGAAATTGAACAGGCAAATGAAGAAGAGAATGTGGCTACCTCTGATGTGGTCACAAATTCTTTAACAGAAACTCAAAATGATGAAATCAATATGGAAAATATTGCTACTGAGGAGCCTGTCACTGAAACTGAACAACCTGAAAGCTCCAAGAGGGTAGAGTTTGATCCAAAGTTAGAAGCACTTGAAAAAGAGATTGATGATTATGAACAATCTAAGAATGAAGAAAATGAGCAGAGGAGATTAAAAAAAGGTATGGGAAAAGTGGTTGAAGAAGAGCCTGTTAAGGCTAATCTTGAAAAGACATTTTATTTAAAGATAATGAAGAAGTTGCTGCTGATGCAAGAAGAGAATTTGAGAATGTAATAAGAGAGAGAAGGGATAGGGAAATACTATCCCAAACCCTGATAGCTGAGGAGACAGCAGCACAGGAAGAGTTGATCAGTCAAGCCAATGTTGCCAAAGTAATTTATGAAGAGGTTGATGATTAAGATGTTATTGAATCACTAATTAAGTTGAAAAGAGTTGAGGAAGCTGATAACTCCCTAGCTCTGGTAGTAAGTGTGTTCGCTCAAACTACAAGCCAATCTCAACAGGAACCTGAAAAAGAAAAAGAAGAATCAATAGAAGAGATGTTGGCTAAAGCCTCAAGGATACATGAGAATGTGGGAAGATTTGAAAAGACATACTCTAGAAAGAGAAAAGCCACTGATCAAGGTATGAAAGATGATTTGAATGTAAAAAGAGGGAAATGGGATGAAAATAACAAGTGTTATGTGGAAACTCCTGATAATGAAAACAGTCCATTAAAGGCAATCCCTCTACAAACATTGAAACCAGGTGAAAACCTGCCTGGAGTTCCTGATGTTCCTGCTGTGAGTGTACCATCAAACCCAGAACATCCAACCTCTGATGAGCCCAAAATCGATGCAGTTAATGAATCCATAGAGGAGGAGGATGAGTCTGATGAATCTGATGATCATAATGACAATGATGGAAAAGGTGCTGAAGCTGCCAGTGTTGTGTCTCCTCAAGTCACTATGACTGAGGAACAAAGGGCAAACATTGAGCTGAGTATGATGGAAGCTAAAAGGAAACATCCATTGATTGTGAAATTGAGAAGCTTTGGTATAAGTTTTGAAACTTTGGCTGCTATGAGTGATGATGAATTGAAGCAGAGATTAGAAAAGGAGAATGACACTATCAAAAAGCTTTTGCAACAAAAGAATAAAGATGCTCAGAAATACAGAGATTATCTAAGGAAGTGTGGATTCTCTGAAAAAGATTTGAGCAACTTCAAAGTTGAAAAACTACAAGATCTCTATAACAGTGAAAGAGAAAAAGTAAAAGAAAAATATGTCAAAGAAAATGTAGAGATTGAAAAGCTTGAAGCTTTGAAAGGAAAATTTGAAGGAAAATGTGTTTATCTGTTGGAGAGAGGGATGACACCTGGAATGATTGATTTCCTGGAAAAGGATGCAGTTGAAACACTCTATAACAAAATGAAAAGAAAAGAAGAATTGAAAGAGTTGCTACAAACTGAAACAACCAATGTTAAACAAAAGGAATAAAAGCAAGAATAGGAAAGGAAAAGATTCATAGAGTATCTGAATTTGCACAACCACTCTGAAGCTGATTTGAAAAAATGTAGTTATGAGCAACCAAGTGATCTCTACAATAAAACCAAAGATGCTGAAAAAGAGATGGAATTTGAGAAAGCCAAACTAAAAATTTCTGCAGAAAAGGAAAGACTTGAAAAGATCTACAACAAATATGGAGGAAAGTGTAAATATCTGATAGAACATGGCAGGACACTCAATGATGTGGAATCAATAACACAGGAGATGGTTGAGAGAGAATTCAGATTATTGAAAAGAAAATTTGAGAAAGAAGAAGAACAGTCTGAGCGTTCCACAAAGAAGAGAAAATTAATGACCTTAAGGAAGAATCAAGAAGTTGAAAACGAAAATTTAATAGGGGAAACTGCTGATGAAACCCCAATCCCAAAGGAATCAAATTCTGAAACAACTAATGAACCAATAATTCCTTGGGAAAATGAAGAAATGATTAAGATATTAAGGGGGATAATGTTAAATCAGAGGGGAATGGATGAAGCCACTTTTAATGCCTTAGAAAAGGAAGATCTAAAAGAACTTTTCTATATTCAAAAGGCTGACTGAGAAAAGGCTCTAAGGGAAGGTGAGAACCCTAGAAGCTTTGTTGATGGAAGGTTTGTGCCTGCAGGATTGTCAAACAATCCTGGGATAGAGAAAATGATGATTATCCTTAAAGAACAAACAGGACACAACCTTGTTGATCTTGCCAACCTCCCACCTGAAATGATAGAGTCAATCTACATCAGTACTTTCAAATTGAGGCCTAGAAAACCCAAGAAGTCTATTCCATTCAGGCCTCCACTTTCAAGAAGATATCCACAAGAAGGAAGAGGTGGAAGAGGTGAATCTAGTAGGGATGGATCCCAAAGAACAACAAGACCACATTCAGATGTGGATCTTCCAAGAGAACTCTACTATGATTCTGTTTCTGAATCTCTTAAAGTGATTATGGAAAGTAGGCAACTGAGAGACATTGTTGTGAGAAGTGATTTTAATGAATATACTCAAGAACAACTGGAAAGAATGACCAATCTCAATTTGTATGATTATAGAGATAGAAACAAGAGGGCTGGAAGACGGCATAATGATCTCTCCAAGTACTTAAGAGAAGAAGCTGAGAAGGGATTCCAATTCCTAAAGGAAAAGAGAAGCTGGAAAACAAGTCAACTTCACAAATCAAGAAGGACAACAAAGTTAAGGAAAATGGACAGTGCTGAACGGTACTACAAGATGAATGTTGTTGGTGCATGATGCCAGTAGTTCATTATCTCGTGTTTATTTGTATCTGCAATCGTTTAAATTGTTCGTTTAGTGTTGAACTTGTTAAGTTTGCTTTTATTTTTTGGCGAACTTGAGGTGAGCGAAGTTAGGACAACTTCGCCTAGTATGTTAGGCGAAGTTGTCGCTAATATATATGTCTAACTTCGGCTCTTTTATTGATAACTTTGGACGGCTGGTTTTGTGACACTCTTGTGTTACGTGTTTGGTTCCTTGGTTATTACCTTCGCAATATAACAAGTATTCTCTTATATACTCTTGTGTTTGCGTGTAATTTACGTGTTCATCTTCTTAGCACTCGTATCATATACGTAGGGGATTCCCCACCCTCGTGTTACGAGATACTCCTGTGTAGATCCGGCTGGGAACCTACAATTGGTATCAGAGCATTTTGCTCGTGATTGTGTGGTTCGGAATTATCACACGAGTGTTAAAATTGCTCCGTTCGACTATTCACGGAACTGTTTTATGTTGAAATATCTCTCCTTTGTCAGTTTCTCTACAATACTCATCAATTACACCTTCCCATCACTCTCGCAACCTCCGGAATCGGACGTGTCAAACCTGCAAAATACCTTTGTTCTTCTGGCGAAGTTGCCGACACCCAAACTAGGGTTTTAGCGAACATATAGGGTTTTGGCGAAGTTGTTGACCTACGAAGTTGTTGACATGCGAAGTTGTTAACCAACGAAGTTGCAGGGTAGCGAAGTTGTATTAACTTCGCAGTTCACTGTTCACAGAATCTTGTTTTTGATTTTTGAGTCTCGTTTCTTTCAAGTATGACTTCGATAAACATCACCGGATTGGTAAAGATGGAAGTTGAAGCTGGTTCAGCAACTAAAGCTCCAAAACTTCTGAAAGGAACTGAGTTTGTTGCATGGAAAGATAGGTTTGAACAATATGTGAAGTATCAAGATGCAAAAATGTGGGTCTGCATTCAAGATGGGTACATCCCTTCAACAGCCATGTTTGAAGGTCGAGAACAGCTCAAGAAGTACAGTAAGATGGAGGATGATGAAAAGAAAATGTATGAAGTAGAAAGTAAAGCACATGCAGCCATAACAATGGCACTTCCTCAAGAAATTCTTCATACTTTCAAGAAATACAAATCTGCTCGAGAATTGTGGGAAGCACTTGAAAATCTCTATGAAGGAAACGTTGGAATTCGTACCTCCAAAGCAAAGCTCCTGAAAACTCAATTCTCTGTATTCAAGTATCTGAAAAATGAATCACTCGATGACATAATAACAAGATATTATCACTTGATGACAGAGTTGAATAACTACTCCATTGAATACAAGGAAGAAGAGGTAGTGGAAAAGCTTCTTGATGCTCTCCCACCAAAATGGGAGATGTACACAGTTCTGATGAGAGAAGATAAAGATTTTGAGAACTTTGACTTGGAGAAGGTGGTCAATAGGTTACATTATTTTGAACTTAATATGGCTTGAAAGGAGATGCCTACTAATCAGGTTCGGGATCCGGGAATGTATGGTGCTAAAGGCTCTCCAAACTCAAGTTCGAAAACAGAATCAACTGCCTACTACTCGGGGGGAGAACCAAACTCTGCTCAAGATGGTCATGTGGTACTCAATATGGATGGTGACGTATGCTTTGTAGAGGGTGGAAGTAGTTCCTCAAAGTCTCAATCCTCAGCTGGTAATTTCTCAGCCAGTGCTTCTAATAAGAATTACTCACAGATGCCTAAGAGTGTGAAATTAGCTGAACAACAATTTGCTCTATATGCCTCATTCATTGCTTCTTATGAGAACTATATCAAAGGAAAAATAGTTGACCCCGCAACCTTGGATGAGGACTATGATCAGATAGACGCTGATGACATGGAAGAAATGAATCTGCAGTGGCAGATGGCTATAATAGTGAGAAGGGTGAAGAGATTTATGAAGAAAACTGGTAGAAAGTTCGTTGGAGAAAGACCGGGGTTTGACAAGTCAAAGGTTCGCTGCTACAATTGTCAACAAAACGGCCATTTTTCTAGAGAATGTACGAATGAAAGAGTCGAACGAAATCAGAACTGGCCTACTCAACAGAATGGAAGTGGAAATGAAATCAAGGCTATGGTATCTCAGCAGAACGGTGGGTATAACTGGAAAATACAAGTTGAAGAGGTGATCGAACAGGCAAATCTGGTAAACATCAAAACTGGAGGATGTGACAAAGAGTCGATGAAGAATCAAGCATACATGGCAGAAGTAAATGATCAGCTCTTAGAGGTATGTTCTGAATCTTAGTGTGAACAATGTGAAAAACTGTCTGATCAATTGTAAGTGTTAACTGATCAGTTTGTTAGTTTGGACATTGAATTAAAAAAATTAAAAGAAGAACATCACTATTCTAAAACTAAAGAAAATAGCTACTCGGTAAAAATAAAAGCTAGAAAAAGACATCAGAAGTCTTAAAGCTACCCTAGCTGAAAAAATACAAGTAATTGATCTTAGCTATGAAGTACTAGAAGAAAAGACCAAACTAATAGCTGAAAAGGACAAACAGATAGCTAATTACCAGGTAAAAGTGGTGGAACTGAACAAAAAAATTGAACAATTTAGAAATTCTTCTGCGATTCTGGATCATATTATAAGTGTTCAACGTTCCCCGGTTAACAAAGGGGGAATTGGATTCACAGAAGTTCCACCACCATATAATAATAACTATACTTATAATCCTAGTTATCAGCAATCCGTGAATGTTGAAATTAGTCAGACAGTTCCAATCAAAGTCTCTACTAAAGATACTAAAGTTAATGAGAGTGAAGCGAGTCATGCAAGTTCTAATGTCACAAGTTCTGTCTCGTCAAATTCGGACAAAACGTCTGAATCAAGTGAGATAAAAGAAGAGGTCGTGTTACTAAAACGAGTGGAGACTATAAGTTTGATGAAAAGAAATTTTCCCTAAATTTGTTTGTTCCACCGTATGTGAGGCAAACTGATAGTAACACAACCTCGTCATCTACAACAACTTTTGCAACAAATGTTCAAAAGAACACAAATAGTTCGAACAGAAGTTGCTTTAGATGCAACAGAATAGGATACTTAGTCAATGACTGTCCTTTGAAACAGAGAAAATCTAGAAATATGAGGCCAACTGAAACTGAGAATAAAACGAATACTAATTATGATGCTAGTAAAAATGCTAACACATCAAACAATCGTTGGACTAATCAAAGATTTCAAAGAAACCAGTCTTGTTTTTTCTCAGTGAACCACCGAACCAACAATTATAATTCCTCAAATTCTAGAAATTCAAGAAGGTTTGGATGGCCTCATAGCTAGTCATCTAGAAATTTTCCCTTCAGATCATATGGAAACTTTCCTCAAAAGAAATTTGGGCAACCAAGGTACTGGATGTCGGATAACAGGTTTGATCAACCCAAGACCTTTCGGTCTTGGGTCCCCCGTTTTTAATCCGTTTCTTTAATTGTGCAGGAACAGTCGAGCAAGACTGTAAACAATATGTGGGTTGTTGACAGTGGCTATTCCCGGCACATGACTGGTAACAAGAAATTGTTACGTGATTGGAAAACCGTTCAAGGAGGAAGAGTTAGTTTTGCAGGAGAAAGTGGTGGAAGAATTACTGGTATTGGTACTGTTGCTAATGGAAGAATCAAGTTGGAGAAAGTAAATTTTGTGGAAGAGCTAAAGCACAATCTTTTGAGTGTCTCTCAGATTTGTGACAAAGAATACACCGTGCATTTTACAAAAGATGAGGCACTCGTGCTTTATCCTGGTTTCAAGATTCCTAAAACCTGGATTGTGATGAAGGCTCCAAGAGAAAAGAACACTTATGTAATGGACATGCGGTCAACTGAGATGACGATGGAAGAGTCATGTCTTCTGTCAAAACCTACACAGTCTGAGTCAAAGCTGTGGCATCGAAGAATGGGTCATATTCATCTTCGTAAGATGAACTACATTGTCAAGAATGGGCTAGTACTTGGGGTTCCTCTAAAGAACTTCAACTTTGAAGACCAATGTTTATCATACAAAAAGGAAAACAACACAAGAAGCCACACCACTCCAAGAAAGTCAACTCTATTGTCAACACTTCGGATTTGCTCCACATGGATCTTTTTGGTCCCGTAAATGTCAAGAGTCTAGGAGGAACCTCGTATTGTTTGGTAGTAACTGACGATTACTCTCGGTACTCTTGGGTTTATTTTCTGAAAGCAAAAGACGAAGCAGTTCAGTTGGTAGTTTACTTGATTACCAAAGTGGAAAATATTGTTGGGAGAAAAGTAAAGTTCATCAGAAGTGACAATGGAACGGAGTTCAAGAACTATCAAATAAAGATGTTTTGTTTGCAGAAAGGGATAGAACATCAATATAGCGCACCATATACTCCGCAACAAAACGGAGTAGCTGAAAGGAAGAACAGAACTCTAATCGAAGGTGCCAGGACTATGCTGGCAAACGCTAAACTTCCCGTGGTGTTCTGGGCCGAGGCTGTTGCCACGGCCTATTATATCCTTAATCGTGTTTTAACTGTTAAAAGATTAAATAAAACCTGTTATGAACTTATGCATGGTAGAAAGACAAATCTGAAAGGTCTTGAACCCTTCGGGTCCCCGTGTTCGATATTAAAGACTAACACAAAATTTGGTGAGAAAGCCGACGAAGGAATCTTAGTTGGCTATGTAGTTGGTGAGAAAGCCGACGATTACTCTCGGTACTCTTGGGTTTATTTTCTGAAAGCAAAAGACGAAACAGTTCAGTTGGTAATTAACTTGATTACCAAAGTGGAAAATATTGTTGGGAGAAAAGTAAAGTTCATCAGAAGTGACAATGGAACGGAGTTCAAGAACTATCAAATGGAGATGTTTTGTTTGCAGAAAGGGATAGAACATCAGTTTAGCGCACCATATACTCCGCAACAAAACGGAGTAGCTGAAAGGAAGAACAGAACTCTAATCGAAGGCGCCAGGACTATGCTGGCAAACGCTAAACTTCCCGTGGTGTTCTGGGCCGAGGCTGTTGCCACGGCCTGTTATATCCTTAATCGTGTTTTAACTGTTAAAAGATTAAATAAAACCTGTTATGAACTTATGCATGGTAGAAAGACAAATCTGAAAGGTCTTGAACCCTTCGGGTCCCCGTGTTCGATATTAAAGACTAACACAAAATTTGGTGAGAAAGCCGACGAAGGAATCTTAGTTGGCTATGTAGTTGGGACACACAACAGAAGAGTCTTTAATTTATCAAACAGCAAGGTTGAGGTGGTCTGTAACACTGACATTACTAGTTACAAATCACCAAGGCCTAGCATGGGATCAGCAGAGGCTTTCGACTATGATAAGTTATTCAAATCTTTAAATGTGCCTTACTTGGATTTTGCATACATAGATGAGAAGATGGCCACACAGATGTTATTGGACGAAGAGGAGGCTATTGTGAAACGTCCCCAATATAATGAAAATCAGCCTACCACGTCAAGTAAGATTGAAACTCTAGCTGTCTCAAATGAAGATGAATTCTACAATCCATTTCATACTTAACATCACTCAAATGAACTCTCTTCAAATCTTGAGAATGATCTGGAAGTTGGTCCGTTACAAACTACCAAAATTCACAAGAATCATCCTTTAGAAAATGTGATCTGTAATCCCTCTGATGGCGTGCGTACTAGAAGAAGTTTGGACGAAAACACATGTGTGTATGCAAGCATTAAAGACACTGGTATTATAAATGAATGCTTGTACACCTGCTTCATCAGTCAGATAGAACCAAAGAATTATCAAATGGCACTGAAGGATAGCTCGTGGGTTGAAGCCATGCAGGAAGAACTGGCACAGTTTGAAAAAATGGAAGTATGGCAGTTAGTTGAAAAACCACAAGACGTGAACGCTATCGGTACAAAGTGGGTTTTCAAGTGTAAGAGAGATGATAAGGGAGTAATCATTCGCAACAAGGCAAGGTTGGTAGTTAAAGGGTTTAATCAACAGGAAGGAATCGATTACAACGAAGTGTTTGCTCCTGTGGCAAGATTGGAGGCAATTCGATTGTTTCTGGCATTTACTGCACACAAAGAGATGAAAGTGTTTCAGCTGGATGTTAAAAGTGCATTTCTTAATGGAAAAGTCGATGAGGTGGTATACGTAGAACAACCTCCAGGTTTTCCTGACCCAGATTTTTCTGACCATGTGTACAAACTCAGCAAAGCATTATATAGCCTACATCAGGCACCACGAGCCTGGTATGCAACTCTGTCAGACTACTTGCTAGAGAATGGGGGTGATTTTCTTCTCGTCCAGGTCTATGTGGACGACATTATCTTTGCTGCCTCACGAGTTTCTATGTGTCAGGAGTTTGAAGCAGTCATGAAGAAAAGGTTTGAGATGAGCGCCATGGGCGAACTAACTTTCTTTTTGGGATTACATGTAGATCAGAAGAAGGATGGCATGTTCATTCATCAAACTAAGTATGTCCATGATGTGCTTCAGCGCTTTAAGATGGATGATAGTACCCCGTTTGACACTCCAATCTGCGTCAACCACAAACTGGGTGCTGATTCCGACAGTGATGAAGATGTGGATCCCACTCAGTATCGGGCAATCATAGGTTCCTTAATATATCTAACTGCGTCTAGACCTGACATTATGTTTGCAGTTTGTCTTTGTGCTAGTTTTCAGGACAACCCGAAGGAATCGCACATGAAGGGAGTGAAGAGGATCTTGCGATATCTTAAAGGAAAGCCCAAGTTGGGACTCTGGTACTCGAAAGGAGGAGAAATGGATTTGGTAGCATACACCGACTCTGACTATGGAGGTTGCAATCAGAATAGGAAGTCAACAACCGGTGGATGTCAGTTTCTCGGAGGAAGATTGGTGTCGTGGCAGTGCAAGAAGCAGACCTCAGTAGCCATATCCACCTGCGAAGCAGAATACATGGCAGCATCGAACTGCTGCTCCCAGGTTTTATGGATACAACAACAAATGCGCGATTATGGTCTGAATTTCACTCAAACTCCTATTTGCATTGATAACACTGCTGCAATCTCAGTAACTAACAATCCCGTTAAACATAGTAAAAACAAACATATTGACATTCGTCATCACTTTATACGGGACTGTGCTGAGAAGAAATTAATTGTGCTTGAAAAGGTTGATTCACTGGATAATTTTTCTGATCTTTTTACAATAGCGTTTGACCGATCCCGTTTTCAAAACCTTGTTGAGCTTAATGGGATGATCAATCCCGAGTAACCTTGTTTTTCTTTTTGTTTTAAAATAAATAAAAAACAAAATCACTATCGCTTAAAACTATGTCGGTTGCTCAAGTTTGACGGACATATTTCATGAATATGTTTGGTCCTTAAATCTACTTGTAGACTATAAGGATAGCCATTAGCCAGATAACTGAAAGCGACCGGGCCGGTTTATGATGGATTTTTATTCTTTCACACTCATAGGCATCTGTGAGTAATTCTTGTTAGAAGCACTGGCTGAGAAATTACCAGCTAAGGATTGAGACTTTGAGGAACTACTTCCACCCGCTACAAAGCATACGTCACCATCCATATTGAGTACCACATGACCATCTTGAGCAGAGTTTGGTTCTCCCCCCGAGTAGTAGGCAGTTGATTCTGTTTTCGAACTTGAGTTTAGAGAGCCTTTAGCACCATACATTCTCGGATCTTGGACCTGATCAGTAGGCGTCTCCTTTCGAGCCATATTAAGTTCAAAATTACGTTACTTATTGACCACCTTCTCTAAGTCAAAGTTCTCAAAATCTTTATCTTCTCTCATCAGAACTGTGTACATCTCCCAGTTTGGTGAGAGAGCATCAAGAAGCTTTTCCACTATCTCTTCTTCCTTATATTCAATGGAGTAGTTATTCAACTCGGTCATCAAGTGATAATATCTTGTTATGATGTCATCGAGTGATTCATTTTTCAGATACTTGAATACACAGAATTGAGTTTTCAGCAGCTTTCATTTTTCAGAGAATTGAGTTTTCGCTAAAAATTAGTCGATTATATTAGTCAGAGGGACACATATTTATATGTGGTTGGTCCTGCTGATCCACTGGATCTTCAGGATAGACGTTTACCTAAAGACTTTGACTTGTTCGGGGCGTCTGAATTTAATTTTTTTTTAGGGAAATGATATTATTTTTTAGTCTATAACTTCGCGAGAAGTTTCAATATTGGTGTTAAAAATGAAAATTTATCCAACCTTGGAAAGTGATAGATAAACTAATTTTGTGTGCCTAACTGGTGAAGTTATTAGGCCTAAAAAACTCCAGAACAGTCATTATATGTTATGGAAGCTTTCTATGGTGCGTAAAAGTAGAAGTGATACAAACTAAATCTACTTGATTTACTGTGGAGAGTCATTTTGAGCTGTTCATGTCTCCACATATATCTCTCCGAATGATAGGCAGAAAAGTGATTACCCAGTCATACACGAGCCCGTGAGTGTTTTGATCCCCGCACAGATAGTGTTACGTTTCTGCAGTGATCCAGATTCGGGACTTGCAGTTGTATTCTTATTATTCAAAAAAAAGGGAGGATCTTATTAGTATCATTAAGCCTTACGAAGATTATCAGTTTACAAATATCAAGGAAGAGGCATGAAAGGATATTCAAAGTATATTCAAAGTATAAGACAGATTGGGAAGATGAATCGGGAAGTTGACATGTGAATATTGATTGATCAAACACTACGGGTCGAAGTCAACTCAGGGTCACTTGGGTAAAGCCAAATACGTCTTGAGAATAGATAGGAGGCATCACAATCTCTCATGTGATGTCCATCTAAATTTTGAGCTTAATTGAACATAATCCGTATCACAGAAACAATGAAAACCATACTAAGTTTTATACCTGCCTACAACCTGTTTCTCTATGTCATAATACTGCCGAACATGGATCTGTGTGACAGCCTCTTAATCAGTATGACTCCTGTTCGGATCTTTTCTAAAAACACGTTGGGTTTCTGCAAGACTGAAATTTGATCCCGTCTTTTTATTTTTGTATTTTAGTCTTATGGTTTATCTTCATTAAACACTTTGGTTACTTGTTGTTGAAAGTTTTTTTAAATTTTTATTTATCTGCGCTGTGGGTGAACTTAACAGAAGGGCGAAGTTGACCATTGGTTAACCATAGGCGAAGTTGGCTAAAGGGTGAAGTTAATTAAACTTCGCCCCTGGGGTTTTCCAAAAGTATTTAAGTGGAAACAGTGGTCAAAATTGGTCAAACTTATATACTCTAAACCCTCAGCGAACTTATCACTTGAATCAAACCTCCTTTTAAAACCCTTTTCGTTATCAATCGAGGTTCGTTGGACTGTTTTGAATCATAATTCATATATCTTGGTTGTTAATATGCTCCACACTTTCTTGTTCTAATCGGTATTGTTATCAAAACCTATTAACCCTATTTCAAAGTGATTACGTATTGTTTTGAGGATAAACTATTGTTCGGTGCCTAAATCGCTTAATCCTATTGAACCGATCGATGCCTGGTTGTCCATATTAACATCACACTACGTCTGGTTGTCTCTGTTTATGCAGCGAAGTTACGCTTAGCGAAGTTATCCCTAACTTCTCCACTCGCATAACTTCGCTTCTATGCAACCTGTGATTATGTGCAGAGACTTTTCCTTGTTACCTGCATATTATGTTGAAATTGCAGACGTGCGAAGATATTTTCAGCAAAAATAGCAAATTTCGCTTGTTTCATAACTTCGCCATCAACAAAGTTGTAACCATGTTGCCATCCTTGTCTGATTTATGTCGTTTATTTTGCAGATATGGCTGTTGTGGCTGGAGCTGGTGGTACTGATGGTGATGAAGGTGGAGGTGATAAGAGACAGTTTTTCCCGGGTCACAACATGTATATCACCTTGGATACGGATGCCCGTGGAACTAATGACTTTCGTGAGTTCATTTCATTCTTTATTCGCTCACGTATCTTTCATGCCATTACAACTACTCTACCGATATCTCTACCGAACATTGAAGAGTTTTGAAGGACAGTTGAATATGACTGTCGGGTTGAACCTCCAGTGATGCGTGCTACCGTTAACGATCAGGTGTTACAGTTCTCGGCTAATCAGATCAGGGAAGCGTTACAGTTTGGGGTTGAGACGACTGAGGATCCTACTTATTTTTCGGCTACCTTCAGGAATGGTGTGTTTATTCGTATGGGGTATTCAGGTCCTTTGGAGGATTCTCAGAGGCGTAAGGGGTTTTTATTGAATCAGTGGAGGTTTTTAATGCATGTGATGATTGTGTGCATGACTGGCCGCAAGGATGGTACAGATGGTATGGGTGCGACAATGCAATCTTCAATGGCTGCTCTGACTTACAACAAGCCTTACAGTTTCAGTCAGATGGCATTTTATGAGATTCGATAGGCAGCGACGAGCAGTGGCACGGGAACGATCCTTAATGTATCCTCGATTGTTACAGATGATTCTTAATCATGTTGCTCCAAATTTGCCCCAACGTCGTCCTATCTCCTTTGTGGAAAGCATCAACAAGAGAATTTTTGCTCAGTGTCGGTCCTCAAGTGCTCGGAACAAACCTGAACTTCGTCCAAGACACACTGCTCTATTCGGGTATCTTGTAAACCCTGCTTATGTTGCTCCACCAGGGGATGAGTTCAATGATCTGGCTCCGCAATAGGCTGATATTCCTCAACCACCTCTTGTGGTTCAACCACCACCCGTGGTACAACAAGCACCTCCTGCTGACCCTGTTGCAGCTCCTGAAGAACAAGTTGATCTTGAGATTGCCATTGGAGGGCAAGGTTTCTTTGATATGGAAAGAGTTGATCCGGCAGCTGAAGTTCAAGCCTCCATGGGTGAAGTTACTGTTATGCCTGCTTCCACAGTTGGTCCATCCGTGGGACCGTCTATTGCTTCCGTGGAGGATTCAGAGGAAACCTTATCTGATTCTTCCACTGATGACGCTGTGGAGGCACACTGTGTTCTGGTTACACAAGAGAGAATTCATGTAAAACAAAAAAAAAAGACTCTGATGATAGTGAGTCAGATTTTGAGGATGAGCTGTATCGTGTTGCTTGTAGATCAAAGTGGGACAGGGCTGGAGAAAGTTCAAGTGTTGTCCATTTTGTTTCACCATCGTTATCCGGTATGTCTATGTTACCTGCTTCTTCGGCAGTTACATTGCCAGTAATCTCGACTGTACCTTTGGTGACCATATCATCATCATTTGGTATTCCTCCTACTACGTTCCAGTTTTCATCACCGGAGATTGTTTCTTTACCACCTACTACCCTTACTCCATCAGAGGTGGTTGCTAGATTTGTTGAGTCCACGCTGGTAGCAACTGCTGGGCTATCTGTCTCTTTACCATCCACAGTTACTATACAGCCTACTTCTAGTATTCCTGTAAGCTTGGAAATTCCACCGTATGCTCAGGATACCTCTCACATGAACTTTAATTTTGATCCAAATCTGTCTGATTCTGAGAGGATTGCGGCTCTTGAAAGGGTGGTTGCGGAACAGTCAAGGGTTAATGTTATTCAAACTCAGGCTATTAATCATCTGGTGGCAGAGAATCAACTTTAGACTACCCTGCTTGTTGAACATGGTAAGTTGTTTGATCAGCTGAAGCAGTACTTAGCATCTCGGGGGGAGACTAGTTGCAAAGGTGATGAGCTGAGAACAAAGAATAGACAAGACAAAGACGATGATCCCAATGCATCGAAAGATGCAGGTGGCGAGCTTCCAAGAACTAAACAAACTCTTGGAGCCTCCACATCTTAGGGGGAGTCTGCTAGTCCGTCGGGCAGTGCAGGTGGTGAGACAGTGGTTGTAGATGAAGACGATGAGTTGGGTGATGATGAGTTGACGGTTAGTGAGATTGAGAAAATCGGGGAACAGATTGAGATTGATAGTGGGTTAGAGGAAGGAGGGATAGTTGATGATAGTGTTGAGCACGATATTCCAGACATTGGTCAAGAAAAGGTATTTCAAGATGAAAATGTGTCAGGTGATTCTGAATGGGAAGAACAACCAAGATGGAAAGAAGACTGTGCTTAGTGGTTCTTCAAGACAAAGAAGCCAGTGGTAACCACAATGTTCAAGAAAAGCTACAATATCAAAGGTTATGTTGAGTCGAAGAAAGGTATTATCTGCTGGTTGTATGATGAACAACTAAAATTGTTTGTGATAAAGTGATATGATGGGGTTCAGTATTTTAAAAAGGCATTGAGATCGCTCAACACTTTGCCTGAGTGTGAAGTGAAAGATTTGGCTCAGTTGAGATTGATTAATAGAAGTGATGATGATTTTGCAAGATGAGTTGGAAAGATTGTGTGGAAGGAAAGTATTAAAGAGAAAAAGTTTGAGTTACTAAAGCCTCAGAAGGGGAAGTTGGTTGAAGATAAAGAACGTGGTATGCGGGCTGATGGTAAGCCCTGGATGGTGATGAAGTACAAGCCGATTCGTTGTTTGAAAGAAGTTCCTATGGAGCTGATGCCCAAGAATGTATTGAAGGATCTCAAGTGGTGGTATGTTGATTGTCAAATTGCTGAAGCGATGATGGAAGATGAAGACGAGCAGGAGATTCTGAGAGTGTATGATCCAATGCACTTGGTTAACTTGTCTCAAGCTGATTTGCAGGTACTTAATGATAAGAAGATTTTCTATATTCCTGCGTGGAAAGAAGAAGCAAAGAAGTACCAGAGGGTAGTCTCTTTCTGTGTGAGACAGGGCTGTCTCAAGCTGATTTGCAGGTACTTAATGATAAGAAGATTTTATATATTCCTGCGTGGAAAGAAGAAGCAAAGAAATACCAGAGGGTAGCCTCTGTCTGTGTTAGACAGGGCGTTCATGCTTGAAGACGGTGGGTACGTGATTTTTGGAATACAAGACACGAGAAAGATGTTAGAGATATGAAGCTACTGCCAAGGGGGAGTCTGTTGGTGCATGATGCCAGTAGTTCATTATCTCGTGTTTATTTGTGTCTGTAATCATTTAAATTGTTCGTTTAGTGTTGAACTTGTTGAGTTTGCTTTTATGTTTTGGCGAACTTGAGGTGAGCGAAGTTAAGACAACTTCGCCTAGTTTGTTAGGCGAAGTTGTCGCTAATATATATGTCTAACTTCGGCTCTTTTATTGATAACTTTGGACGGCTGGTTTTGTGACACTCTGGTGTTACATGTTTGGTTCCTTGGTTATTACCTTCGCAATATAACAAGTATTCTCTTATATACTCGTGTGTTTGCGTGTAATTTACGTGTTCATCGTCTTAGCACTCGTATCGTATACGTAGGGGATTCCGCACCCTCGTGTTACGAGATACTCCTGTGTAGATCCGGCTGAGATCCTGCAAATGTCAGAGATAGGAATCCTTTGTCAAACATGAATACTTGCATTAGTTCTGAAAGAAGAATGACACGCCCCAATTACACAGTTCAAAAGAATGGAGTAATAGCTGAGATTGAATACAAAGAAAATGGCCATTATTTGCTAAGAAACACTGATGGGAAAATACTGGGATCATCAAAAGAGATGAGGATCTGACTTACCTGCACACTAAAAATCTAATGGATATAAGGGACATGGTCATTCCTGAAAGTCACACTCATTACCATGTCCTTGATATCTTTAAGAAAAGAGCAGGAAGTGTTATTGAAAAAAGAAGACAGGCCTACCACAATGCAAGAAAAAGACAAGATTCTTAGAGTAGGTTTTTACTTTGTAATGTCTTCTGACAGCTTTTGAATATGTAATTTGTTTATGTTATTTGAATATGTAATTTGAATTTGAATTTGATGTGTATTTTTAAAACCTGTGTAAAGTAACCATAGAGGTGTTTTGGGACAGCTGAGGTGTTCCAATCTAGGGGGAGATTGTTGAGTCAAGATTTGACCATAATAATGATCATATGGAAGATTGGAATCTTCTCAACCTCCTCAGAAATGACTAAGTATGGAATCGGGCGCACCTTATACATCCGAGCAAGGTTTTACTTAGTCGGGCATGATATCTTGCCTATCGGGCAAGGTTATCTTCAAGAAGTCTTCTTTAGTGGTTATCCAGGCAGGGTTCACTCTTTGTGTATACCCGGGCAAGGTTCACTATATCAAGCAGGTTTGTTCTTCACATCCGAGTAAGGTTTACTTCAGGGTAAGCTTTTGGCTAACCAAGCTCTTGAAGCCAAGTGATTGGAAGATCGGGCAAGGTATTCTTTAATAATACTGTGGTCCGAGTATGCTTGATGTATAAAGAAATATCTCAAGGAACATCGGGCAAGGTTCAACTCAAGCAAGGTACAGTGCTCCCAAGCACACTTTGCTAATAAGCTAATTCCAAGCAAGGAGTTGATGGACCATTGAAGAACAAGGTTGCTCGTTGGATTATGTCGGGCAAAGTCTGATATACTCAAGAAGATTGAAGTCTGCTTGGTGAGTATTTTCCTTTGGAAAATACTATAAGTAAAACATACCCGAAAAACTGTTCACGGGCACACTTCAAGGTTATCAAGTCTGCTAGGGAAGGCAGAGCACAAAGTCTACTCGGAGAAGTTTACTTCTACAAAGCCTACCCGGAAGACTTATTTTACACTTAGCATAGCTTTGATTATGTAATTTGAATATGTATGTTCTATTTAGGGTTTCTAGAAGGAATGAAAGTTGTTCTGAGGTGTCAGGCCTATAAAAGGTATATTTAGGGCACACCTGAGGATAGAGACAAACACAGAAAGAATAGGCGGCTGGATACGATAATATAAAGAATATTTGTTAAGTATCGGCTACTCTTTCCATCAAGAAACCCTAGATTAGATTATCATTTGTATGATTTGATATTATATAGATGGAAATCTTTTGAGTGAATCTTGTATGTGTTTGTTATCACTGATTAAGTACTCAGCAACCAAATCGTTTGTTATTGATTTCGCCTTTATCGAACGGTTTTCTTTCTAAAGATAGCAACCCGTCATTAACTCTCTTGTCAACACATCATTGTGTGAGTTATGACTTGATTTTGTAAAGATCTGCCTCAAATCAGGGACCTGACATGTGTACTCGCTTATATGCTTATGTGAACACTAAACTATGATTAATAAACTAAAAAGGGCTTTATATAAAAACTAAAACCAAGTTTTTATTAACAAAACGTGTATTAATATAGGACACGCAAATTCTGGAACGAAAAGTACAAGCCGTGAATTTCTCAATCGAACCCCCTCGATTTTTAACTGGAATTTTTTTCAAATCGATATTTAATTGTGTTTTAGGGAAAAGCATATTCTTTATTACATATTGATTTCGTTGATGTTTTATAAAGGCATTTTATTTTACAAATTGGTGTTTAATGCGAGATGAGTCTAGTTGGCTAAATAACTGTTAACCGAATTAATAAGGGCACAGAAATATGGGTAGATCTATCAGGGTGACGCCCCCCACTTCCATTCGTGTTGGGTAAAAAGTGGGTATATTTTGAGTATGGTATGTTTCGAGTTATCAACTATGATAGTTATACGTAATGTTGGATTCTTAGCTAGTCTACAACAGCTCAATTTGTTTAAGAAATGAAATGCCTATTGTTTTGGTGATGTAATGACGGTAGATCATTACACACGGTTGGTGATATAATGGCGGTAGACCATTATACACTAGATATTTTGAATATAATTCGGGGTGTAGTGATGATTACACACGAATTGATATCGGATATAATGACGGAAGATCATTATATGGATGTTGTTTTCGATTCGTATATATATATATATATATATATATATATATATATATATATGGACTATTTTGTTATAAAGGGAAACTCACCAACACATTGTATTGATCGATATTTTAATATGCTTTTCAGGTAAATAAATGAAGTATGGAAGCTTCGAGAAGAGTGCGGGAAAATTGTGACGTGTGTTTGAATGAAAAATGTTGACTTTATGTTGAACTTGTAAATTGAGTAAAAATCGTGTAATATGACACGTGTAATAATTCTGATGGTTAAATAAAGTTCAACTTCCGCTCGAAATATATACTTAAATGTAATTGGCTGAAACGGTGTCTGTCACCGCCCGAAAGACTTGATCAAAGTCTTCTGTTGTTTAAATTAAGATTTTCGGGGTGTGACAGGCGGGGCGCGGCGTGTTCGCGCAGTGAGATGTCTTAACTGTGAAAGTCACCGATCGAAAAAAAAAACAAATAATATGATTGTTATTAATTTCATAATGAGTGTATAATTTCTACATGCATATCCATTAGTGTGTGTGTGTATGTCTTAGTTTATGTACGTGTACGAGTGTGATGTGTTAGTGCGTGTACACATGTGTACGAGCGTGTATGCATATGTTAGTGTGTGTATGCATATGTGCTAGTATTTTGTGTGTATATGACATGCATGCTTATGTGTTAATGTGTGCATGTTAGTGTATATGTATGGGTATGGGTATATGGGCATATATGTATGAGTGTGCATGTATATGTAGGTATTAGTATATGTATAAGTTTGTGTGTAATGTGTATGCATAACTATATGCATATGCGTATGGGTTAATGTTGTTGTGTATGTATGCAGATGTGTATGCATAAATTTTTTAGACGGGGGCACAATACGGTGACCGGTGGGCAACAATGGGGTGACGTGAAACCATGGGAGGTAGATTACAATATATGAGAAGTCGAGCGGGTCGTCGTGTCTAGGAGGCAGAAGTTGATTCATCATGGAACGATTAAAAGTAAAAATTAACATATCATTATTAGATTTTAATTGGTTTAGGCATTGGGCTTTAATTTTGAATGGTGATATTTAGACTAAAACAAAAAACTTGGACTATTTGATTACACATTTACACTATAGACTAAAACTTGATGGTGGGCATTGGCCTACCATTCTTCAACTATGGATCCACTTATGTTTGCTAGTATGTGTGTTAGTTTATGTCTGTGTATGAGTTTGTGCATGCGTTAGTCTATACAAGTGTGCTAGTGTGCGTGTATGCTTGTGTTAATGTATGTGTATATGCATTTGTATTAGTGTGTGTAGGTAGGTGTTAACGTACATCAAAATCATTCATTCACACTCAAGTTCTTTTTTTCATTCTATTAATCTTTTACCCTATTTTCTCAGCAACACTACATATCAACAACAATCACCACAACTACCATCGCCACCACCACCACCTGGCCGACACCATCGCCGTCGCCGCCACCACCACCGTGGTCATCGCCACTGTCGTTGTCTGACCACCACCACCTGACCGCCATCATCGCCGCAGCCACTCTACCATTGCCATAACCACATGACCACCAACTAACATCGTTACCACCATCGCTTGACCACCACCACCGTCGCCATTGCAATATATTTATAAGTATTTATTTTAATAAGAATTTTACTTATTTATTTAAAAAATAAAAAACTTATATGTTTATATATTTTGTGTGTTTCATACTTTCTTGTACTTTTATTACTTATTTGTTAACATTATTATTATTTTTAATGCCTTTCCTTCAAACTACCGACACCAATCCATTTACTAATTAATTGATAATAATTGATTTGTCATTTTATCATAAAGTATTCAGAAAACATACAACCTGTTGACGCTAATGTTTCCCCCAAATTGAAACACTAGGTGCTTCTCAATCTCTTAAATAGTTAATTCACTTCACAAAACCTTATCACCGTTGTTTCCCATCACCTATTCTCTACCCTCGGCGGAATCCTTTTCGAGGTAATTTCCTGATTTTGTGTTCATCAAATAACTGAATTCTATGTACTTTAAAGCAAATTTCTAAGGTTTCTTGCAGATATTTGTTTAGGGTTGAATGTCATAGCTGATATTTTTAAGTTAATCTATTAAAAATATGTTTGCTTCATTCATTCTTGGGAATAAATTAGTATAAAAACCAGTGTTCTCATGTTCTCCTGAAGTGTGCTTTCACATTTAAGGATAAGGGTTGTTACGAATACTATATGTGCAGTACCATGTATGTGTATATAGGTATGGCCAACATGTTTTATTTGTATACATTTATTTTTAGGTTGGTATGTATATTTTTCCATTTTATTGTTAGGTTGGTATGTATTGGTGTTCTTATTGTTATGTTCTAGCAGCAGAGGAAATTTAGTTAATAGGTTAAGAAAAATGACATTGAATGGAGAATGGATGTACATAATGAGAACCAATACAGGTGGTTCTTTTACTCTTCGATTTCAACAAGTAATCGATTATTTCTTAGATTTTGCATTCAAAAATGCAAAAAACAATAGTAAATGCAAAAATCGCTAATACAAAACGAGATATGAAGTTCAAATTCATCTATTTACCAAAGGAGTCATGAAAAACTATCATTTATGGCACACACATGGTGAAGGGTATCTTGATGAAGCTATGGACGTTGGCGAATGTTCGAACCCCGTACCGTCTCAACATGTGGGTGAAGATGCTGATGAAGATCTTGGTGAATATACCGTATACGATGAAATGGTTATGGAAGGCATGCACCAGAATCATGATTATTATTATCAACAAGAGCTACTGGAACATCCCGATATTTCCATAAATAATAATAAAATAATAATAAAGATAAAGGTATAGTAGGCTAAAATTAGATGGGATTAGATCATGGACTTAGATAAGAAAAATGAGCTTAAGGTATAAATACCCTAAAACCCTAACCTTTCCACCCATCTCTTTCATTTACACCATAGCCTACACCAGTGAAAACATACACTTAAGCCAAACACTCTCTACACTATTCTATTCAACGATCCAAGACCAATCGAAGGTAAGAAATCATTTATCTCAGCTGACCCAACAATTTAGAACCCGACACCGAAGCCCCGGGATGCCGAATGAGCCGTTTGAATCTAGATCTAGCTTTATTTGGGTGTCTAATCAATAAAAACGAGCTTAAGGGCGTATATGATATGGCCGTATATGTATAGGTCGTATAAGTATGTATGCGTCTATGTATATGGCTGTATAAGTATGTAGAGGCTGTATAAGTATGTATGCGTATATGTATATGTCCATATAAGTATGTATAGGCCGTATAAGTATGTATAGGCCGTATAAGTATGTATGCGTATATGTATAGGCGTATATGTATGCATGCCGTATATGTATTGGCATATATGTATGGACGTATACCGTATATGTATAGGGCGCATATGTATGTATGCATGCCGTATATGTGTAGGACATGTATGTATGCCGTATATATAGAATGTGCATGTATGAATAATGTGTATGTATGACGTGTATGCATGTACAACGTACTTGTATGAATTCCATATATGTATAACGTGTATGTATACCGTATATGACGTATATGCATGTATAACGTATGTGTATGTATGACATATATGTATGTATACGCATACGAATATAAGCAAAGAATATGGACTTATACGGTATATACGCTAAGAGAACCACTTAATAATGAAATGTAATGTTTAAAGTGAAAAAGACTTAGAAAGAAGGGCCAAGTACGCAAACAAGCACTGGAGTAGTAGTTAACTTATGTGCCTTATTACAGTTAGTCATGCACATCTAAGGAGGGGGATTATGATTAACTCTGAACGTAACATAATCCAGGTGAGTTCTAGCCCCTTTCTCTTTTATGTTTTCGGGGATGTGTGCATACTGTGTGTCGAGTCGATTTTATTAAGTTGTTTAAAGTGTGATGTTAGATTATTAAATTATAAATAATTATTTTGTTTATAAATGCAAGCATGTAAGTTATGGTGTGCATGTTTAAAGTGTGTATGCTTCTTGTTATTCATGTGCAAGTGTTTGTAAGAAGTGTGTACGTTTGTATTTAATTATATATGCACGTGTGTATGAAGTAAAGTGTGAAAGGTATATATATATATATATACAGGGGAGGGTTATTTTGAGAACCATGGTGAGTTTTAAGAACTTTAAGAACTCAATTTTGAACCACACATTTCATTAAATGATTTGAAATATGTGGCTGAGATTAAATTTAATTAAAAAATGAAGCAGGAGAGTGTATAAGTATTTTGGATAATTACACAAGTTTAAACGTTACACATGTGTAAAAAGTCGATTCGGTGTGTAAAAAAATACCATAATTTTTTGTACATCACTTACACTTACGTATTACACATGTGTAAAAAAAATCGGAAAAAAAAATTGTTACGTTGAGTTCTTTCGAGTTCTTAAAACTCAAAGTGGTTCTCAAAAGAAATCAATCCTATATATACATTTGTATAAATATATATAAATGAATGCATAAAAAAGGAAGTAAGTATATACACGTCTTACACAAACTAGAATGTGAAGAAAAAGCGGGTATGATATACGGGCCTACGAGTGATACCTCACAAGTTAGGATGGCGAATGCCTCTAACTTTGCGTAGGACCTAGACAGTATGTGGCATGGACATTAGCAAGGATTAAGCCTTGCATGTTTGCTTGTATGAGCGGGTTAACTAAAGTACTAGTGAGGGCAAGCCTTTACGTGCTTTCGTGAACAAGTTGTGTGACGTAAGTGCTAGTGAGGGTGAGCCTCTACGTGCTTTCGTGAATAAGTTGTGTGACGTAAGTGCTAGTGAGGGCAAGCCTCTACGTGCTTTTTTGAATAAGTGTTAGTGAGGGAAAGTCTCTAAGTGCTTTTGTGAATAAGTTGTGTGACGTAAGTGCTAGGGAGGGCAAGCCACTACGTGCTTTCGTGTGTTAGGGCGTAAGTATAATAAAGGGAAAGCCTTTACGTACTTACGATGCAAGTATGATGTCAAGTTTGTGTATGTTGTAAAAGGAGTAAGTGGTGTCATTTATGTGTGAGTATGTTAAAGATGAATAATAAGTCATGATGTAAAAAGTGGAGTCGTAAAATAGAACTCACTCAGCGTAGCTGTCTTTTAGTATGTATGCAGGTGAGTGGGATGAGATAGCTGGCTTGATGAGGGACAAATGGCAGAAGAATACAGAAGATGACATCTGAAGGACTTAAATTATGATGTTTTGAACTCAAAGACATGTTTTATATTGTTTAAACTTAAGACTTATGTAAATAATGGTTGACATTTATCTATTCCGCGAAAAGTTTAAATTCACTCTATATTTAGAACTGTGTTTATGAGTAAATCCAACGGCAAAGTATGGCACCGGGATCGAGGCCTTACAAGATCCAAATCGAAGAGTAGAGGCATTCTATAAAATGTTCTAGCAAGTCAACGGGCCTTTATGTGAGGGGGCTAAAGTTGCTAGCACACTCTCTGTCACTACACGGACATTAAATTAGAAATCAAATTGTAATGTTTCTTGCTCAACTTTTGATAAACTACTTCCGATCATCAAAGAAGTTTTACCCGATGGTAACGAGCTACCTACAAACCTTTTTGAGACCAAGAAGATGTTGAAGCCACTAGAGTTACCATATCAACAAATTGATGCGTGCCTATATCATTGCATGTTATTTAATGGACAGTATGCTGATCTTGTTCGTTGTAAAGTATGCAAAGAAGAAATATACAAGGAAAAAGGGAAGAAGGTGCCTAAGTTTGTGATGACGAACATGCCAATCGGACCAAGGCTTCAAAGACTGTTCTATTAAAAAAACTGGCTCAACATTTGACTTGGCACGCAAATCGTAGTTCATCAGAAAAGATGCGTCATCCTAGCAATGGTCAGGCATGGCACCATTTTAACTCGGTCTTTCCAGAATTTGCAAAAGAGACACGCAATGTTCGTCTTGGGTTGTGTACGAATGGGTTTAGTCCAAATAATACAAGTGGGAACCCGTATTCATGTTGGTCAGTGTTTATCACGGTTTACAACCTACATCCTTGGTTGGCCTTGAAAGAACAATACTTACAAATTCCATTGATTATTCCAACCACGGTATTGAAACTTATGATGACCATCAACGCACCAACTTTCAAATGAGGGCTGTACTTCTATGGATAGTTAGTGACTTCCATGCTTATGCGATGTTATCTAGGTGGAGCACACATGGTAAATTAGCTTGCCCATATTTTTCGGATGAATCGGGATCAATCCAGCTTCATTTTGAAGGAAAATCGTGTGGTTTGACTGTCATAGGCAGCATCTTCCATCTAGACATTGTTTCTTGAAATATAAGATTAACTTCTGGAAAGACAAAATAGTTTCAGGTGTAAGATGTATTCCAAAGCCAACTAGAGAGGAAGTATGGTAGACTGTAAGACATATGCCCGTTATTATAATGGTGAACCTCATGGTAGCGAATTATATAAAAAACCACATGGTTATGGGATTACACATAATTGGGTAAACAAAAGCATCTTTTGGGAGCTTCCGTGTCACGCCTCGACCAAAGGCGGAACATGCCGAGGTGTAACGATTGCCCATAAGCGCATGACACTATTTAAAGCGACAATATTTAACAAACTCATTTCACTTCACGTCATCGAAAATGTCACATAACAATATTCCAAGATACTCACAACAAAATATAACAAAACATAACAAATTAAGTATTGTTCATTTTTCTAATATCCTAAAGGTCTTGATGACGTTTTCTCCATAAATCCAAATAAACCAAAATGCAAACCTGTAACATTTCATAAAATAAAGTTTGTCAACACAAAGGTTGGTGAGAAATTCATAAGTTGGAGCATATAGATATATAGTAAGAAAAGCCACAAAACTCGTATACGAAACAATAAATAAAAGCTATAAATTTGGATAAAATCGCTAATAGATTTATTGTCATCGTTAGAAACTCCTAACTATAAGGGATGCCAAATAGTCTATGATTTTATAGTTATCGTTAATTGCATAACGTTAACGACACCTTGCTATAACGGTATGCCAAATAGACTAAGACTTTATAGTTCCACCAACAAAAAGTGATAAACACATAGGCATATAATCATAGAACACCAAATCGAGCAATTATTCAAGTAAAGTATACAATAACACTTGTGGTTTAAGATTCAAGTATAAAACATTTAGTTGAATTAGTATGAAATGTCACCACCAAAACAAAAGATGGAAAACGGGGTATGAAAGTACTCACGTTCAAGTAATAAACTTGAAAAGTTGATAATTTAGAGATTTTCTGGAGAGACGGGTTTTAACGAACAAAGCCTAAAAGGAAAGAAGTCTCGGATTTAGAAAGGTTGCCTTGAAAGTCTTTAAGTAAAATAAATGTTGAGAACTGTAAACAATTAAAGTTTCAATGTTTAAATGTAACTATTTAAAATTTATAATAATAACCCTTTAAAAATATAAGTTTACTCGAAACCGGGCTAAATTATCTAACCTTAATATTTACTCAACCTATGTTAAGTAATAAAGTGGAAAAAATGTAAGAATACAAGTTCCTTTGGGATAAAGATATTAAAACGGGTCTTTAACGATTGTTCGGGTTGTTGGTTCGGGTCTTGATAATTGGTCAAACCCAAAGTCAACTTTGCAAAATATTAAATGTTATGAGATAACTCATAAAAATATATTAACACTTAACCAAGTATGTAGATCTATTGTTTTAGAACTAACAACGTACGTTAAGCGAGTGTTCGGTTTTGTCGGTCCAAACTTTGTTATGAGATCAAGTTGGATAGCTAGAAACACACTTGTGTGTTTTAAGCGAGTAAAAATCGGATTGGTTCGGTTTCCATCTCACAATAAGTTCATAGATGGTTTTCGCATACCCATATATCATAGATCTTGTATAATAATGTACAAATGAAAATATTTAAGTTCTACAACTAAAAAGTCAACAACAAGTCTTTTTAACAAAAGTTCGGTTTGGTTCGGTTTCCATCTCACAACAAGTTCATAGATGTTATCCACATACCCAAGACTTGTAAATGTGACAAACAAACTAAAATGAGCAGAAGTTAAGCAAGATTAATATGTATAAACAAGTTATATAAGTATATATATATCAAGAACACAAAGTCCTCCATGAAGCCTTGCCTTACGAGGTCTGAAACCTCACCGACCGGAATCAGAGAAATAACTACCAAAGGTAACAAGGGATGTATATTATATATATATGTTTTTTCACCATATTCAAGTATTAATAAGACTATATAAACAAGTTAGAATGAAAGATTAAACTCAGTTTGACTTTTAGAAGTCAAACCTTCAAGAACACTAAGAAAACAACATTAAGATCTTTGAATTTGAGAGAGAATTTAGAGTTGTAGCAGGGAATAATGGATGGAAATGGTGGTGTATATATAGGGTAAGTTGAAAGGGTGAAGTATAAAGTGTTTTGCATGAAAATGGGGTGTTTTGGTCACATGTTTGCATAAAAACAACAAAAAAATGATTTCTGTGTAGACCTCCCTTAGCGTGGCTCTAAGGTCTCGGCTCCTTGATCTTAGTGAGGCGCTAAGGTCACAAAGGGGAAAATCTGAACTTTCAAAATTGGCGGTTTTGGCCCCCGGAGTTGTTTTTATGCGTTTTAAGGCCATTTTAGGGACCGAAAATGGTGTTTTTGAGATCCTACAAGTATAAAATAATAATGTAACATAAAATCCATCATTTTGATTATATCGAAGGTTTCGGTTTACAAAACGGGTCGGTTTACATGATAAAACAAATACAAAAGTAACCCGAAATTGACGAATGTCACAGTATCCCCTACTTTAGGAAATTTCGTCCTGAAATTAAGACGATGATGCAAACAAATGTAAATACTTCTCTTTCAATTTGTGTTCTCGTTCCCAAGTAAATTCCGCGTGATTCCTATCGAACTTTGACTAACCGAATACGACTACGCTTGGTTTTCTTCTCGTTGCGATCCATGATCTCAACGGGTCATTCAACCATAATCATCGACTCATCGACATGTACTTCATCAAGAGGTATATGGAGATTACCCTCGGCTAAGCACTTTTTAAGATTCGAAACATGAAATGTCGGATGAACACCGGCAAGTTCTTGCGGTAGTTCGAGTCGACAAGCTACCTTCCCAACACGCTCAAGGATTTTGAAAGGACCAACGAAACAAGGAGCTAGCTTACCCTTCTTTCCAAAACGGACTACCCCCTTCCAAGGAGATAATTTTAGAAGGACAAGATCGTCAACATTAAATTCGATCGGTTTTCGCCTTTTGTCGGCGTAACTCTTTTGAATACTTTTAGCGGCTAGGAGTTTCTTACGGATTTGATCGATGTCATCGGTAGCTTCTTGGACCATTTCGGGTCCGTGATTTGAGCTTCACCGACTTCGTTCCAACTAATCGGAGAACGACATTTACGACCGTAAAGAGCTTCGAAAGGAGCCATCTCAATGCTAGAATGATAACTATTATTGTAAGAGAACTCGATGAACGAAAAATGTGAGAATCCCAATTCCCACCGAAATCAAGAACACACGCTCGTAGCATATCATTGAGTGTTTGAATTGTACGTTCAGATTGACCGTCCGTTTGAGGATGATAAACGGTGCTAAGATCGAGACGAGTTCCCAAAGCTTCTTGAAGTGAACGCAAAAAATGAGAGGTAAAACGAGCATCACGATTAGAAATGATAGTCAATGGAAAACCGTGTCGGCACACGATCTCCCGAACATAGATTTATCCAAGCTGCTCGACGGAATACTTCTCGCGGATCGGAATGAAATGAGCAGATTTGGTCAAACGATCAATGATCACCCAAATGCTATCGTTCCCCTTTTTGGTGTTGGGTAATTTAGTGATAAAGTCCATAGCAATGTCTTCCCATTTCCAAACATGAATTGGTGGTTGCTCGAGTAGACCAAAAGGTCTTTGATGTTCGGCTTTAACCTTTGAGCAAGTAAGACATTTAGATACAAATAACGCTACTCCCTTTTTCATACCCGGCCACCAAAAGGTAGCACGAAGATCGAAATACATCTTATCCGCACCGGGATGAACGGAATACAGCGAATTGTGAGCTTCGTCGAGTATACAAGTGCGAAGGTCATCGCGATCGGGAACCCACAAACGATTGAGGAAATACAAAAGACCATCGGGTTTGGTTTCGAGTTGAAGTTCAGCTCCACATGACATTTCGTCGTACATGTTACCTTCTTTAACGGAGGTACATTGAGCTTGAAAGATACGAATTTGAAGATCGGTTTGAACAACAACGCTTAGAAGCAGGATGAATTTAACATAATCTTTCGACTTAGGGCGTTGGCGACAACATTCGCCTTACCGGGATGGTAGCGAATCTCGCAATCGTAATCACTATTTAATTTAGCCCATCATCATTGTCTCATGTTGAGATCTTTTTGGTCAAAAATATGTTGAAGGCTTTTATGATGGGTAAAAACCACACATTTCGTACCATAAAGGTAATATCTCCAGATTTTGAGAGCGAAAATGACAGCGCCAAGTTCGAGATCATGAGTCGTGTAGTTCTTCTCGTTGACCTTAAGTTGTCTTGATGCAATGACTTGACCTCGTTGCATGAGAACACAACCAAGACCTTAGTGGGAGGCATCGCAAAATACAACGAAATCGTCGTTTCCATCGGGTAGGGTTAGAACAGGAGCATTGCAAAGCATGTCCTTGAGAGTACAAAAGACTTCCTCTTTCTTTGAACCCCAATCGAATGGTTTCCCTTTATGAGTGATGAAGGTAAGAGGCAAAGAGATCTTGGAAAAATTTCGAATGAATCGCCGATAATATCCGGCTAAACCTAGGAATGATCGAATTTCCATGGGAGTTTTTGGAGTTTTCCAATCCTTAACGGCCTCAATTTTAGTGGGATCAACATGAATACCCTTTTTGTTTACGATATGCCCTAAAAATTGAACTTCATCTAGCAAAAATTCGCATTTGGAGAACTTGGCATAAAGTCGTTCATTTCTAAGGAGCTCGAGAATGGAATGCAAATGATATTCATGTTCGGCTTTAGATTTAGAGAAAATAAGAATGTCATCAATAAAGACAATAACGAATTTATTAAGGAATAGTTTGCAAACGCGGTTCATGAGGTCCATAAATACCGCGGGTGCATTTGTTAACCCGAATGGCATAACCAAAAATTCGAAATGTCCATATCGAGTACAGAAAGCGATTTTCGGAATGTCTTCTTCACGAACACGCAATTGATGATAACCCGATCGAAGATCGATTTTGGAGAAACAAGTTGCGCCTTGAAGTTGGTCGAATAGGTCGTCGATTTGTGGCAAAGGATAACGATTTTTGATAGTGAGTTTTTTAAGCTCTCGATAATCTATGCACATACGAAATGAACCATCATTCTTTTTCACGAAGAGAATGGGAGCGCCCCAAGGAGAAGAGCTAGGACGAATGAAACCTTTATCGGAAAGTTCTTCGAGTTGGTTCGATAATTATTGCATTTTTTACGGGGCTAAACGATAAGGAGCCTTAGCCACGGGCATCGCGCCGGGAACAAGATCGATTTGAAATTCAATCAGACGAACGGGTGGAAGACCGGTGACATCATCGGGAAAGACATCGAGGAAATCACGAACAATGGAAATATCTTAGATTTTCCTTTCCTTTTTGTCTTTTGTCACCGAAAGAGCTAGAAACGGAACATACTTTTGGAAATATGACAAGTGTTGCATAGCGGGGTGGTACGGGTATAGGGTCTTCGGTTTGGTGGTGGAGCTTGAGTTTGTTGTTGAGGTTGGGTAACGGAAATGTTTCGGTAGTTGGATTTGGGTTTCTTGTTGTTGTTGTTGTGACGGGATGAGTTGAAGTAGTTGATGGCTTGTGGTGCATGTTCAACCTTGGCTTGCTGTGCGGTCTCAGGCTTGGCTTTCTCACTTGGTTTCTTGAGGGTTAGAGCACCCGCCTTCACATGATTTTCCGATAGCGCAACGGCTAAAGTGATGGCGTCCTCAAGATTCACGGGTTTGCTACTCATAACGGAGTCCCGGATTTGCATAGGTAGACCCCAATGTATTTGTCAAGATCGCGCTCAGTCAGGGTAACCAAGTGAGGGACAAGAATGCTCAACTCGTGAAAACGAAGTGAATAAGCGACATTATCACCACTTTCTTGCTTTAGGTTTCAAAATTCTTCCTCAAGCTTTTGGAGCTCGTGTTTGGGACAAAATTTCTTCATCATAAGCGCCTTGAGATCGGCCCATGGAAGAGCTCGTATCCGAACCTTGGAGGTGCATAACACTACCCCACCATGTTAGAGCGGTCTTTCTAAATATGCTTGAAGCGAAATTTGTCTTTTTTGCTTCGGGGCATTCGCTGTGTCGAAACACGTTCTCGGTCGATTCGAACCATTGCAATAAAGTAGGAGCGCAATTGGTTCCAAGGAACTCAGACGGGTTGGCACTAGTAAATGTTTATACAAGTAAGATGCGGGTTTGGGTTCAACGGGTGCAACAACGGGTGCGGGTTGGTTAGCTTGGATTTGGGTTACAAGTTCGGGAATCACAGCGCCATTTGCTTGAAGATGAAAGCAGCCATACGTCGGTTGGTGTTCTTGCGCGGTCTTAGTGGAGGCATGCTAAAAGATTATAAAGAAAATGGAATAAGTATTGGGTAAAAAGAAATGAATATGAAAGTGTATAAAAATAAATTAAGATGAAGTTTAGATTATTGATTGTGATTCTTAGAGTTCGTAAGGAGGAGATGTTAGTGTTAGATAAAAATGTAAATCTTTGTATATAAACAACAAAACCGAAAACAATCGTAAATGGTTTTTGAGAGTTTAAAGCCTAAAATTTGAGAATTTGAGATTTATAGAGTCGGAAAATCGTGCATGAACCAACATGACTTGATATTCTAACACTAAAAATTTATAAAATACCACGTTGGAGTTTAAACATGTGCACGAACCACCGCGACTTTTTCATGTTTTCGACTCAAATAACGATAATAACACAATAAATCGCTAGTCCACGAACCACCGTGGTTCTATTGTTTTCGACTCAAATCGAGATACAACGTCATGTCAAAACGCTAGTCCACAAACCACCGTAGTTCTATTGTTTTGACACCAAAAATTAGGATGGCGACCGGAACGCTCGCATTCGACTACTTAAAGCATTGACATTTATAACATGATTTGGGGCCTAGAAAACGAGCACTATAATCCAACCATCCCAGGTAAGTAAATCACCTTCGATTCTTGGAATATTTTTGTCAAATGGTTGTTTTATAATGTCTCGTTTCCTATGATGGCTACAAACCCGATATAAACACTACCTTTAAGGGATTTGAAACAATGGGATCCAAGTTAATATTGTAATCCATAAAACACAATGAAAAATCTACTTTTTGCGTTTTAAGGGAAGAATACCTTGGAAATACTATGAAAGTGTGTGTATGTGAACATTTAGGATATTAGTGAATTTTAAACAAGTTTATAAATAACATGCGATATGAACAATCAATTATAGAGTAAACACGTATAAGCACACGTATAGGACCCTAAGCATAACAATACTAGGTCGTTACATCTAACCACACATCCTATTGTCATGGCTTTGATACCAATCTGTCACACCCCGACCAAAGGCGGAACATGCCGAGGTGTAACGATTGCCCATAAACGCATGACACTATTTAAAGCGACAATATTTAACAAACTCATTTCATTTCACGTCATCGAAAATATCACATAAAAATATTCCAAGATAAATGAATCACTAGTCACACGTGTTGTGTGTGGAATGTACTACTAACAGGTCCCCACCCGTAATTACATCGTTGTTTTCTTTTACATTGATGGATGGCACGCTGATGTACGTAAATACTAAATTTTTTTTATAATATGACATATTCCATATATGCCTGACTTTCTAATAAATCCTTGTCGCTAAGTCCTCGCTCAATCTACCTTAAATTTACTTATCAAATCCTAAATTCAGCCGTGAGCATAAATTTGTGGATACACGGCATCTTCCATACTGATTTAGATTTACGTTCTTAGATAAAAGCAAATGTACTAAGAACAAGAAAGGGATATTCGAAATCTTCATTAGCCTGTCAGTTCCTAATGACTAAGTTCACTATTTGCATATTCTACCTTAGATGGATAAATCTTGTCTCTAGGTTGCCTTGCTAATATATTGAAACCTCTCTGTTCCTTTGGTTGTGATGCACACCTACAAATAGATTGTTTCAACTATTGAGAACTATTGATCACAATAATTAGTTTTAATGTACACTCCTTTCTATGCAATAGATTCCTGGTATATCTTTCAATACACGACTCTCACTATTGTTGGTGCCCAACCATTTCAAATTATTTCATTCTTAGCTCTAACTCCTTAGTCAAGATAACAATTTAGATAATTTGTTCTTCCTACCCAACCATCCTCATTGACATAATTAAAAAAAAACACTTATGTTATGTATTTGGTGCAGTTTTAGAATCCCAATCATTTGTTGGAACTAGCAATAATTGCATTCTTTGGAATGTATTCGTAAAAAAAATGTAATGTAAATCTTTGTGTTTCACATTTAAACACTTAAACTATGCGATTCATTATGCGTAAGCATATAAATATGTTTACTCAACTCCAATGACTCGTTCCTTCAAAGGTCATCCCCATAACTCGTTTAAAGAACTTAACCCAACTGAATTTCGGGACGAAATTCTAATGACATGGGGAGAATATGACACTCCTCTAATTTGTCATTTTCCGTACAATGCTTAATCATGATTTCTTAACGTTAATTCCCGTATGATTAAATTTTGCTAAGTTTAATCACAACAAGCCTAGCATATGCCCATATGAACGACACATTGCATATAGTAATTTATTTTTAATTAGAATACTCGAATTTTCGGATTTTGTCCGACGGATACAGACGTTGGTGATAAACTATTTAAACGACTTAAATTTTATTAAACGAACCATGAGGTTTGAATCATATGTGATATGAATATATTTTATAACTATTTTCATAAAATATCGAGACCGAATACGAAACAAAATACGAGTGTTTAATATGTACCTAAAAAAAATAATAAAAAAAAATCAAACATTGCATTATATATCTGGCACGTACATGAGCGTATGAAGAATGTTTAAAGTTAATACTTAACATGTAAACACACATCAAAGTTCAAGTGATACTATATGTGTTAGCTTATGGATAATAAATTAATGAATTTAATTAGCATATAAATCCCCAACTCCAGATCCTACGAATATATATTAACCCATCCAAATTGCTGCAACAAACTCATTTCTACTTTCATTATATTGTTGGGAGTTAAAATTTGCAAGGTTGATGAGTGATGAAAATAACAATAGTAATAATAAATAAATAAATAAACTCCCACCAAAAATAACACTTTGACAAGAGTCAATCCAAACCACTCTTCTCGGCTGACACAAGCAACCTAAAATCATCTCTTTCTTCATGTTTTCAAATCATTATTTTATTATTCATTGTTTAAGATTTACACCATGTACTTCATTATCCAACCACACAATCAACATACCTCATGCTCCATATCATGGCTGACACAATCCCCATCCCCTTACCTTTATTTTTTTTTTTTTCAAACCTATCAAATACACTAAACATCCTCCATGATTATATGTAACATTTTTATATATTAGAGCCATACTTGTGTCTTACATTATAAACAAAATAATTGAATGAAGATAACACACAACACATACACCAAGTCTCAACTACTCTCACTCTCTTTCCCTGTGATACGGCCAGACCCAAACCACCACCGCCTCCAGCTCAAGGCACCAACCCCACCATCACGATACACCCTCATCTACCACCATAAACCACCCTACCATGGCAACAATGAATCACCAGCAACAACTACATTTGCTTCGGCCACCGTAACATCACCGTCATTGTCACCACCGGCAGCAACCCTCCATCACCATTAAACCACCAACTTTCACCACACGAGAAATTCCAACGGGCAGCTTCAACTCTCTCTCACTTCATCTCCATAGGACCAATTCTCTACGTACGGTCACCGTAACACCCCCGAGATGCACCATAGCCAACTTGTCACCACCGAAAACCACCACCAGCCTCTAGTGACCACCGTATCACTACCACGGAATCATTACCAGCGTCAGCTACCTTTACTCTCTCCACTCTTTCTTTCTCTTGAGAATCAAGATGGTGTAGGAAACCTCTTCCGAGAAGTCAGACGGACATCACGTGAAGAAACAAGCTCAAGATTCTCTAATCTCTCGCAACCCTAATCCAAAAACTAAGTGAGCTAAACTACACTAATTTGCCTTTATGTTTACATAAAAGTTGTGTATATGCTAAGTTTATTCACCCAAATAGTGATTTACACAATAACTGGAGCATGAACCTTAAGTATGATAATATATGCTTGTTAAAATGGTGGTTTCCATGAACTAATATGTGTTACAGAACCAAAAGGTTCACTTATATTTATGTTGGTAGTAAAACATGGTGGAAAATGGCTTTGAGAAAGATATAAATACGGATACAAGAATCTAACCGAGTAAAACACGGCTCGAAGGTTTGATTACTCGATTATTAGGGAAGTATATGAGTATTAGGTGATTTGTACATAAAAATATATTTTGGATGTATATATACACACATACATATGACGTAAAAATAATAATTTTTACAAGTTAAACGATCAAAACGGTATATAAAGTCGGTTGAGAGAGTTCAAACGAATATATAAATATATTATGTTATACTACAAATGTTAATCGTAACTTAACAAAATGTCACTTAGAAATAAATATAATTTTTATATTTATTATCCGGCCAAGCGAATCGTTTATGTCTAATTGACACGGACACTAATAAGAATTATATTCTTAGTATTTATTTAAGTATATATAAATTTATTATATATATTTCTTATGCAACCGAGTAAGTATTGTTAGTTAAATGACACGAACTCGTCACGACTAATACGAGGCGGATACACTATATATTCTTAATATGTATATAGATATGAATATTTCTCTTTAAAAATAGACACAAAAACTTATCACCAACGGGTCGTCCAATACTAACGTGTGAAACATTATATATAAAATAAACGGAACGCCAAGCAACCGGCATAATAAACAAAACGCCAAAACGATCGGTTGGTGAAAGCAACCGACACCTTAAACGAAACGATCGGTTGGTGAAAGCAACTGACACAATTAACGAAACGCCTGGTTGTTGAAAACAATCGGCACGAACAACTAAACTACTAGTTGGGTGAAAGCGACTAGCATAAACCGACTTGCAAGTCTATAATGAACTAACTGACCTTACGCATTTAGGACGTGTGAAGGCAGCGGACCTCGGGTCTAAACTGAAATTGCTAGCGAACTAAACACTGAACTTATGAGGTGAGTTTCACTACCCCTTTTTTACGATTTTACTGTTTTATTTATTCAGGGGTGGAAAACATACACAACTGCTTTTATATACGATAATTAGAAACAAAACACACAATCCTTATGCGAACATGAGTTGAACTATGTAGTACTACAAGTCCCTTGCTTGCATACTATAACCATTAGCTAACGGAGTTAGCCACAGGAAGATACGGATAGTACTATTGACGTTGACATTTCCCCCTACTGTTAGGTTAGTCGCGCTAACCTCCGATATTGCATCGAAACAGGGTGCGTATATTCCATCTGTGAGATTTGAACAGGCAAACTGATATAAGTCGTGGTTTGGTTATAGGCTCAGGGTTCATCATATTAATTTGTAGATTTAGCTAGTCTACGGAGGATAATCGTATTTGTTTCCATATGTTATCGTATACCTGTTTGCGAACTGATTCAATGATTTATGAATAACGTGATTTCATATAGAGACTCAAAAACTGTGAAACTCACCAACCATTGTGTTGACTTTTTAAACGTATGTTTTTTAGGGAATTAACAACGCTCATAAGGAATCATGAAGACGGGACCTCAATGCATAATTAGGATATCATTTTGGAGGATTTTGCTTATATAACCCTATCGATGTTTAGGGTCATATACGATAAATCTCCTAATTGTTTTCAACAAACTTTGTTTGAAAATAATTTATGATTTGTAAGCACTTCTTACTACTATTGGTATCCTAATACATGTATGTTGGCGATAATCATATGCTTACGGTATACATGACGTCACTCGCCCGTACTTCCGCCTTGGCGGGGTGTGACAAAAAGGAAAGAAGTCTCGGATTTAGAAAGGTTGCCTTGAAAGTCTTTAATTAAAATAAATGTTGAGAAATGTAAACAATTAAAGTTTCAAGGTTTAAATGTAACTATTTATAATTTATAATAATAACCCTTTAAAAATGTAAGTTTACTCGAAACCGGGCTAAATTATCTAACCTTAATATTTACTCAACCAATGTTAAGTAATAAGATGGGAAAAATGTAAGAATACAAGTTCCTTTGGGATAAAGATACTAAAACGGGTCTTTAACGATTGTTCGGGTTGTTGGTTCGGGTCTTGATAATTGGTCAAACCCAAAGTCAACTTTTCAAAATATTAAATAATGTTATGAGATAACTCATAAAAATATATTAACACTTAACCAAGTATGTAGATCTATTGTTTTATAACTAACAACGTATGTTAAGCGAGTGTTCGGTTTTGTCGGTCCAAACTTTGTTATGAGATCAAGTTGGATCCAACATTTCCAAGTACTTAAGAAAATAATTAAAATCAGTTTGTAAACTATTTTTAAAGAAATATACAAGTCTTGATAGCTAGAAACACACTTGTGTGTTTTAAGCGAGTAAAAATCGGATTGGTTCGGTTTCCATCTCACAATAAGTTCATAGATGGTTTCCACATACCCATATATCATAGATCTTGTATAATAATGTATAAATGAAAATATTTAAGTTCTACAACTAAAAAGTCAACAACAAGTCTTTTTAACAAAAGTTCGGTTTGGTTCGGTTTCCATCTCACAACAAGTTCATAGATGGTATCCACATACCCAAGACTTGTAAATGTGACAAACAAACTAAAATGAGCAGAAGTTAAGCAAGGTTAATATGTATAAACAAGTTATATAAGTATATATATATCAAGAACACGAAGTTCTCCATGAAGCCTTGCCTTACGAGGTCTGAAACCTCACCGACCGGAATCGGAGAAGTAACTACCAAAGGTAACAAGGGGTGTATATTATATATATGTTGTTTCCACCATATTCAAGTATTAATAAGACTATATAAACAAGTTAGAATGAAAGATTAAACTCGGTTTGACTTTTCGAAGTCAAACCTTCAAGAACACTAAGAAAACAACCTTAAGATCTTTGAATTTGAGAGAGAATTGAGAGTTGTAGCAGGGAATAATGGATGGAAATGGTGGTGTATATATAGGGTAAGTTGAAAGGGTCAAGTACAAAGTGTTTTGCATGAAAATGGGGTGTTTTGGTCACATTGCATAAAAACAACAAAAAAACGAAATCTGTGCAGACCTCCCTTAGCGTGAAGCTAAGGTCTCTGTCCCTTGATCTTAGCGCGGCGCTAAGGTCTCTGCCCCTTGATCTTAGTGCGGCGCTAAGGTCACAAAGGGAAAAATCTGAACTTTCAAAATTGGCCGTTTTTGCCCCTGGAGTTGTTTTTAAGCGTTTTGAGGCCATTTTAGGGACTGAAAAGGGTGTTTTTGAGATCCTACAAGTATAAAACAATAATGTAACATAAAATCAATCATTTTGATTATATCTAAGGTTTAGGTTTACAAAACGGGTCGGTATACATGATAAAAACAAATACAAAAATGACCCGAAATTGATTAATGTCACATTCCGTATTGGGATAAGCTGTTGATTCGACACAACTTCGACGTGATGCCTATCTAGAAGAATGTCTTCGAAAATCTGTTTAAGACAATTATAGGCACCAACAAATCCAAATACAATATGAAGGCAAGGCTTGACATTGAGCTTATTTGTGACCGACGTCTTTTAAATCCCATTCGTGATATTAACGGGAAGATGAAAGTACTTAGGGGAGATTACACTCTGCAAAAATATGATCTTAAAAAAGTTTGTGCTTGGATGCAAAAGCTAAAATTTCCAGACGGTATGCATCAAACATTGGTAGTTTAGTCAAAATTAAAGGCAACACTTTTCATAGTTTCAAAAGCCATGATTGTCATGTGTTCATGTAGCGGCTGCTTCCACTTGCTATTAGAGGTTTTGTTTCAAAAGAGACATATGAGGCTGTGATAGAGTTGTACATGTTTTTTCGTGTCTTATGCTCAAAATTGTTGCATGTAAATGACTTGGTTAACATGAAACGCACCGTAGTTGTAACTATATGCAAGTTAGAGAAAATATTCCCTCCCGGTTTCTTTGATTCAATAGAGCATCTGATCATACATCTAGCTGATGAGGCTCTTCTAGTGCTTAAATTTGATTGGGCCGCCGTTGTATTTTTTTCCACAATACCAAATTCACATGTAGATTATTGTGTTTAGTTTTACTTGTTTAATTATATTGTTTATGTTCATATTTATATTTTATTTATGTAGGGCTTAACAAATAATTTAAATAGAATAGTAAAAATTCCATATAATAGTATTTACACTTTAGATGCCTTTTCTAAGGCATATAATCTGCATCAGTTAGTTGTTTTAATTTTGGACCACTTGTTCCAAAAGCACAATAGGTTGACTTTCATCTTTCCTTGAAGTGGTTAATGCCTGAATTTCCAAATAGGTTGATTTTGCAAACATTTGATTAACATGACAGTATGTTCATGTTTTTAAATGGCTTGTTAGTATTTTGATTAGCATTACAGTTTGTAAATTAATATATATTATGTATTAATTATATATCTTTTAACAAACTATAGGTCAAAGATGTTCAAGCCAAGTTCGAAAAGGCAAAAGAGGCTCAGCGGAACTTGGAAAACCGCTTGGAACAAAGGGAAATAGACGCGGAAAAAGAGCGGCGCGAACGTGCGAAGCTACAAAGTCAAATGGAAAGAGACTTGGAAATAGAGCGAGCCGAACGTGAAAAAGAGTGGGCTGAACGCGAAAAAGAGCGGGCTGAATGCAAGAAACTACAAAAACAATTTGAAGAAATTATGAAAAGATTTGCCGATAAGTAATTTCTTGACTGTTTGGTATTTTGACATGTTAAACATATTCTATTTTGTTTGGTATTGTGACATTTAAAACAGATGTTAATTTGTTTGGTTGTTGTAAAAAATTCGCTTATTTAAAATCATGTTATTGTCTAATTATTGAAATTTTAGGTTTTTTTGGTACTTTTTTTAATTTTTGTCGGTTAGATTTTTGTGAGAAAAAAAAAATTAATTACAAAATTAAGTTTTTTTTGTCGGAAATTCACCGATAAAAACAAAACCAAAAAATAATAAAAAATTAGTTTGTTTGTCGGAAGGTTCATTGTACATTTAAAATTATGTATTATTTATATAAACAATTTGTCGTAAGATTTTCGGAAATACTTTCAAGTTAATTATCATTATTACTTAATTTTTATGATTAATAAATAAAGGAACATATTAATGTAATTATGTTTTGTGACTAGTTTCTCGCTAAATAACCGAAATAAATTAAAATTCTTGTCCTCGGTATTTAGTTGGAAAGATAGTGACAAACCACGGTTGTCGCTATTTTGTGAGAAGATTTGTGGGAATTTGCTCAGAAAAATATTTCCTAGGGCATTTTTACCGACAAATGCTATTTGTCTGTATTTTGTCGCTAATCCACGTTTCCGATAAATTACCTAGGTTTTTTTTTGTCGGAAAAGCTTCAGATTTTATAGTATTGATCGGAATAAGTTAAGTGTTATTAACGAATTAATGGCTTCACATTTTCTACTTTTCTATTTTTAAAATATAGCAAAAACAATTGTTATCATTTCTGATCAGTTTGTTATTGTGACAGATAGCGTTTGATATGCAGAAATGACAGGAGGAATGAAATGATTTATTACATGGGAATAAAGAAAGTGGTGTTTGGTTGCTCAATGGAATGGAATCATCCGTTACACATGGAATCCAATTCCATCAAAACCATTCATTCTCACCTTTTTTTTTTCATTTCATTCCTCCCTCACCCTACTTTCTCAACACCACCATGATCTAACAATAACCACCACCACTACCATCGCCACCACCACCATTGAATGCCACCTCCGCCACCACCACTGGTGCCACCACACCACCACCACCTTACCACCAGCGCTACCACCGCCACCTGACCATAACCGCCACCACCACTGTTGCTGCCTAACCACCACCTCCGTCGTCGCCACCCTACCATCGCCATCACTACCAATGCTACACCGCCACCCCACCACCACCACCATTTTCTCCGCCAGAGCTACCACCATCGTCGCCATTTCAGTTTTTTATTTATTTATTTAATTATTTTTTGTATAAAAATAAATATTTTTTGAGATAGAAATGCTTTTATTATTTCTATTTCATTAATACAATTTTTTTGGATACCAAACAACATAAAGTAATTATTTGTTTCATTCACATATGTTAGCCAAACAAGACAAAGGTTTGGTAATCTATTTCATTCCAATGTTTATTCCATTACTTCTCTCATTTCATTCCATCTCCATTCCATTACTTCCAACCAAACATATAAGTTAGTAATGACTTTGTACCGTATTTTTAGTTAGTTTGGAGCCATTTGCTGCTTTAAGATTCTCTATGTTTGCTTATTTGCAGCATTGTTTTACTACATGTAACTCAATTTTTGTTTTGATTTTTATAAAAAATACACGACAAATACTTTGCATAAAGATAAACCAGATTAGTATGGTGACACAAACGATCCATTAAACCGTAAATGTTAATTTATTTCGACCTATCATGTTATAACAATGCATATATAATGATAAGGTATATCAGTAGTTCTTTTATGTTTGTCAAATTCAAGCTTATTTTTCTTTTAAAAGCGTTTTATATTGTTTTAACATATACAATTTGAAACGCCCTGCATGTTAAGCGATTCGGACGCTAAACATAGGGACACGTAACTCAAAAGTTGTTGCCTCTAGCTACATTTGCATTCCTCGTATTTAGAATTTGATCCTAAATTTGTGACTTGCTTTCCTGCATATGAATATGCTTAGGCTTTTACAAATATAACAGCTAATCAGATAAAACACTCGAAGCCCAAATATGTAACTAGAAAGCAAAGAATTACATCTACAAATGATTGTATAGTTTATTAAAAACGATAAAAATACATTTGTATTTTGCTTTACATATCTATATAGATATGATAAATTTAAAACTAAAGATATCACATATATATATATATATATATATATATATATAGGTTTAAGTTCAAGAAAGAAATCAAATTATTGCAAGAAATGAACATGAGCCACTATTTTTATTTTAACTTTTAAATAATTAAAAATAAATAAAAAAAGATGTAAATGCAACAATAAATGCACACTCTCTCTCCAATTAACACAACTAATATAACCATAATAAATCTCTCTCTAATTAATATATCAAACTAATTTAACTATAGTAATTAAAAAGATAAAAACACTACTTCAATTTACACATTCTTCATTTTATTCAATATAGATACAATTTATTCATATAATACTATTCTTTATATTAAAAAAATAATTTCCACTCAATTTATTAGCATGTTTATTAACACTAAATATCAAAACATAATATACATTTTTTTTCCATTGGTATGCCTATAAAAATTATTGTCATAAATAATAATAAAAAAAATATCATACAAATGTGTCCATTAAATGTAAACAATAAATATATAACCTGCACAAAGTTATATAACCTACACTTGTTTTGAGCGATAAAAACGTCGACATACAAAAAGCATACAACTAACATATGTAATTCGACATCAACAATTATATAAACTACACAAAGATACACATATCCTACACATGCGTAGGTTATATGTTTTTTCGTATGTAGGTTATATATTTTTTTATTCTTAGAACAAGTGTAAGTTATATGTTTTTGTGTAGGTTGTATATTTATTATTGACATTTAATGCAAACATGTGTAAGATAGTTTTTTGTATTATTCATCACAATGTAACTACATGTTGATGGATATTGATATGTTAAGTTTGAAGATATTGGTTTTGAATAAAAAGAAATTAATGTATGAATAAATTGTATTTGTGTAAGATAAAATTTTCGTATGTAGGTTATATGTTTTTCGTGTGTACGTTATATGTTTTCGTGTGCGTGTTATTTCATTGATGATAAATTTTGTGTGTATGTTATATGTTTTTCTTGTGTAGGTTATATGTTGTCTTATTCTTATAATAAGTGTAGATTATACGTTTTTGTGTAGGTTGTATGTTTTTTGTTGATTTTTAATGCAAACACATGTAAAATAGTTTTTTGGTATTATTCATCAAAATGTAAGTATGTTTTGATGGGTATTAATTTATTGAGTTCGAAGAAATTAGTTTTGGATAGAAAGAAATTTTAATGTATGAATAAATTATACTTGTTTAGGATAAAAATTCAATACACAAAAAATAAGTTATAAAAATAAATGAGCTCTTAATATTTTCTAATTATAATAATTTAATTAGTTATATTAATTAAGTAGATAAATATTATGGTTTATTAGTTATATTAATTGAAGAAAGAGAATAATTAATACTTTCTTTATTTATCTTTAAGAATTTAAAACTTAAAATAAAACTAGTGATTCATATTCATTTCTTGCATTTCTTGCAATAATATCATTTCTCTCTTGAACCATCCCCTATATATATATATATATATATATATATATATATTAGTTTTTATCTCCTGTATTACGGGGGTTGTTTTATGTTATTTGTTTCTAGTATTTATATATTTTCTGAATTTTTATTTTATTTATTGTATGTAAGTTAAGAATATATGTATGGTTTGATGATAAAAGGTTTCACAAATAAATGAAATGTTATAACCCGTTTTAAAAGATATATGAGTTTGGTGAGACTCAAGACCCGTTTATTTTTTATACCATAAAATTGTGTCTATATATAATAATATATTTAAAAAATCTTAATATTAATTTTTAATATATCCCTATTTTATAGAATTTTTACATCAAATATTTGGTGAAATTAAGTTTTAATTTAATGAGATGTTATAACTCGTTTAAGGAATATCTGGATTTGGTGAGACTCATACCCATGAATTCGGGTCAAATGCATGAGAAACATCCATTTAAAAATCAAGCAAATCTGGTGACTCCAAAAAAAGGGGAGTGACCACATCGCGACACGTAAGATTTTTATGTTTTTGTTTATATTATATATATATAGATAGATAAAGGATAAAATACGAAAATCCTTTATCGTACAATAGGTACCCGACATTCTGGAACGTCCATCTTCAATAACCATCCTAATCCTACAATTACGCGAGCCGGCCTCCGTCAACCTCTTCTCCCGTCGATTCTGTCCACCTTCACCATCGCCGTTCAACGATTCCGTCCACCATCCACCTTGCGACCACCATGTTCTTCCGACACAACCATCAATCTTTGCTCACATGTCAGTTGATAAAATTGCCCAATTAAAATTGAAATTGTTGAACTAATTAATCAATTAAACTTTGAAATTGGTCCAATTAATCATCAATTTGAAGTTTCAATTAATCAATTTTAAATTTTGCATAAACCCAGTTGCAGACGCTCCATATTTTGTTCATATGATCGAATCAATAATCAAATTAACGGTCGATTGACGATTGTTTGATGATTATGAGATTATATGAAGTGATTTCAGTGTTCAATTTCATGTTTACAGGTGTTTAATTTTTTTTTGTTAATTTTAGAAGTTCCGAACACCCAGAACTTCTAAACTTTATCAGAACTTCTAAACTTTTTTAAACACCCAGAACTTCTTAGAACTTCTAAACTTTATCAGAACTTCTAATTTTTTTTAAACAACCTGAACTTCTTAGAACGTATTAGAATGTTTAAAGATGTTCATTTTTTTAACACCCAGATCTTCTTTGAATGTATTAGAACGCGTAAAGATGTTCTTTTTTGGTCAGAACGTTTAAAGGTATTCAGTTTTGTTTCAGAACGTTTAAACATAATATTTGTACTGAACTTATAAACAACATTAATTAAAAACGTATAAACAGAACGTATAAACTTTTTGTACTGAACTTTTAAAGTTTAATTGATTTTGTTCTGAACGTTTAAACAGAACATAAAATACGTTTAAACAGAACGTATAAACAGAACTTATAAACTTAATGTTAATACGTTCAATGTCAAAACCCAGAAATCAAATGTAAGGCCCCGTTACCGGTAGCCCTACTTTCGTGTTGGATTTACTCATAAACGCAGTTCTAATATCAGAGTTAATTAAAACATTAGCGGAATATAAAAGCTTTCATAAAACATTTCATAATAAAACACATCTTGTCTTAAAACAACATCTTGTCTTTCAAAATAAACAAAACGTTAAACTTAAACGTCTTGAGTCTTCCGATGCCAGCCTCTTATTCAGTGCCACGTGTCTTCTCAAGCGAGTTGCCTCATCCTACTCACCTGCGTGCATACTAAAAGTCAGCTACGCTGAGTGAGTTCTAGTTAATCATACATTATACAATACACACAAACTTATATTCTTTCATTCATACTTTCATACTTTCTGTTGTATTAACTTGCTTTCATCTCTTACGTTATAAAGAGCATTACGCCCTACATTCCTCGAGTATTATTAGGGCTCGGTACCCTCCTTCCTCGAGTATTATTAGGGCTCGGTACCCTCCTTCCTCGAGTATTATTAGGGCTCGGTACCCTCTTTCCTCGAGTATTATTAGGGCTCGGTACCCTCTTTCCTCGAATATTAGTAGGGTTCGGTTCCCTAGTTCTCGAATATTAGTAGGGTTCGATTCCCTCTTCGTTACCATACAACCATACATCATACTTCGAGTATTATTAGGGCCCGGTACCCTCTTCGTAACCATACAACCATCATTTCCTTCTTTTATTAACTTTATCACATTCATACACATAAGCATACATATCATACTTACCTTATACATAGCGTTACAACCTGACAGTACGTGCAATATCCGAAGATCGTTCACGTACCATCAAGCAATCATTCATACATTTCACATTATTCACATAAGGCATACACTTATCTCTTAGAATAAGCGTATTAACAAACATATTGAGTATGCACACAGCCCCGAAAACATAGCACATAAATGGGGCTAGAAACTCACCTGAATCCTGTTACGCTCTCCGTTAATCGTTATTCCCTTCCTGAGTTGTGCACGGCTAACTGTATAATATTTACATGTATCAATTAACTACTACAACTCATGTTGTATTTCTATCTTTATATAACCCACAACGAACGGGGGTCCGGGGGGCAGCGCCCCTGGCAGCGGGGTCTAGGGGCGGTAGCCCCTAGCAGGGTCCAAGGGGCAGAGCCCCTGGCTGGGGTCGAGCTGCCAGGTCAGCTTGGAAAAATTTTATTTTCATTAACTGTCTTAACACATTTTTCATTAGGTTTTTAATTTATTTTCTCATTTGCTAACTCCAGCGAACTTATCATTAAGCGAACTTAACAATGAGCGAACTTAACATTAAGCGAACTTAAGCATAGGCGAAGTTAGTGATCGGCGAAGTTAACCCTAGGCGAACATATGCCAGGCGAAGTTATCATGGGCGAACTTATCACCAGGCGAAGTTATCAGTTAGGCGAACTTGGCCTTAGGCGAAATTATCAGTTAGGCGAACTTGGCCTTAGGCGAAGTTATCAGGTAGGCGAACTTGGCCTTAGGCGAAGTTATCAGCTAGGCGAACTTGCTTGCAAGCGAACTTGCTTGCAGGCGAAGTTCGCTTGTAGGCGAAGTTGTCAGCAGCCGCCGCTGTTCATCTTTAAGCCCCAAAATCCTTATCGTTTTACCGAGAAATCCATGGGTATGGTATTCGACTAACCCGCGATCATTCCTATGGTCGTTTTTGGATAAGGTTTGACCCGAAAACACGTAAAGTTTGGACCATTTGGATTAAAACGTTCAATAAGGTTATCTTTAACGGGCCGCTCATAATCGCAGATTCGTTAGGTTCATTTTAACATCAAGTTTGCCACTTTAATACTAGTTTAGGCCCGATCTACTATGGGTTTAAGTCTCAAGACTAACCATTCATGAAAACGTAAACTTTAACATGGAGAACATACCTTTAACGCGTTTGAAGGTTACGGTATAGCTTGGTTACGAAAGTTAGGCCTCGAATCTATCTTGTATCACGAGAATATATCCAGAATCGATGCTTGTGTGGCTCGGATCTCACCTTCACTCTCGGCCGAAGGTTTTTGGTGTAGGGGTGTGTGTGTGTTTTTGAATGTGTAGGGATTTGGATGGAAGAATGAAGATTTATGGTTTAAGGGTGGTTTAAGGGAGTATTTATACTCCTTAAAGCCCATGGACCTAAGGCCCATTACCCTTAATCTATCTCAATTAAATCCAAGTCCATGATCATTTCTTGTTTAATATTAGCTTATATTATTAAATGCCCGACCATTCAACGAAATCTTTCTTTATTTAATATTATAAAATTTAGGATGTTACATCAAAACTCAAAATTGATCGATGGAAGCATCAAATTGATGATTAATTGGATCAATTTCAAGGTTAATTGATCAATTAGGCTCATCAACAATTTCAATTGGAAATTGCTTACTGACCTGTGACCAACGATCGATGGTGGTGACGGATGATGGTGGTGCTCATGACAGTAGACGATGGTCGCGACGGTGGACTTTGATGGGTATGCGTTAAATATTTTAGGTTAATTACAATTATGCCACTTAGCAGTTTTAATTTCAATTAGAATGGTGGTGCAGGAAGTCGCGTATGTAATGTACGATAAGCGATATTGTACGTTAACTCACCCATATACATATATATAATATATGTATATATATACTAGTATGAGAGCCCGCGCGTTACGGCGGGGACATAGTGGGAATTCGGTCGGTAACTGTTTAGTTCATGATTGCCATAGTCGCTTTTCCATGGTCTTATGCGACAATTTTGTGCATATGGATATAAAATAGTTGTGTAGCTACAATGTATCTACCATTATTTAGAGCTATCTAGCTTCTTTGGATACACAAAAAATTGTCTCAGGTTGGTACAAAATTACAGTGGGTATTTTTTTTAAACTAAATTTATTAATTACTAATTAAGTAATGAACCAATTCACAACAACTTTCAATGAGAGTTAACTACAAAGTGACACTTGTTGTCAAATATTGTTAAAGTTCAAATGAAAATTTGTCAACTTTTAAGTTGCGCATGTCTTCGTAATCCAATGATATTAATCGAGTCGTCAAGAAAAATTGCAAAAGGGAGAAACCAATCATCAACACGTGACCATCTTGCTGAATTAGCATAGTTAAAAAACATGTTACATCCTTACAAGGTTCATGTGGTTCATTCTTACACTAAAGAAAAATACGTACAAGTATCAATTTAGTCGGTGTGCATGAACTTACATGATTTTGATAGTAATATTTATACAATCTTTCTTCATTGCTGTTAATATTTTTGAAGGTATATTCTGGTAATCTTGATTCATTAATTTTTTCTATTTTTTAATACTATTATATTGTTCTTAATAGTTGAAATGGGATACAAAGGTAAAACACTGTAGACATGTAGACAGACTTACCTATGAACTTTGTTTCTAACCTTAAATAAAAAAACCAGTGAACTTCCTATGCACACTGATTTACGGAGTCTGACCCAATTATTCAATCAAAGTAATGACTTGGTAGGCGATGAACTAGTATAATTGGTTATGTTGACTTTTCTTGCTGATGTAGCGCTGATATGGCATATGAAGAGTCCGCACTTCACGGGAGGTGTGAAATATAATCACACTACTATTGGTTATAGTAGTTTAAAGTGCTACATTTTACGTCAGTGCCGCATGCTTTAGTATTTAGTAATTATCAGATTGATGGTTTCATTATGTACGCATGTATACGGATTTTAGTTATAAATGATAAACGGAAATCTGTTCGATTCGTTGTAGTACCGGCCATTGGTATAACAAAATTATATTCAATTCAGTTTGCGATGAAAAAGGTAATATATATATATATATATATATATATAACGTTAACCGAAGAAAATAAGTTATAAATTATAAATCAAAACACAGTTATGTGTTTGTGTTATAACAAAAAGAGTTCCATTAACTCGTTTTGATAACATGTTTTCAAGAACTCAAGATACAGTTTGCTTTTACAAGATAACATGTTAAAAAGAATGAATTATAACCACGGTCAAAGTGGCCACCATACTATCATTATTATCACCACCACAATTCAACTTGTTTTACAAACTAATAAAAAACTCATATTTTTAATTAAATTAAAAACAAAAAGAAAGATCACAAAAGATGTGATCTCACCTGCCACCACTCTTAACCAGGAGCAGAATGAAGAGCACTATGAACATCAACAGCCAATATGTCTGCATAAGCATGCCCGCTGCTGATGAAAAACTTCTTACATTGTTGCCTTTATGAACAGAAAGAAGGCCCAGTTGAGCTCTGCAGTTGTCGGTACGTGCCCAGGATAAATACTCATTTGGCCCGTTGTAGCTGGAACTGTCACCATATTACCTGTAATACCAGAAACAAGAAAAGTGCATACAGCTGCAACAAGTCATCATAAATGGACTATTGAAGCGAATTGAGCTCGAGCTCTCGTAAAGATTGGACTCACTTATTACAACACTTGTAACCAAATTTAATCATATACAACACTTTTAATTACTTAATAGTATACATCAAAGTAACTAAATTCAATGTAAAACAAAGAATATCTCACTTACACACAAGCACACGAGCGAAGCAAAAGTAGAAATATCTCAAGTTAGTTTTACATGAAGCAGCTACTGTGTGTTCATCCATGATTGCATTTATAACACCAACACCATATCACAATAGAATGCGCATAGTTACAAAAAATCATCTTTCAGTAGGATGCATATTGTTTCATAAAATGTACAACTTAAAATTCACTCAGCTATAAACATCATGGTACAATAAGATGCACATGATTAAGTTTAAAGAAACATGATCGAACATTTAATTAGATAAATATTTGTTCATGATCATTCGTTTAAAGAATGAACATGAACACGAACAGTTAATGGACAAATATTTTTGTTCATGTTCGTTCATTTTAAAAGTGAAAATGTTCATTTTCTTTTGTGTTTGTTTCGTAAAAACCTAAAGAAAACATAAGCAGGCATAAACATACATAATTGATCACTAAGAGGAAAACTTACTTTTAATGTTGTAGAAAGTAAGCTATAAGCCATAGAATCCATCCCATCTTCTCCTGTTACATAATCCTAATTTTGACTCAACTGAAGGGAATATAAATCAAACATTGCCACCTGGTGAAGTATATTAACAGAGTATTATGAATAACTGAACATATCAATAAATTATAAAAATAAAACCATCAAAACAATATTGAAGTTAAAAGCCTAATTTTATACTCAATATCATGCTAAATCTTAATCCTAATTCTGAATTTATTTGAGGTCAGAATAATCAAATGTTAACAATAACCACATATAAGCATAATCCCAATCTCACTTATAGAAATAACTTATGTGCCTTGTGTGATGTTTCAAGCTTAGTGAAATATACAACCAATAAAGAAACATTGCAATTAGAACGCCAAATTTCCAGAATCGTTAAAGAGAAAAATGTCGGAAAATTTATCTAAATTGCAATGAAATAAAATAGTTTACATATTGGGTTAACTTAATGTAGAGTCAAAGTCAATGATCTAATTTGGTTAATTCTGTGAACTAATGAATTTTAATCACAATAATTATGGACTTACCTTAGTCAGTGTAGTAACGTCTGCTGGCTTCACTTGGCAATACCTGAAATCCATTTAGTGATATTTAGAATGGCTTAGAATGAGGAAAAATACACTAAACTACTTTTAAGAAAGAATGTTATCAAGAAATATAAGGCTTTCACCATTGACAAAGTAGTCATAACTCTTAAGTTGGAACTAAGTTTATCTTTATAAAAATAGCCACAGTTTTCCACCTACAAGATTAGTTAATCATATTACTATAATCCAAAGTCAAATATGCATCCATCAAATCACATTTTTATGTTACAAAACATAAAAGTTACCATGCCTTCCCCAACTAAGAATATTCCATTCCAAACATCTCCTTCAAAACAACATACTCCTGGGGATCTTCAAAAGAAAACATTAGTTACACTCATGCTATTCAAATTAATCACAAAAAATGATACCACTCATGTTAAAATATAGAACCTAGTTATCTACTAATATAAGTCATTGTCAAACATTCAAATTAATCAAGAAGAAATTGGCCAAAGGAAACTTCATTATGTTTAGCAGTAACAAGTTGTGTGATTCTTCGCAGAGATGAGCTCGGGAAACCGTGAAGCAAAGGCGCACAACCTAAAAACCAAATCTCTGCTCATCATATACAATTTGCAACTTCGGACAGTCAGACTATTTTAACGACATCTCCAGCAAAAGAAAAAAAAGCCTCTCTAATATAAAAGTCAACTTCTCAAAATCGACTCGTGTTGGTTAAACTAAAATCAAAGTTCGTTAAATCGTAAGAAAGTTTTACCCAACATAAAGGCAGTCTTTAGCGGAAACAAAGTAGAAATTTGAGACATCCACAATAGCGAATCGTTGAATGACCTGAAATGAAACACATTACACTTAACAGATTAGTGATTACAATCAATCAAAAAGAAATTTTTAAAACCCAAAAATAAAATATTTTTTTACCTGGAATATTTTGAAAAAACGAAAGCTTTCCTTTAACGTTTTTCATAACACTTTCAAAGCTAAAACAAAGCATGTTGATCGATCTTAGGAAGTTCAAACGCAATAATATTTCCAGCCTGCAAAATATAATATAATGCATAAATGTTATATAAACTAAATGCATAACAAAGGAGTATTTTCAAAAACATAACATACTTTACAATCATGAAGATTTCCAAAAGAAACCGTAAAGTTTTATAAATATCAAACATTTAGCGAAGAACTTGAAGACCAATCAAAACGTCTCTTGTATAAATGTTATATAAATATAATAGTCGAGACCCAAAGGCTAAGTGCTTCTGCATCTGCTCAATAAGAAGGTGCTTCCTGGAAGAAAGTAAAATAATCAATTCAATATTGAAAGATTATTACAATTATTATAATATTAATTACTGAAAAACAACCACTAACGTCTTCATTCTTTCCTCCAATTATAGCACGTGGATCAACGACATTACCCAAAGATTTACTAAATTTTAAAGCCTTCTCATCAAGAACAAATCCATGTTTTATAACTCCAGAACATGGAGCTCCTCTGAAAATTATCAAAATATTATACAACAATAATAGTAACAGCAAATGCAATGTTATTGGATTAAGAATGTGTATCGACTGATGCAAAACCCTTGAAATTCATCACTCGTAGTATAAGCCGGTAAGTATGGTGCTTGAGTCACGAATCAAATGGATAATAAGCAGAAAGTCAAATCGAAATCAAAATAAGATCGAAAAAACACAAAAGATGAAGGTACTGAAATACCTCAATGTTCCTCCAAACAAAATGAAGACCGAATTGTTAAAATGAAGATTACGTTCAATCTCTGGGAATTTCTCAGTGTCAAATCGTGTATATCTTGTTTACCGGTTGTGCATTCCATCTCGACTATCGATCTCTAGCAATCCTCCAGAGCACAGATTTTAAATGGTGAGTTCACTTTGTATCGTACTCGATCGAACTCAGTTAGCCTCTCAATATGTTAATTTACTTGTGCTTTTCTTTCGGAATTTTGATAAGGTTGTTGTGTTTGCAAACATGGGATACTGAATTTGATAGTTGGTCATCACAATTGTCTACATTACACAAATAGGGTAATGATTTTTTTGTTGCTTTAATCTTTTTGACTTATCCTCTTCTTGATATAAACAAAAATCTTGTTGATGGCATCTCAAGGTTGTGACTACATTGCACTCTGATGGCTGCTACCATCTTCGGTCAGTGGTTTTGATTTTAAATTTTGCCAGTAATTTATGTATTTATATATATATATATATATATATATCAAAAAAGGTTTCAATAAACATAGCTCTAAGTGCTACGGTCAACAACCGATTTACATACTGAAGAAACGTGGATCGGCTCACTGGTAGACGATCAACTTTCCTCGGGTATGAGTATGCTATATCACCGATGGTTTTCCGGAGTATGAATTCTTCCACCTACAAAATGAGCAGCACCGTGAACTTACCCCTCAGAAAGGGACAGAGGGGTCCTCTTTGGGGTAACCCTCCGGTGTGAGAATAAGAGATTGTAGGAGAAAATAATAATCTGAGAGTGAGTACGGATTTAGAATGTATTTTCTTGCTTACCTCCCCTTGTAGAGGTGGTGTGGTATTTATAGTGTTAGGGTTTCCAATGATTGGGCTCAGATCCCATTAGGGCCTTTTTGGCCTCCTCCTATTGCTTCGCGCCACGTGTCCTTAGGACACCTGGTGCTTTTTCATTGATTATTCTCTGACCAAGGTATTTCACCTGACCCATGTGCAATCACGTGGTAGCACATGGGTTTTGCTGAGTTGTCCACCTTTCATTGGCAGCTGTCAACATCAGCATATTCTTTATTCCTTAAAGGATACCTTCTGGAAGGTTGTCTGATGAGCACAATCAGGGTTGTCCTTATCCTGATTTGGATAAGGACGAGGTTGATTATGTGCATGTGTGATATGCGCCTATCCTGAGGATGCGCGAGGTCTTCTCTTTATTCTCACGCGCAGATGTTTCATGCGCAGATGTTTCATGCGTGAGCATATGTGATATGCGCCACGCGCAGATGCGCCACGCGCAGATGTGATATGCGTGAGCATATGTGATATGCGCCACGCGCAGATGTGATATGCGTGAGCATATGTGATTTGCGCCACGCGCAGATGCGCCACGCGCAGATGTGATACGCGTGAGCATATGTGATATGCGTGAGCATGTGATACGCGTGAGCATGTGATACGCGTGAGCATATGTGATGCGTGAGCATATGTGATATGCATGAGCATATGTGATATGCGCCATGCGCATAGGTTTTGGCTTTGTGCCTTCATGACATCTTGATTTCAAGCCTCTTGTCTATATCTTGTGGGTTGACCCGCCCCGCTCGATGTTAAGGCGGGTGCATACCTCTTCAAGCCCCCCAGTCTAATGTGTGTCTTGTCTCGCGCGAGCGAGGTAAGATAGATATTAGACTTAATAGTTTGCTCTTTTAATAGGGTTTGTCTTTTCTCTTTTATTTCTCATCATTGCGCGAAATTCTATCCTTTTAGTTAAAATGAATCGTCCATATACGTGGTTGGTTGGTGCTGACATGCGTCAGAGATGGAGACATGTGTCAGACTTTTTGTGTGCTCGAGGTGCTACAGTTGCCTTTCATGTCTCCTCACACAGTGTCAGGAACACGTGTCGCGCTCGTGTTGGCCTGCACCTGCGAGTGGGGGCGCGTGAACTCTGATCAGTACCTGTTTCTTTCTCTCTCCTGGGCCTATAAAAGCAAGCCTTTTGAGTTGTTATTCTTCATCTTCATTGTTATTTCAGAGCTTTTTCTTTCCTTCCATTTTCATTCCGAGTAAGAGCCTGTCTTTTGCTTCCAGATTTCCGTTCTTGAAGTAACCGCTGTTTGATTCACAGTTGTATGTCTGATAACCCAGACACCACAATCTCCCCCAGCAAACGCCGTGTAAAATCATTAGTCATGTCCACTTTGAAGAAGACCGGCAAGGGAAAACGGGCTGCCTAGGCCTCGTCGGAGGAGGTGGGGAAGAGCAAGAGAGTGAAGAGGTGGGATGAGATTCCCTGCAAACTGAAACAGTTTGATTTCGACAATCTCATCGCCTCTCAGGGTTTTCTCCCTGAGTACGGCTGTCTGCTCCCGGCGGCCGGGCAAACGGCGGCAGATCCGCCCACCGGCTATATCTCCTTATACTGCCACTTTTTCACTCACTGTAACATTCGTCTCCCGATGACAAGGTTTATGGGTGCGCTGCTTCAGTTTCATGGGATTCACATATCCCAAGTCCATCCTTGTGGACTTGTGCGCATGACTCATTTTGAGTTCATGTGCAAAGCTCAGCGCGAGGAGCCCACCCCTCGGCGCTTTCAATATTTTTACAAGCCAAAAATCCAAGATTCTTGGTTCTCATTCATTCCTCGCAATCAGAAGGTTAAGTGCTGCACTGTTTCCTTCAAAAGCCTTCATGACTGGTCTGAGAAATTTTTTTATATTAAGGCTGGTGTGATTCCCATCCGCATGACCATGCGCGCGATCACTTCTGCGCCCGCGGATGAGAATGTTCTTAAGAACCCCACGGGCACGTGGGTTAACAAGTTAATTGCTGAACCATCCCCCGCCAAGAATATTTGCGAGGAGGCGCTGGTGGGGGTTGGTATGAGCAGGAGGTGGACCGACAGCGCGACTGAGCCTGTCATTCAAGTTGATGGCTTAGGTGAGTTATTAGCTCATTGCATTATTTCTGCGCGAATATAATTCGTTTTACTGATATCATTTGTCTTGTATTATGCAGTAAGCAAGGAATACGTCCACGCCGCCTATGATGAGCATATGGAGGGTGGCTCTGTCGCGCTGGGCGCTGGGGAAGTTGCTTTCCCCGATCGCTTCGCTGATATGTTCATCCCTGTTGATTTGGGATTTTGCTTTGACAGTGATGCGCCTGGTAAGCCTTTGTACTTATGCTTATGCCTTTAGAATACCAAATTTGGTTAACATTTCTGTTGCACGTATGTAGATGCGCTCGAGAACTATGAGCTGGAGCTCGCGGAAGAAGAGGTGGAGGAAGAAGCTGAGGCGCCACAACTCAAGCGCAAAGCTAAAGGGAAAACTAGCGCAGGGGCCAGTAAAAAACAGAAGAAAAATGATGCCCCTGTTGCTCAGGATCCTCCTACTCAAGCGAAGGGGCTTGAGAAAACCAAGGGGTTTACCTTCAAGTTTTCCTCGTCTTCCTTGCCTCGAGGTGTGGGCAGTCCTCCTGTCCACACGAGGTATGGTGCCGCCACCTCATATCTTCGCGCGGCGGACAAGGGAAGCGGCGCTGCGCCTGCTGTTTCCTCTTCTCCAACAGGTATACTTTGTTTATATTTTGTGGTTTTATGAGCGTGATTCCGATAGAGTTATTAATGAATCTTTGCTCACTCAAATGTTTGTAGAGCCGGCGACCTTGGTGGATCAACCTCAGGCGCAGCAAGGTACCGAGGCTGCGCCGAAGGTTGCTTTGAAGTCCCCTGTTTTACCCTCGAAAAGGGGGAAAATGGACTTCATGGCGATGTTCAACTCGCGGACGGCGGTGCGCCAAGGTATATATTGCGATTTGATTTTCTGACTTTTTCCTTTAGATCAAGTCATGAATCATTTCTCTTTGGTTTTTTCATAGGAATTATAGCTGGCACGCAAGCTGTTGGCGGCACTGCTGGCGCCGGCGCCGTTAGTTCTGCTCCTGCTCCAACAAGCACTGAATCTCCTCTTATTGGGATTACTAAGGAGCAGGAGACCATTTTACGAGCTGATCTGACGGTGTCGAGACCTCCCTCACCTCCTCCTGCGCGCAGCCCTCCTCGCGAGACTGGTTTTGATTTTTCCAAGTCGCAGGAGAAAGACCTGTTACAGAGGATGATGAGGAGGTCAATTTTGAAGACTCCGATGGCGGCCGCGCAAGCCCTGTAGCGCCACGAGATTTCGTGGCGCAGCCTTCTCGTGGGGTTGGCGCTGACTTTTCTGCTTGCTCTCCGCAGGTATAAGTTCGTTTTGCTCCGCTGTGCGGACTTCCATATTAGTGTTTAGATGACTAAAACGTTGCTTTTGCGTTGCTTTGTGTTTGCAGGAAGCCGATCACATATACCGCCCGAGATGAAATATTACTGAGGATAGCTCATTTCAATCCATGGGTGTGTGTGAAGACTTCTGGGTTCACTCTGTGCCTCCGGCTGAAAGGAGGTTTCAGGAGGACCGCGCCCGCGTGGACTTGCTCAACGACCATCTTTTTGCTGGGTCTGCGTTCTTTGCTGCCTCCCAAGAGCTTCGCTATGATTATATAAAAGTGCGTGATGCTCTTGTAGAGGCCAAGCAAGAGGCTAAGGGTTCTGCTTGGAATCTTTCTGACGCTCGAGAGAGAGCTGAGAAACTCCAAGCAGAACTCAGCGAGAACCGAGCAAGTGCCAACGCTGCCTTTGTGAAGCGCGGGCATGAGCTGCAGGCTGCGCGGGAGAAGCTGCAGGCGGCAGAGGCGGATGCAGCCAGGTACGCGCGGCGAGCGCGTGATTTGGAGTTAGAGGCAGAGGCGCGTGATCAAACTCTTGTGCAGGCTATCACTGACAAATCTTTATTAGAGAGTGAGGTTGCGGGCCTGAAGAAAGAGCTCGAAGCTGCGCGGGCAGAAAAGGATGAAGCCCTGGCGATAGCAACGTCTAACAGCGAAGAGCTCGATGCTGCGCGAGCGGAAAGTAATGAGGCCTTGGCGGCAGCAGCGTCCGACAGAGAAGAGCTAAAACAGACCAAGGAAACTGTTGAGTTGTTAAACTCTCAGATTCCTGCTCTTGAGACGTCTGTTTCTTCCCTCGCGCAGGATCGCCAATGGCTAGTCTCACAGGGTATGACTCGTTGCGCTTATGCGATAAAATACTCAGACGAGTTTCAGACCCTTGTGATGGATTGCAACGCTGCGTGGCGCTTGGTGGGTCGAGCTGAAGGGTTTAAGGATGGCTGTGAATATAGCATGCTGAAGAAGAACCCATCCGACTACCCTTATCAGCTCGACGTTGTCTGCGCTGACATGGCCGAGGTGAGGGAGAAGTATTTGAATACTCCCATTCCCATCCTTGAGCAGGTATTTTATCCTTAATGAGTTTACCTTGACTTATTTTCCTAGTCTTTTGTACTCATACTTTTCCTTGTGACTTGCAGATAGCCGCGCTTGCTGACCAGCCCGATCTCGGCGCGCTAAAGAAATTACTTGACGAGTGTGAAGGGGCTGGTGGCAGCGATGATAGCGCGGGCAATGCTGCCTCTGCTAGCGGCTCTGGCGTGGCCAAAGGACCCGCTCCTGACACTATCGTGATAGAAGACGACTTCATTCAAGACGAACAGCTTGACTATGGTAAGTTTGGAGATGACGAGGAGCGGGCTGCGCCAGATGCTGCGGGAGGGGGTAATGATGAGGACGGTGAAGAGGCTGATGTTGATATAGAGACCTGAGAAGCCCTTCATGTTTTTTTTTGTTTGTAGTTTTTATCTCATCATTTTGTAATTTTGTAAACTTCTGTGTTTTGGAATGAAATTTTGTTTTCCCCTTATTCGCATCTTGCGCATTCCCAATTCATCTCTTTATATTGCATGTGTTTGCTTGTTGAATATAAGATATGCTTGCACGTTGAAATTTGAACAAGGTTGTAAGGAAATTATTTTACTTAATCCTTGTCGTATTTCAAGTTATTTTGCAATATCCTGAATATGCTGACACGTGCCTTGGCGTTTCATTATTCCTTTTTTTGCGCGACGTTATCGCGCATTTATTATAAGGAATTATGAATGAGTTTTTTAGCCTTTACGTGTCAGTATGTGTTACTCTGATATCCATTACAATCCCCTGCGCGACCTCGACCTGAGACCTTAACAACTATGTTTTGGCATGTGCTTTGCCTTAGCTGTGCTTAGGTATTTTTATGGTCTAGCTGCGCAGCATGTAGGATGGATGTTGTAAGTAATTTGAGCTAAGGCTCGTATTATTGGGCTAAGGCCCTGAGCCAAGGCTCATATTATTGGGCTAAGGCCCTGACGTTTTAGAGTTAAAACTCGTTAACGCGTTTGAGCTTGAAACTCGCGCATGTATGTTTTACTTCGTTTTATTTTTAGTTTTGATGTCAATACAATGTTGTCATATTGCTCAAAATTAATAAAGGGAAGTGTAAAACATGTATGCAAAAGGTAATAGAACACATATTAGGAAAAGACAGCGCGTATCATTATTCATAATGGCCTAAAAAGCCTTGATTACAAACTTGACAATTTTTACATGAAACATTTTCTGAGCTGCGCTGCGTTCCATGTGCGCGGGATCTTCTTTCCATTCAAATCTTTTAAAGCGTATGCGCCTTTTCCCAATTCTTCCGAGACTTGATAAGGTCCCTCCCAGTTGGGGGACATTTTTCCAGGAGGTATTGCGCGGCTAGCTTCATTGTTCCGAAGGACAAAATCATTCTTCTTGAAGTGGCATTCTTTCACGCGCTGATTGTAATATTTTTCTAGTTTTTTCTTGTATTTGGCTTCACTGATGATAGCCGCCTCTCAGCGCCCTTCAAGTAAGTTGAGATCCAACCTCCTTTCGCGTTCGTTATCCATCTTAATCATCATGAGCACTCTATGGGATGGGCATCCAATCTCTGCTGGAATCATAGCCTCCGTTCCGTAGGTTAGGCTGAACGGGGATTCGCCATTACTAGTTTTGCTTAATGTCCTGTGCGCCCACAGGACGTTAGGTAGCTCTTCGACCCATGAATGGGATTCTCCCTCCAACCTTTTCTTCAGCCCATTCAGCAAGCTTTGGTTCGCGCGCTCCACTTGGCCATTCCCCTGAGGGTGGTATACTGAAGTGAAGATTTGGTTGATGCGCAATTCCTTGAGCCAGCTGGATATCTTCCTGTCAGTGAATTGTTTGCTATTGTCGCTCACAATTTCCATGGGCAGGCTAAAACGGCATATGATGTGGCTCCAAATAAATTGCTTCATCGCCTCGGCTGTGATTTTTGCTAGTGGCTTGGCTTCAACCCATTTTGTGAAATAGTCTACTGCCACTACCAAAAATTTTACTCGCCCTTTCGCTTGCGGTAAGGGACCCACAATATCGATTGCCCATTTGTGGAAAGGCCATGCGGAGGTCACCGGAATCAAGTTGTTCTTTGGCCGCATGGTGTTTGGCGCATAGCTCTGACACGCTTGGCATTTTTGGATCTCTTTTAACGCGTCCAAGTACATGCCTGGCCAATAGTAACCTGCGTTCATTGCCTTGGCAACCACCATGCGCGGGCCAGCATGTATTCCACAGATTCCTTCGTGTATCTCTCTGATCACATAGCTTGCTTCCTCGGCATCCAGGCATTTCATGAGCGGTCCAAGATAAGAGCGTCGATATAACGTACCATCAAGCAGTTCATAGTTTTGCGACTTGTGTCTTATCTTCCTCGACTGTGCGCGATCGTCCGGTATCTTTCCCTCCTTCAAGAATTCCATTATTGGAGTTATCCATGATGAAGGTGTTGTATGAATTACAAGGACAGACTTCGCTCCCACCGACGGGTTGCTCATTACTTCTACCCTGACATCTTTGCCAAAGTGATCGAAGCTGGTTGATGCCATCTTGCTCAGCGCGTCGGCAGACTTGTTTTCACTGCGCGGAATATGTATGATTCTGAAGAAGTCAAATTGCTCGATGAGTTTGTTCGCCTGCTCTAGATACAGAGGCTTGGTGTTCTCCTTGGCATCATAAAGGCCATTGACCTGTGCTGCTACCAAGTATGAATCAACATGGGCCTCTAGCTTTTTAACTCCGAACTTGTGCGCGATGCGCAGACCAGCCAGCAGGGCTTCATACTCAGCTTCATTGTTGGTGCTCTTGAAATCCAACCTGATTGCGTAGGTATACTCATGACTTTCTGGATCCACCAGTTTGAGGCCTGCGCCGGATCCTTCGTTGTTTGAAGCTCCATCAGTGAATAATCTCCAAACATTTTCTTCATTTTTGGCTTGCGGAGGGTCTACCTCGCGCTGAGCCTCTTCAATTTTTCCTTCAGGGATTTCTGCGATGAAATCAGCTAAGACTTGTCCCTTTATTGCTGGACGGGGCTTATAGGCGATCGTGTGCTCTCCTAATTCCAGCGCCCATTTTGTCAGCCGCAAGACTTGCTGGATGTTGTAACCAGTCAGGACTTCAATAGGATGACCATTGAAATATCTGTGAAGCTTGCGTGACGCATGCGTTAGTGATAAAACTAACTTTTCCATGATGGAGTAGCGCGTCTCAGGATCTGTCAGCACCCGACTTACATAATAGATTGGTGTTTGGATTCCCTTGCGATCCACCAACAACACTGCGCCGATGGCGTGCTCTCCTGCTGACAGGTACAACGTTAGAGTTTCGCCAGGTAGTGGAGCTGTGAGCGCGGGCAGATTTATCAGACATTCTTTTATCTCATTGAAAGCTTGCTCGGCCTCAGGCGTCCACTTGAATTGGCTTTTCTTTAAGCAATTTCACAATGTGTTAACGAATGGGGTAGATTTGCTTGCATGGTTCGCTAGGAACCTGTTAATTGATACCAATCTACCATTCAACTTTTGAACTTCCTTCATGGTGGATGGTGAGGGCATGTCAAGGATAGCCTCCACCTTCTCTGGGTTCACCTTGAAACCATCCTTGGTGACCATTACACCGAGAAATTTCCCTTCTTCTACGCCGAATGTGCATTTGCTCGGGTTGAGCTTCATGTTTACTTCCTTTAGGCGCCAAAGGGTTTCTTCGATGTCTTTGAGCATTTGTTTTTCCTCCCTGCTTTTAATCACCAAATCATCCACGTAGACTTCTAAGTTTCTTCCAATTTGCTCGTTGAAAACCGCATCCATGAGTCTTTGGTAAGTGGCTCATGCATTCTTCAAACCAAAGGGCATTTTTGTGTAACAGAAAACACCCTTGTCGGTTCTGAAGGCAGTCTTGTCCTCATCTTGTGGTGCCATTTGAATTTGGTGATAGCCCTTATAGGCGTCCAGGAAACATTTGAGCTTAAATGGCGCCACAGAGTCCACCTTCGCGTCAATGTTTGGGAGGGGGTAACAATCTTTTGGACATGCTTTGTTGAGGTCCTTGAAATCAATGCACATCCTCCATGACCCGTTGCTCTTCTTTACCATCACAGGATTGGCTACCCATGTTTGGTATCGTATTGGGCGGATGATATTTGCGCGCAGTAGATCTTCTACTTGCTCATTCATGGCCTTTGCCTTCTCATCCCCCATGACTCTCTTCTTTTGAGCAATTGGCTCTACAGACTTGAACGTGTTGAGAGAATGTTGCGCCAGGTCTCGCGGAACCCCAGTCATATCAGAGTGTTGCCACGCAAAGACCGACATATACGTTGTGAGCAATCTTTTCATTCTCCACCTTGTGTCGTCTGATATTGTAGCTCCAATTGTGATTGTTTGCTCTGGGAATTTTGGGTTGAGAATCCATTCCTCTGGCGCGTTGTTTGCCATTGGAAGTTTCATTCTCCCTTCCCACGGTATACTTGTCACTGCGCACAAATGATCTCGGTATACAAATTTTACACCTGTTGGTGTTGGGAACCCCAACGCGCCGTGCGCGGGTGACAGTATGGCGTTGAATTGGGCAATCGTTCCTATACCCAAGATCATATTATAGCATGAAGTGGTGGGCAAGACCAAGAAGTTGACAATTTCAGCTCGCTTGTGTTTCTCATCCCCCATAGTTAGTTCAAACTGTATCTGACCTAGGGGGTGAATAATTTCATTAGAGACACCCGAGATTGGTGCATTCACAATTTCGAGCCTTGCTTGGTCCCACGGATGGCGCCAATGAAGAAACGTGGATCGGCTCACTGGTAGACGATCAACTTTTCTCGGGTATGAGTATGCTATATCACCGATGGTTCTCCGGAGTATGAATTCTTCCACCTACAAAATGAGCAGCACCGTGAACTTACCCCTCAGAAAGGGACAGAGGGGTCCTCTTTGCGGTAACCCTCCGGTGTGAGAATAAGATATTGTAGGAGAAGATAATAATAATCTGAGAGTGAGTACGGATTTAGAATGTATTTTCTTGCTTACCTCCCCTTGTAGAGGTGGTGTGGTATTTATAGTGTTAGGGTTTCCAATGATTGGGCTCAGATCCCATTAGGGCCTTTTTGGCCTCCTCCTATTGCTTCGCGCCACGTGTCCTTAGGACACCTGGTGCTTTTTCATTGATTATTCTCTGACCAAGGTATTTCACCTGACCCATGTGCAATCACGTGGTAGCACATGGGTTTTGCTGAGTTGTCCACCTTTCATTGGCAGCTGTCAACATCAGCATATTCTTTATTCCTTAAAGGATACCTTCTGGAAGGTTGTCTGATGAGCACAATCAGGGTTGTCCTTATCCTGATTTGGATAAGGACGAGGTTGATTATGTGCATGTGTGATATGCGCCTATCCTGAGGATGCGCGAGGTCTTCTCTTTATTCTCACGCGCAGATGTTTCATGCGCAGATGTTTCATGCGTGAGCATATGTGATATGCGCCACGCGCAGATGCGCCACGCGCAAATGTGATATGCGTGAGCATATGTGATATGCGCCACGCGCAGATGTGATATGCGTGAGCATATGTGATATGCGCCACGCGCAGATGCGCCACGCGCAGATGTGATATGCGTGAGCATATATGGTGCGTGAGCATGTGATACGCGTGAGCATATGTGATGCGTGAGCATATGTGATATGCGTGAGCATATGTGATGCGTGAGCATATGTGATATGCGCCATGCGCATAGGTTTTGGCTTTGTGCCTTCATGACTTCTTGATTTCAAGCCTCTTGTCTATATCTTGTGGGTTGACCCGCCCCGCTCGATGTTAAGGCGGGTGCATACCTCTTCACATACAAATATATTAATAATAACTAGGAAACGTCTCAAAACTACTATTCATATACACAACTAACGATCTTGTGTTGTATACGCGTTGACCAACATGAGATAAAACAAACCCAAATCTAACAAATTTATATAAACAGGTCGAATGCCTTAGTTTTGTGTTGTAAAGCCAGGCTCATTCTTCCTTAGCTATTTGAATATGATTAAAGTCATGCTTAAGCTGATTGCATGCTAAATTAAAGCTAATATTGTTATTTTATCATATTATTTAATGTTCTATTTTAATATGTGCAGGTTAAAAAATATTTATACCCGTACTCTTCCATACGTGGGCCATTTTGGTGCCTGTTAACTGGGCAAACAATTGGCTTGAGCGCTCAGTCGTAACTTATAGACATATCGATAACAATTCTATATCAAACATCCCACAAGGCTCTCACAGGCATGTAAAGTAGCGCGCGCGCACACACACATGTCATAGTCTTACACATTTTACTGTTTCTTTAATGCATGAATTCATGGTTTCAGGCCCATGATCGCGTTTATGACTTTCAACTTCTTTATGCAGGTTACAAATCTTAATTCTCTTTAAAAGTACTAATTTGCCCTTACCTTTTTGTTAACACATAGATACAATATCATTAACCAATTCTTTTCAGGCAATCGATCATGTTATCACTTCCGCAACAAATTCAAATTACAAGTTCGCTGGTCAAATTAACTTAACCCGTTCTTTTCCGTGGGCCAAATGGGCATGATGCTGGTGTCGGTTGTTAGCATTACTAGGTTAACAATTTTTTATAACAATATTACTCATATTAAATAACATAATAAATTATAAAAAGTTATATTAGTTTAATATATGGGTCAACTTTGTAAGGAGTAATAATAAACTGATTTTTATTTTCTTTCTTAATGTGAACCAGAAGCATACTTTTATTTCTCAGCTGGACTTTTAGGTCAAAGTAAGGATTTTAATGCATCTTGATTCTTGAATACCAACACAGACATTCGGTAATCTAATGAGATGGTACAATCAAAGTTTTTAAATCCCAAAATATGTCCTCTCTTGTAAGTTTTCACAGTCCAATGAATGCTCACTGCAGTATGTTTTCAATTTTAATCTTCATATTGTTGGTATGAATTTGGTCAC